>NC_140913.1:8488993-8511006 GCF_045865225.1 Trachurus japonicus | reverse complement strand
CACTGTCAGAAAAGAAGGTACAACTGAGGTACACTTTTGTTCTCTAAGGTACATTTGCTGGTGATGTACCTCCACAGGTTCTGAGTTGATCCACATGGTACTTAGATGTACCATTTTGGGGCTAAAAGGGTACATTTAATTTCCAAAATGGGTTAGGGGTCCATATCTGTACCATTTTCCCCATTAACAGGGGTACAACAACAATGTGAGGCTGTCAGTGGATGAACAGAGCAAAAATTGGAAGAGGTTTTTGCATTAGAATTGAGAAATTTAGTTTGTTTACACCAAGGGTGGGAAACTTGGGGGCCACAATGAGCTTTATGACACAAATGCAAAAAGTACAATACAAATGTAAAAGTCATTACCTAAAAGTAAATGATTAGCCTACATTCAATTTCAGTGGTAGCAGTGTTGTTGGTCACTATTTTTGCCAGTGCATCAAAGTTTGTGGTCTTTGCAAATTGTTGGATGATTTTGTTCTATTTGATGCGCCGTATTAAAAACCTGACATGCTGTGGCCCACAGGCCTTAGTTTGTCCATGCCTGAGTCATAAGAAGCAATAATATTGCCTCTTAATAATAATAATAATAATAATAATAATAATAATAATAATAATAATAATAATAATAATAATAAATCTTAACAGATTTGCTTTGATATGGTTTGCTTGGTGTCATATTGGTATGAGCTATATCACCTTAATTTGGTTTTATTTATACCTGGATCAGAAATTAAATCAGTGGAATCACACATCACTAACATTTAAGACTGTCCATCCATCCATCTGTCTATGTATCGTATTTTTTTAATCCTGGAGAAGGCTGATGCTGAAAAACGATCACTGATGAACTGATATGATCCCCCTGATACAGTATGCGCGTTAACGACGCAGCGGCACACGTATGCGCATCAACTGCTCTTGCGAACACTCGCCACTTGGCTGCCGTCGTCGAGGCGGAGATGGAGTGGGCTCGGTGGTCGACGGATGAACTTCTCCAAAAGCTGGAGGAGGCTGGGATACACTTGACCGAGGAAGAAGGCCAGAAGTTTAGAGGTAAGTTAATTTCAAAATGACATTAAGTTAAAGATAGAGCTTTATATTTTCGAACAGAGAGCAGTCTTTCGTCGAAACTCAAGAAACCAGTCGGTAACGTTAAATCTTCAGCTAACTTAGCATTAACGTCGTATAGAACATGATGCTAGCTCGGAAAAAAAACTCGGACATTCAGCTTCAGTCTAAGGTCAACATGGCCAAATGGTTGTCGAGACATCCTTTGTGCTTTGTAACGTTACGTTTAATCAAAGGGTTTGTGTTGTGTTGGATTGAAATTGTTTAATTAACGTTAATGCTAAATGTTAGGTAGCTAACATTAGCTAAAATCTGCTGATATCATTGCGCGGGCATTTAATATAGACTAAAATGTACCTTTATGGCCCACATTTGTACCTTTTAGTAACGGTCGAGCTCTCTTTTTGTTCTTGTTGTCCGCGAGTCACAACTCCCCCGCCCCCAACACACACACATTAAGTTTTCATCACAAAATGGCTCCGGGCTTAATTTAATTGTGGACGCTGTAAAAACATGTTGTGAAGGAGGTCTTAACCGAATGTATCGCGGTAAAAGGTCATGTTGACAGTCAATGGCAGCGTGAGGTTTTTTTTTTTTGCTGCGATGGAGGAGGGGTGAAAGTGGAGGTGAAATCACTGCCTGCTCTGCCTGCTCGGTGTCTTCCCTGGATAGCTTCAGTTAGCCTCTGTTGCAGCTTACTTGTTGCGGTGCTCTACTCCCTGTTTGTTCTGCTGTTGACGTTACTGCACACCACTTAAGAGCTGAAAGTGCTGGCATCGGTATGGTGAATCTGTTTACCAGTTGGCTTCGTTAGCAATGTTAGCAATGTTAGCTCCTTTAGCTTCGTTAGCACAACTATAGTCGAACTCGAGCAGTCAATTTATTAAACTAAATGAGGAAACATGATGCTTTGTCATCCTGTTGCCTCCTCAACCTGCCTGCAGCGCTCGTTTACCTGGCCGAACGACATCGTCATGCCGCCGAAAGAAACTATTGTTAATTTATTAAGTTTTAATATTTTTTCATGCGAGAAAGTAAGGGTTTAGATCCCCAGTGTGCGGTTAGTTTATCCGAATGACGGCTGTTTAGAAGTTAGCTCCGCGTTGGGAGAAGTGAGGTGCAGCCAGCTGCAGTGAGCACCAGAGGAGCGGAGGAGGAGTGACTCCTCAACCCGCCTGCACTGCTCGTTTAGCCGGCCGATAACAACGTCGTCGTGCCGCCGGAGGAAAGGGTCGTTAATTTATTAAGTTTTAATATTTGTTCATGCGAGAAAGTAAGGGTTTAGATCTACAATGTGCGGTTAGTTTATCCAAATGACGGCTTAGAAGTTTGCTTCACGTTGGGAGAAGTGCAGCTCCAGCGAGGCAGAGGAGCGGAGAGTGACTCGTCAGCAACCCGCCTGCAGCTGCTTGTTAACCGGTCAAACTACGTTGTCATGCCCGCGGAGGGAACTGTCGTTAATGAACTTACTAGCAGGTTTGTAGAGGTTTACCGCCGACTGGTTAAATTCTTTTTAGGTGATAAACGTTTGTCTCATTGATGAAATCTAACAATTGTGGCAGTCGTATTAGTTTGTATGAATGAAAAGTGAAGCTTCACACAGAGCAGCAGCAGCTTTGCACCGGGGCTCTGTAGCCTACGTACAGAAATCACACAAGGTCCTCTCCTCTCCCTCTCCCATGTCAGAAATCTCCAATCGGTCTCCAATCGGAGACTTCCAGCTGTGTTTGCCATCCCACCTTTCCCTAAAGATCTGCAAAACAGGCTTGATAACAAGGAAGCATGTCAGAAGTCATCCAGAGATCGACATAGAATAATTTGTGTTCTCTACGAGGCAATTGTAGAACATACGATGTGAGTCAGAAATGTCCACAGGTTATCCATATATTTGTGTCATTGTCATTGCTTTAATGCTTTAAAGCTGTTCCAAATTTGCTCCCTCATGGATGAACATTTAAGGTAGAGTCTGTAGGATTGTTTGTTGAGGATTTCTTTTGTATAAGTTTTTGTCTTTTCAGGAAAATCCTGACTAGTTTTCATATCACTAATTTTTCATTTTATTTATCTCACAGGTACCCTACTAATGCTGAATATGTCAGGTTGTCCAGACTCTTCTTGCTAGGTACCCCTTTCTTAAGGATCTGGAGGGAAATGGCTATGTAAGTCAGAAAGTTTTGATATTAAGTAGCTATATATTATCTGAAATAATGAAGAAAAAATTCTGAATACCGTATTGACCCGAATATAAGACGACGCCCCTTTTGCAAGACCGTTTTAAGACAAAATCATACATACGTCAATCAATAAAATTGATTCCTCTTGCCAGTTAAAATCTAATGCAAAGCAATTTTCAGACACCCCCAAGGTGGACTGTACCATATCTGAACCTCCGTCAGGTTAGACAGACAGCTATCTAAGGTGGCGTGTGTCACTTTATCAAGCAGAGCGATAGGCAGACACTACAGTCTAGGAGAGAGACTTACTGTATGTGCAGTTAGCTTCCTTGTTTCTTCAGTGTGATGTGGCATCTGCCCCAGGATATAAAAAAAACTTGTGGGATAATTTGAGTACTGATCATCGTTATTTAAAACATGGTCTTATATTTGGATCAGTACGGTAGTATAATTCATACATGTTCAACTTTTATTGGATATTTTTATTTAAGTACATTCAAAGCTGAGAGTTATTGTTTCGTTTTTCTATTAGCATACCTGGCATCAGTCACTGAAAAGAAAATTCAAAGCAGAGCGGGCACCATTGATACACCAAGATGAGGTGAGAAGAGTCAAAGAAAAGTTTGGCCACAAAAGAAAAATGTCTCCGCCTTTGGATGCTGCAGACAAACGGCGCAGATCTATGTCAGGGGTAAGTGGATTCATGTAGCTAGCATGCACCTATTACAAAAGTTAGTATGCACAATGGGGGTGGGGTGGGGTTCATCTGAGCACCAATCAGGTTGTGTTTTACAGCGTTTAGCAGAGGAAAAAAAAAAAAACCAAAACATTGATTGATTAATCTCAATCTACAACAGAGGATTGGGTTGCTGATGGCACAAGCCTAGTCACAGGGATTCAATAAAGCAGGGGTTTTTAAACTGTGAGACGCGCCAGAGACTTTGGGGGGGGACGAGAAAAAGAAAAACTGTAAACATTCAAACAAAAGATGAGGTACATATCACTTGCAGCTGCATTTGCAACCCCTGCAAAAGAGCATTTTAATCTTATTATTTTAAGGTACTTAGTGTACGGAAGCCTATGAAGGCGCACAGAGAGATGGGGGGGAATGTCAATTAAAAAATTGGTTTTTCATAATTATTAATCATTACATTGCGATTCTTAAAAGAATAGTTCACCCCATAATGATATTTCACTTATTATTTATTAGTCCTCCATGGCTTCTCTGAGTTGCTCGGGGTCTCGGAATAGCAGTGCATGTATATAAGTAGTTCTGATTAGTTCTCATTTAGTTTTGGGTTTTTACTTCCAGCAGGTGCCTGCTGGAATTGGTGAGGATGCAACCTCTATCGAGAGGCATGTGCATGATCTACATATGCAATATAAAAAGATGCAACCAGACAGTTCTGTGGTCAAAGACCGCATGCAACGGACTTTTGCATGGCGTCAAAAAGAGATAGGCTAATGGATGGCATGAAAGTTGAGGATGTACTGACAAAGTACCCTTTCTTGAGAACACCTTCAGGCGTGAGTGATATGCTTTGCAATATTTTAAGTCAATTTATATGTTATAATTGTGTTACCTTTAATTGTTGGAACAAACTGTTTTGAGATGGGTGGAGCAGAGACGCAAGTAGGTCAGCTATCGGCTAATGAAATTTCTTGGTTTCCCTCATCAAACTCATGAAATACACAATCCAACCCCAGTAGCCTTCCTAGCGGTAGCTGAGCAGCTCGTGTCTCTGCTCCACCAATCTCAAAACAGCCTGTACCAACAATTTAAGGTAACAAACCTACTGCTATGACTATAGGGATTATGGCAATGGGAGAATGTTGAACTATCCCTTTAACTCTTTCAGCTATGGGAAGAAGTCGACAGGATACATCCATCCTCTATAGAGTTGTGCCGTCGCTGGAGAGAGGGTTTCACTGGTATTGTTCCCAATGTGTTGAAGCTGGTCAGCGAAAGATCCCCACTGGCAAAAATCCTTTGTAATGCTAGAGAGGAACTGCTGGCAGAGGAGCTCCCAGGTAATCTATTGTTCTGCATCTCGTCATCTCAATTAAAGCAGATACAGGGCTCGACATAACCCATTGCCATCATTGATGATGCTTTGGCTAAAATTACGGTAATTAAATAGACCTATTACCTTGTCTCTTACAGAGGCTGACTTTCGAGCGGCATTAATCTTGCTGCCCCTCATCTTCAGGGAAAAAGTGGAGGACTTAATTTCAATGAACAGCACGGTATGGATTTAATTAAAATGAAAATATAGACAATAGTCAATAGACTGTCTTTTTTTTGTATATCTGACAAAAATAATTAGAATGCTATTATTCATTTTATATTTTATAGAATAATGACATTATTTCTTTTATTTATGTTTAGATATTTATAAACTGTTTTTATTGTATGCACGTGTGACTGATTCTCCTGTGAGTAGTTGACCATACCTGAAGTTCCTTCGGGATTAATAAAGTAAATCTATCTATCTACCTATCTATTGCAGTGTGACAGTCCTTACCCAACCGTGCAGCTGGATGGTGACTGGAAGACTGCCGTCACCAGGAAGGTTCCCTTTTCCGTGAAGGTGGACAGTGTAGATTTGTGCCAAGGAACAGGAGTTGAAGATGGGGTAATGGCTGCTTTCTGCGCCTATTTTGTTTTCAACCTGGCTTACCCAACCTACATGAAGAAGACGCTGACCTTTCTCCAACGCACCATACTAAACATTACTTTGGTGGATGACAAGGCCCTTCCAGTCACTGTCACGCGAATGATCAATCTACTCTTCTAGATATGCCTCGACCATATAAATGTCCCAGGTGTAGAAGAACCACCTTCACCTTAATGAAACTGATTCAGCATGTTGGTCTCATCCATGCACACGAATCCAACTTTAAAATGACCTGTGGACTAAATAACTGTAAGTTATCCTTTACGTTATATGAGTCCTACAGACGTCATGTATATCGTAAGCACAGGGAACATGTGCTGCCTGAGAACAGCAGCAGTGACACTAATCTAAACACCGAAAATGACACTCACCCAAATAACGGAAATGACACTGATCTGAACAACGGAAATCATCAATGTAGCAAAAACTTTAAGTGACAGGCACCAGATGAGACAATGCTGGGAATTTTCCCAGAGCAACATTCTTGATGACTTTGAGATTGTGACAGGGACAAGTATACATACCCCACTTTCATCTCTCCCATTTGAGCTACAGAGACGACTTGCTGATGTACAGGGGAGTGAATATGAATTTAATGACATGCAGCGTGTTTCAGGGGTCACTATAGACAGTGTTAAGTATGCATGTAAAGATGTTTTTATTGTTGATTTCATGCATGCAGAGGATATTCCTCTTTTTTTCCAGGTGAAATACATTGTAAATATCAACACACTGTGTGGCTCCTTTGTGGCAAGCTTCTGGTCCCAACTGTATATGATTCACACATGCATGCATACAGGGTGGAAGTTGATCCTGAATGGATCGTTATCAAACCTGGACAGGAAAAAGATTTTCAGGCGCTTGATGTTTACCACGTTGATGATAAGTTATATGTTGGAGTGAAAAATACCTGAATGTTCTTAATGCACCGGATTGGTGTATGTATTTTTATATATTTTTTCTTGTTTGCTTTGCGATATGTCATAGGATGTTTCAGAGTTTGTCATTGCTTTCTGAATACCTGGGAATCAATTTTCCAAATGTTGATGAATTTTCTATTTAAGCATTGCTGGATTTCATTGAATACATTTGCATTGAATAAACATTTTTACTACACAGTACAGATTTGCCTTCTTTTTTTTTTACTACAGAGTACGAATTTGACATCTTATGGTACAAATGGTTTGTCACTGGGGTGGTACCCTCTAGAAAACAAATTTGTACCATTTACAGGGGTACATTTTAGTTCCTTAGAGTGTTAAGGTCTATTTCTGTACCCAAGGGTGCATAAATGTCCCCATGAGGTACTAACTAAGAGGGTACAAAAATGTTCCCATGTAAATGGGTACAATAGGTGTACCTTTGAGGGTACTGCCCCAGTGACAAGCTGTTGGACCCTTAAAGGTACAAATTTTACACATTATTTCTGAGAGTGTAGATACACAATTTGCAGGACAGTGCAGGACATTTCCAAATGACATTAAAGCAGAAGTAAGCGATCCGGTCGTTTTGGCTAATGTTGCGCTCCAGGCAGGCTTTTGAAACCGTAAGTTACAGCTTCAAGTCACGACTTACGATTTTGTAGCGTTCCTGGCAACCCGCAACTCGCGTTTCTCCGACCTGTTGCCTGTGAAAGTCACTATAACGGCCACTCGTAACTTCCGACCCGTGAACTCGTACCAGATCGAACTGGTACGACTTCACAGGTCGGAAAATCACGAGTTACGGGTTGCCTTGAACGCACCATAACGTCTTGTCAGCCGATGGAGTTAGCAGCCCCCGCCCTCGTCATGGATCTGTTGGTCCTCGTCCCTACGTCACCACATTCAGGTGCATCCCTTGGCTGCACACACAGCCCTTCATGCCGTTCTCTCTCCTCATTGGATAAAAATTGTAGGATACAAGAAAAGTTTTCTCCTCGGCTCAGAGCAGAGCAGAGGGACTGAGAGACCCGTGTTTCGGTCCAAACACTCTATGTAAGTGATTGCTGTCAGAAGATATAACTATTTAAGACTTATATTAACACAAAAATATTGCTTACTTCTGCTTTAAGCTGTACAAGAACAAATTAAAACAAACTTCCTGCTACAATTATTAATTTAAAAACATATTAAATGTTATAGCATTTAAGGGAGTTAAGAAAGTACATTGGAATAATCTGTAAGGTCTTACTGTAAACTGTTCTGTAACAGTGTCTATTTGTGGTAACTGCTGACCTTTAGGTTAGTAAGACACTTAGGTATTTATTACCTGTTTAGAATTTATTGTTGTTGTATCTATATACGTCATCAACTTTGGTGAGAGACACTTATGACAACCTGTTTTATGTTTTTATGTTCTTATGTACCTGTTTTAACTGTGTGTCTTTGTTTCATATGTATTCAGCTATTTTCAGATTTTACTGTTAAGCACTTCTGCGAAAAGTGCGAAGTGGAAGTAATAACGGTTTAAGTTTTTGGCCTGATTGTAATAACTTCAGGCTAACCCCATCAACCCAAACTTCACACTGCTGCCATCAGGACACAGATACAGGACTCAGTTCAGTAAGCGCTTCGCCCCCTCTGCAATCTCTGCACCCCATAAAGGCTATCTATCTATCTATCTATCTATCTGTCTATCTGTCTGTCTGTCTGTCTGTCTGTCTGTCTGTCTGTCTGTCTGTCTGTCTGTCTGTCTGTCTGTCTGTTTCATTTTTTTGTCCAGAGTAAACATATTTTAAAAAGCAGCAAAAGTTTGTAATATGTGCTAGATCTCTTTGTTTCTTGAAATTGAATTAAAAGTATTTACATAAACCTCAAAGGTATGATTAAATAAATAAAATGATGCTGAAACAAGATTTTCAATTATGGAAATTCTATATGTATGACACAACACAGTATACTGTAGCAGTGCAATGATTTCCATCCATCCATCCATCCATCCATCCATCCATCCATCCATGGGGTCTAGTGCACCAATTTGTTCATTTCCATATACAGGAAGTAGACTGTATGCAAATAATGTGTACCCTAAAGTATAAAGATGTTTGTCCTTCATCTGAAAAATAGATATTTAAAAAATGAAAATGCGAGGCAGCACTGGAGCTACTGAATACCAAATAGCTTCTATGCATTACAACTATGGACTCCATTTGTATTCATTGCATCATTTCATGACAAACAAGCCCGGGACCTGTGGACCGGCCTGCCTATCTACTCAGTAAGAGATTATTGATTGTAATATTCTCAATTGTTTTGCATGTGCGTGGGTTTAGCAAATGTGCCCCGTGTGTGCAAAATGAATTGTTGGTTCAAGTGCTGTTTTTGAGCACTGAGATGGAAAAGATTATCTAGCCCCTTACCTGAACTTCACCACTAACCCTAACTGCTTACCCCTATCAAACTCCATGCAGAACCTTCATGATAATTTACCCTTTCTCTATCCCTTACCCTAACTTTGACCTGATTCCAACCCAACATTTTGGTCCCCACAAAACTGTCAGTCCCCTAAAGTATAGTGGAATTTCAGACCCCACAAATGTATATATTTATCCTAACCCCACATAAACTATCATATTTCTTTTCTTTCCTGTCTTTTAAAAACAGACAGAAGTTGACAATGGTTCTAGAGAACACTGTACAATACGCCCACTGGAAATCTGTCAATTCTTCATTCTGTGATCAGTCACTGATCTGGGGCTCAGTCAGCATTAATCATTCTCTTATCCACTACATCAGAAATGATTTGCATTAGCACACTGAACAAAGCTAATGGTAATTATACAAATCAAAGCTTCTGGGAATAATACATCAGTATATTTATTTTATCTTTAAAAATCAATTTCAAGGACCACTTATGAGTGGAAAATACAAATATGGTGGTTGATTGTGGCGAATATCCAATTTTCTCTTTTTATCAGTTTTGTTTTTGTCGCTTATCTTTCCCTTTGTGCATGTGTGTCGGATTGTGATTTGTTGTCCTCCAGATACACTACATCCTCCCTCTCCAAAGTACAAAACAAAGGAAATGGTCCATAAGGGATGTGCTATCCAGCTGTCAAGCCACCTTTTGATTTAAAGAAATTCAGAGGCACAAATTTGCCTGTAGCTCAGCAGCTGACATGCACAGTATATTGCTTCTCAGAGAGTGAAAGGAAAAAGCCTGCGTTAACTAAAAACTTTCAAAACAGAAGTTCTCACTGAATGAAATTTTATATAACTTTATATATATCTGTTATGTAGCTCCCTCCAGGAACTACGAACTCAGCTGTTCTTTGGTTTTAGACCGAGGGTTTATTTCTTAGTTCACCATACAGAACAGGTCTACTGTGAGAACACAAATGAAAATGAGCATAAAGACTGGATGATGAATGTTCTGTTGTATTCAGTTTCCAATTATTGGTTTAATTCTACAGATATGGAGGGGGAGCAACATTTTTGGGATGTCTGTATGAGCACACTTGTTTTATCCAAAGTTATCCACAAAAAAATATTGCAGCCCCTGTTCTTAATAAGCCCCAGTGTTTGTCAATGGAACATAATGGATGCAAAACACTAGATCCTTTATGGATTAAAAAACTATGTTGAGATCAGTTGTAAGTAGAGATATCTCTTCCACTTTGGCATTGTTTTGTAATTAACTGTTTTAGATTTTAGAATAGTTAAGCACCAATATCCCTTGAACACATATAAGATAAAAAATAATCATTGCACTAATTGCCATTATTTTCCTCATTTAAAGATGCTTCATAAACCATAAGAGAATAAAACACTTGTGTTAAGCGTACGTAGAATCTTGTTTAACCTTAATAATCATAAAAACACTGTAATGTATTGTTGAAACTATTATGTAATACTCAGTAAAAACATCCTATCACCATTATCTTGATTTTATGTAGAAAAGCACCACACCATATGTCCATTGCCCTAGCAAACATCTACTGTAGACTTTGTAGTGTTTACAGTCTTGCTAGTGGCTCTGTAATGCTCAGGGTTGAACTGAATGGTAATATCACAGTGACAACACAAACACCAGTGACAGCTTATGATAAAGTAGCACCTTCCATAAAGTATCATAAAATAGCCACTATTGCTCTTGCTGTCAAGTTCAAAATAGTAACCGGGGATATGGCAACCAGGAACAAATATAGGTCAGTTGGTCATCACTCTCTGCAGCCCTTAATTGTATCTTACCCATCACCCCACTGAAGGCACAGGGACAGAAACAAGTTAAAGATGCTTTTTTCCTCTCAACTGTTATCTAACGTGACATCTGTTTCTGGTAATGGGTCTGCTGTCACTTCTTTTGTTGCTATGACAATCACAGATGTAGTTTAGTGCACAAACAATAATCCTACGGTGGCCCTGAGAGCTCAACATAGTGCAATTTAGGAGATCCTTTGCAAATTGACAAAAACACAGACATATTCTACCAAATATCCTCATACAGTACAACACAGCTGTTGCATGTTGCTCTGTCCGGGGGGAGCTTCCACATGTCCACCATGCTGATGTTTCTTTCAACAATGCCTTCCCTCATTGTCCAGTCCCTTCGGTCATCTCACATCTCCTCAGACAGCACCTATTCCCTGCTGCCCTTAGACCAGAACCACAGAACTTCACCCCACGCAAGCCCTGTCGTTTCTCTCCGGACGCTGTGCTTCATCTTATTGTGCTGCAGCCTGTTAATTGCCATGTTGACGTCAGTACACAACCACAACAACACAGCGTTGTTTGATCTGGCTAATGCAGCAGAAGACAACAGTAACTATAATACTTAAAACCCTAAAAAAGAATTGGATATGAGGAGGCACAATTTAGCATGGACTTGAGCGGCATGACAGAACGCCTCTTTTACTTTGAAGTTCTCCTGATCTTTGAAGTTTTCACTTTCAGTTTGAGTCTTCCATGTGCTGAGTACATGAGTTGGGGGTGGGTGGGGAGGTGGGGAGGTAGGGGGGGAGGCCTTTCAGGAAACAACACAACCGCTGTGCTATGTTGTTTCCTGAAGCTTGCATGTGTTGTCTTTGTTCTCTTGCAAATCTTCTGCAGATGTCAAAAGCTTGTTGCCTTGCCTCTGGTCTTTGCATCCAGCTGATGCTGTTTATTAATCAGATCTCACACTATTTGAAGCATTTTTTGAAAAATTGTTGCTCATTTTACTTTTAAAATAATGAGCTGTGATATGAATGTTTACAGTGAATCAGTCAACCTAGACTCCTTGAACCTAACTCATCCCCCACCTCCTCACATTCACACACTGTAACACACACATGGTAACACATAACACATTTCTGCTGTCTCCATTTTCCCACTGCCATCTCAAGGAATTACAGATATTGTGGTCACCCCTATACAGTGCCTATTGACAAATTGCAGTTCTCTAGGAAAAACTCAAAGGTCTGAGGACACACTTTAGTTTTCGTGATAAACTGTCCTTCCTCACCATAAATGTCCAGAGAAATGGTCCCTGTCACACTTAAGGTCCATTGTTGGAACTGATATGATAAGTTTCTCCAGGACAATCTCTCAGCAGCTCAACCACCCTTACTCCTGTCCCTCCAACCCCCAACAAATCTCTTGACATTCACTCCCATTTCTCCTCTTCTTTTTATTCATACCTTGTCCTTTTGTGGTACTTTTATTTTTTAATAACCTCAAGCATTCCCTGTTCTGCCTCTCTCAGCCTGGGTGAATTGGCCCTAGAATAAAAAGGCAAACATCAAACTGGTAGCAAGTTGATTATTAGCGGTCGACAGGCTGTGCAAGGCAAAGGTCAAGAGAGGAATTTGTGGAGGTAATAGAAGAAGTAAAAGTAATGCAGTAATGGTCATAGTGCTACAATCGATGGCACCAACTAAAGGAAGAGTGTGAGTAGCCACACAGTTAAATTTAAAGTCTCTCTGCAGCCTCAAAAAGGTCACCTTGTTGTTTTTGTCTGTTTATCTATTTTCTGCCTTTGATTGTACATCAATGTTGTCCTGATGCTTACAATGATTTCTAAGGTGAACAGCAGGGTGGTCGGTAATGGTAAAGACCGGCTGTTTAATGAGCAGGTTTCTCGTCAAAGATCTTGATTTGTCATCTCCCCCCTGAGTCCTACCTGATGCTGCATCCACCGCTTACAGGAATACAAACAACACTGACATTTGGTCGGAAAGCCTGAAAAGCTTCTGTGGCATTCACATGAAAGCTGAAGTGCAGGCTGACTTGAACAGCAGGTACACTGATTAATGCAACGCAAGAGCGAGAACTTAAAGCAGATATCAGTGGAATGTTTTTGTTAATATAAGTCCTAAATAGTCCTATTTTCCGTCAGCAGTCACTTACATGAAGTATTTCAGCCTAAACACGAGTCTCTCCGTCACTCTGCTCTGCTGTAACCCGAGGAGAAAATTTTCCTTGTGGGATACAAGTGTTATCCAATGAGGGGAGAGAACGGCATGAAGGGCTGTGTGTGCAGCCAAGGGATGCGCGTGAATGTGGTGACGTAGCACGAGGACCAATTGATGCCTGACAAGGGCGGGGGCTGCTAACTCATGGTGCGTTCAAGGAAACTCGTACTTTGTGTTTTTCCTTCCTGTGAAGTCATACCAGTTCGATCTGGTACGAGTTCACGGGTCGGAAGTTACGAGTGGCCGTTATAGGGAACTTTCACAGACAACAGGACGGTAAAAACACGAGCTACGGGTTACCTGGAACGCTACCAAGTCGTAGTTGTGACTTGAAGCTGTAACTTACGGTTTCAAAAGCCTGCCATGAACACAGCATTAGCCGAAACAGCCGTGCCGATGATATCTGCTTTAACCTGACCATGATCATTCAATTTCATGCTTCAAATTTTGTTAGATTTGGTGCATGGCATCAACTATCAGTGTGTGTGCAGCCTTTTATTTCCCTCAAGGCAAATTTGCTAGATTTCGACCATGCACCAATAGGTAAAAAGTAAAGATAGAAATGACAGGACACAGTGAAAATAACAAATGAGTATGGGAGGATATGTGGATGGCTCAGAGTGTTATCAGAGAGAGTGGACTGAGATGCTGAAGTAACACTTCACTTTTAAAGACTCAATTAGACATTACTGTAGCTCTCATGAGGAACCTTGGGTGTGGTTCACATTCTCTTTCCAGTTATATTATAGAGGAGCATTTCCCCCATTGATCCAGGACCTTCCTCTGTCACTGTCTTTTATTCTTAAGAAGGAATACGCATTGGACTAATTTTAGCTAACTTTGTCCAGCACAGTGACAAACCAGTTATGCCATATCTGCCTGAGAAAAAAACAAAACCAGTCAGACACTTGAGACTGTGTATCGGTTGAAAGAAAGTAACCGAGTTTTGCAGGGAAGAGGAAGTAAGATGTTCCTGTAATTCAGTGAGTTAACTATTCATTATCTTTACATGATGGAAAATTCACCACACTAAATTACCAGACATCATTCTTGCCTATGACAGTCAGCAAATCAGAAGAGAGATCCATCTCATGAAAAATGTTTGTAAACAGTGTAGATTCCAATTCCTCATATGTCGAACTGCATAGACACTTAGAATCACATTGGTTTTTAGTGGCATTTTGTTTAGTTAGAGAAGTGAAGTGATGGGAGCTGAGGATAGACACAGTATGTAAATGTAAATTAATACAAATAAAATAATAATGTTCAACACTGATTGCGTCTATTTTCAGATGTAAGTTGTGACAAATTGCTGCAATACGACAATTACACTGACACTTTGAATTAGCCAACTGTATTCATCTCCATGTGCAACTGTTTATCATGTTGGTGTGTTAGCAAACTACAATAATAAACTTTGTTCTTAGCTGGTTGATTTTAGAGTACTGGCATCCTGTCCCCTTCAGCACAGACAGTATTCCAGATCCCCACTTCTCTCTGTGCTGCCTTACTTTGAAATCCTTTGGAGTCAAACTTCACTGTAAATCACTGTAATGGTGCAAAAATTGGCCCAAATTATATGCGCACAAATCCTTTCTACCAGTCCAATTTCAGCAAAAGTCACCCAGTTTGCCGGAAAACGGCTCAATTTGACAAAGCAGATGATCACATGAGGTGTCGGGTCTTAAAGGCCGTTGTGTTAGAGGGTTCTGCGTTCACCAAAACAGATGGTGCCACCCAGCATATTCAGTATGTGTCATGGTTGATCATTTCACCAAGTGGGGCCAGGCCTACACAAATTGGCTCTTTCTTTTTTCAAATTAGGAGACCAACACACAGCGTAGCTCAGATCAATGCCCAATGAACAGTAACGATTCATAATTAACCCCTCAGCATGTAACATTGAAAAATATTAGTCAGGGAAAGGAAAATAAATGAGACCTTGGAACAGAAAATCAAAAAAATAAAATAAAATTACCTAAACCATCAGAAAAAAGAGAAAGAAAGACAGAAAAGGGGTCATTTAGTCTGTTAATAAGTTGTAGCCTAAAATCACAATCCTGTGGTTGCATGCCTCCTCTATTCAGACTACTTTGTGACTGCATCCCTATCCCAGAGTAATATAAATTATTAATACGATCCTTGTTAAGTGAATTAGCTGTACAGCCTCCTCTCACGTTCAGGTAAATACACAGTGTGTGTGTGCCAGGGGGGATTGGGGTGCCTTAAACATTAGTTTCCCCAATGTTTGATCTAAGTGAAATCATCAAGACCCCTCTTCTCCCTCTCCTGTAGTGATGCAGCGGTCATCCCACCTCCTGCAGGGCCTCTCATCTCTTCACTCACTCCTCTACAACAACATCCTTTCATAGGATTTGAAAACTTCTTTTAAAGAGGCAGTTACTGAAAACAGCTGCAACAGCCACCTCACCTCACATTCTATTTGTCTCAGGTGAAACTACACACAGCCTTTGAATTTGTACAGGTTTTTCCCCGAATGAAAGAAAATGAAATGATGCCTCCAATACCATCCCGGTCGAGTCCCCTTCAGAAATTGTTAAGTTCAAGTTGATTTGGAAATATTTAAAAATGTTAATTTTACGCATATGATTTTTGGTGAGTGTTACTGGCATAGTGCGAAGGTGGGGTACACTCTGGACGAGTCACCAGTCCATTACATATACCATATGACATATACTGTAGAGATGAACAGCCTCTCACACTCTCACATTCACGCCTATATGGACAATTTAGAGTCACCAATTAACCTTATGCACATGTCTTTGGACTGTGAAAGGAAGCCAGGGAACCCAGAGAGAACCCACACAGGCTCAGGGAGAACATGCAGAATCCACCCAGAAATGACCCGTGGCCCAGAAAATGGACCATTGTGCTGCTCTTACATATGGTAGTGTTAATTAGCATCTCCTCATTAAAGTCAAGATAAAAAAAACAAAAACCAACCCATAATCAGAGATGATAAAACACCTCTTTGTTGTTTCCTGATTGTTATTTCTACGTCTTCTGGCCTCAGGCGATATTCAGACAGTGTCAGGGCTGTCAAGGTCAGTTAACACATCATATCTTTTCAAAGTCGCTGTATCAATGGTAACCTTTTATATACATTTCAACTTGTCATGATCCCGAGTGATGTGAGTTCCTGGACACGACTTTTATATAAACACAGCTGCTTTAAATGCAACGAGCGGATATTGTATTGCAAGAGCGGATAAAATGAAATGTGGTACCCTGTCGGTGAACACTTTGCATATCCTGCGCAAGTACACTGGCAGATAGATGAGCTAAAAATGTTTTCCGATTATGTTCATAAAAAGGATAATCCCTTTTCATGTCAAAATTAACATGTCAACAAAAGAGCTTCTTAGGCAGGATGCCCAGGTAAACTTGCATGGGATTTATTTTTACAGTAAAATATGTAGTACAACTGGGCCAATATAATTAGTGTGAATGGGTTTTTACAGTGGAGTGTTGTTTTCATTTGGAGCTGGATTGAAGTATCATGGTGGGTACAGTACTTCATTGTGACAGTGGAATTAGCTGTTAGTCACTGTTATACGTATGTGTGTTGTCTCATCTCTGAAGCCTTCACATGCTGGTTCAGCGTCAGCAGTATAAGGAAACATTAGTGCTTGTTATCATAACTGACATAAAACTATGTACACATATACAAATGCGGTGGCGGACAATTTTGTTTGTTTTTTTCGTTTCGTTTCATTTGCCTTTTTTTATGAGGTTTAGTGCAGCATGCCTATTTCTGCAGAGCTGTGTAATTTCACTGCAATGCAAAAAGAAAAAGAAGAAAGAAAGACATTAAACCACTTCTCTGTCTTCTGCTCTTTATCCCCCTATTCATGCAATATATTTTTAAATCAAATCCTCTAAATTCTGTGGCACGTCAGTCACTTTTAAAACCATCCATATAAATACATTTTCATTTTAAAACATACTTAGAAACAAGCTTTGTCCACTCTAACACCCTGGAAAACACTTAGATTCACAACCATGAATGCAAACTGTGACATGGACACCTGTGGTCGCTCCCTGATTGGCTCTTATCAGCCACAACGACGAGTGGTGAGAGCAACATCAATAGCAAATTACGAGCGCTGCTGATCTTGTTGTCTTTGCAAGCAGCTGTTGTGCACTGAACTCTTGAATTTTAATGATCAACCTTGCTCTTCCTCTTTGGTAGCATTTGGTGAATCAACTGCAGACGATCTGTTTCCTGTTTAACCCTGGTCACAGGGCTTGACATATTTCTGGAACTTAAGTAATACTGTACAGTGTTTTAAAATGCAAACATACTGTAATAATGTAATGGCCCCGGCCTGGACCTGTCACGTAAACACCATTTTTTGTCCGTGCAGGGATTTTCTGAGCTCCTCCGTGAGAGCCTTGTGGGTCACGCTGCTATAGGAGATATAGAAAGAAGAAGGAGCAAGAAATGAAAAAATGAAGAAAGGCCTAATAAAAAACAACTGCAAGGAACCTTGGAGTCATTTTTGACGAGGACCTTTCCTTCAGCTCCCACATAAAACATGTGAACCGGACTGCCTTCTTCCACCTGCGCAGTAGCCATAGCCAAGATTAGGAAAATCCTCTCTCAGAGTGATGCTGAGAAACTGGTCCATGCATTTATCACTTCTAGGCTGGACTACTGTAACTCTCTCTTGTCAGGATGTCCAAAAAACTATCTAAAGAGTCTCCAGCTGGTCCAAAACGCTGCAGCAAGGGTATAACACATCTCTCCCACTTTAGCTTCTCTCCACTGGCTCCCTGTAGGATTTAGAACAGAATTCAAAATCCTTCTGCTGACTTATAAGGCTCTTAATGATAAAGCTCCATCTTATCTGAAAGACATCATTATTCCCTACTGTCCTACCAGAGCACTCCACTCCAAGAATGCAGATATGTTAGTGACTCCCTCTAAAAACAGACTGGGAGGTAGAGCCTTCAGTTACCAGACTCCTTTACTTTGGAACAAGCTCTCTCCATGGGTCAGAGAGGCAGACACTCTAACTACATTTAAATGCGCGTTTCCACTGCAGGAACTTCGGGGTAATTTTATGGGGCCAGCCCCGTTGGTGCATGTCTCCACTGCAGGAACCTCCCACACAGGGCCGCTGTGTTACAGGGCCGAACGGGGTCCCTGCCTGAGGGTAGGTACTCAGATCGGCCCTGAAAAAGTCCCGGTGGGGCTTGAGATTTACTCTGTGCTGATTGGTCAGACTCAAAGCAGGATGTGACGCTAAGAGAAAGCCCTGAAATAAACGGCATTTTTAAACCCCAACGTTACTAAGAATGGAAAAACGGCCGGAAAAAGAGAGAATAACTCAGAAGAGAATAGCAGTAGTGGTGGTAAAAAAAAAAAGTGTGAAAAATATGATTACAGGACAATCGAGACGGCAGAAAAGGAAAAAACAACAACAACAGACGACAGAAAACAACAATAACAAGAAGAGCAGTAAAAAAAAATGCTGCACAACGACCTCACGATGATCAAAACTGTCGCACTGCATCGCCCCTTTCCCCCCTTTTCCCCTGCTGTTAAACCGGTCTGCCATCCAGTCCTCCCATTAAACTGGCCTGCTCTCCCTGCCTCCCCTCCCACCAGAAGCTGCCTTCGTCAAATCTTCTTTAACATTTCCATGTTTTGCATATTCCATATAAAACTGTCTTCTTGTCTGTATACAACATCTATCGCACGTCTGCCCGTTCTGGGTGAGGGATCCCTCCTCTGTTGCTCACCCTGAGGTTTCTCCAATTTTTCCCTGTTAAAAGGGTTTCCGGGCAGAGGATAAAGCCCTTTGAGGCAAACTGTTAGTAAAAATGGGCTATACAAATAAAATTGCCTTTCCTTGCCTTGCCTAATTAACCACCACCATTTTCCTCAATGCCAACTCTAAACTTATTTACCATGCTTCTCATTTCTCATCAGTTTGGAGGAGAACAATAATCTTACTTTAATCTTTGAACTTTTGCTCTTTGAGCTGTGGGCTTGTGAGTAATTCTGCTGTTTTTTTCTCTGCATTCAAGTGTGAACAAACCTAGCCAGCTCTCAACAGGCCTCATGATGTGCCATTTCATGTGTCATGTGTCATTTCACCAGATGCTGGTGAGAAATACAAGAAATAATAACAGTCATTATTTCACCAAAGACGGAAGAAGCCCAAAAGCTGAAAAGGAACACCAAAAATGTATTTGTGGGTATGGCTGCAGTCCTCTTCTTCCTCTCCTGCGTCTTGTATGACCTGTTCTTTTCCTGCCTCTTCCACTTTGAGGTACAGTACAGGTTGATGTTCAAGACCGTACTGTATGACTGTAATTACAGTATGAACACAGCAGGGGCTGTGTGGAGTCATTGAAAAAAAACATTAAAAGCTCAGCATCCCTGACTGTTAAGGGTGCATTGGATGATCATTAAGCCCTGCTACTTCTAACCTTCAAGTGAGGTTGTTGTTTTACAACATATATTTAATTCTTTAATGATATAAATTAAAGACTGGATTTCTATTCTAAGAATATAGAGTTTCCTTATAATGTCATTATTTTTTCTGACAGATATATAAGAGCTCTTCTATGGCCTACACACAGCAATGGCTCTCATCGCTCCTGATTAATACTGCACAACTGAAAATATATATATTTTAAAATGTGTGCTTACGTTTGTCAGCCTCCTTATTCCTATATTCTTACTTTATTAGTGCCCTTTTTTCCTGCTTTCCTCTTTATGAGCCCAAAACTCACTGGTTGCGTCATTGCGTAACATGATGATTTACGTCCGTCAATCGCTTTTTTCACCCTCGTTTCTTTTTCCTCAGGTTAAAAAGCCTCCGAAACAGGCAATCTATGAGAATAATACACCTGATAGAGCACAATTAAAATGTGACTTCATATTGGTTTATTTATAGATTTTGAATGACAAAGGAGGGCCCACATACAATCAAATAGGTAGCCTACTGGTTCCGAATCGGCGGGTCAAATTAAGCCCTGCCCTAGTGGGTGCTTCACTTGTTCAATGGGAGATTGGCGCCTATGGAATATTGTGTGTATGTGTGTCTTTATACTTGAGTATTTGATGGTAAAGACATCTTTGTTGGCCATACTTTGAATTGTTAGACTGGGAATAAACATGAAACCGTCAGAGGACCACTGCATGTGGAGTAGAACTCAAAACTCTCATTTACTCTCTGAGTGTGTGTAATCGGTTTGTGTGAGTTGGTAGAGCACGAAGCAATAAAAGTGCGACAGATTGGGATAGATAGACATGTTGAAGCTTTAAATGGGTTTATTTGGGCTGTAACACACATCCCTTTCCACCAAGGGATTTATAGCTGTTTGATGGAAGTCAGTCCGGTTTGGTCCAGGGCAGAACTCCACATGTTACAGTGGGAGGGAAATCCAAAGAGATGGAGGAAATGGACATAACAAGAATTTCCTCTGGCTGTGGAATTAAGGCAGGCTCTTTTAGGAAAGAGATTGGGGGATAGTTTTGCATGATGTAATTAAATATGTGGGAAGACTGTTCCTGGAGGCATTTCCAAAGTATAATAATGGGTTAATCATCAGTAATTAGTTAAAACCAGTGCACAGAGACTTGCTTAAAGGTTATTTAGTACAGCATCCCTCATGATGCCCAGTCGCACAGGGTCAGAAACTGAAAGTAGTCAAGAAAAAAACAAAACAATAAAATAATAGGTAATGGAACATGAGAATCAATAAAAAAAAATTTACTAGAACACACAAGACGGCATAAAGGTGTTGGTTTCCACCACCAGAGACATCAAGTAAATGCTAATTAGCTATGTAGCAATAGCAAAAACTTACAAATATCTGTACCTCATTTACCCTTTGGCTGTATGTATAATACACAAAGTAGGAATTGTTTGTATACTTCTAAGCCAAGACAGTTTTGTCACATTGGCAAGAAAGAAAGTATACTCCATACTACAATTAATATACTGTTTATGGTACAAAATATGAACACACTGTTTTGAAACTGTTGCACTGTGGATTTGAATTAGTCTCCTAATAAAAAAAAAAGAAATGTGGAGTTGCAGACTGAAGGAAATTGCTCAAGTTCTGAATTTGAGGTCAATCACACATCACAATCAATCATAGCCCATTGTTTATTTCTAGCCTTGTGAGTGTACAGTTAAGCTCCACTATCAACAGTTTCCGTAGTAACCAAGGTCAGCAAGCCTGTTACTGATAGTGTACTATGTAGGAAGATACAAATATTTGAGAGACATCAAAAGTTTCCACTTCAGGCAGCGTACTTCATTCTCACTAAGACAAAGGTCAAAGGAGGATCTTCGGCGTGAGACATGACATCATACTTGGGTGTAAGTTTCACACCTGTTTGACAGAGACATGAGCATTTTGCAGCGTAGATGATAATAAACCTCTTAAGGGCGCAGTCGCTTTGAGTAACATGTAAGTGTGTGTGCTTGCCACAACCCAACATGAGCCAAAGACTCCTCAACCCCTCGTGTGCTCCACGTCTTTGCCCATTTTGGGATTAATTGGCGGCTGGGCGGAGTCAAGTACTGCCAAGATGGTGACAGTGGAGCAGCTCAATCTGAGCTTCAAAACAAAGAAACAAAATCTGTGGGGGAAGTCATAGATACTATGTCAATTTAATAAACTGGACATTTTCTCTGAAAATAATGTTCTGATATTCATGTAAAAAATAAAT
>NC_140913.1:8436916-8488893 GCF_045865225.1 Trachurus japonicus | reverse complement strand
ATTTGTAGATTTGTTCTGTACTTACAGTAGCTGAACTCATACATGTTCACAGACCAATCAGAGCTCTGAGGTCTGCAAATGAAATAAATTTGGATGTGCCTAAAAGCAGGCTAAAAACTAGAGGCGATCGGCCATTCGCAGTGGTTGCCCCTAAACTGTGGAACAGTTTACCACAGCATATCCAGTCGTCAAAGATTTTTAAGTCCTCTCTCAAAACCCATTTTTTCTAAACCAAGTTTTTTGGTTTGCTGAATGTATGTGTCATTGCCAAAATTGTCTTTTGAAATGTACTATTGTATTTTATTGTTATCTATTTTATGTAAAGCACCTTGGTCAACCTAGGTTGTCATAAGGTGCTGCTCTATAAATAAACGTGACCTTGACCTAGACCTTTTTTGAATGTTGTGTTATTTGATGGAGATCCAGAAAAAAAAAAACTCTGAATCTGCAACACAGTTTTTAAAATTCTTACATCGGTATGCCATTCATCAAGCATTTGATAAAATTAGTGAATAACAGTAGCAGTTGGATATTACAATAGTGATATAACAAGACCATTCATAGAGCTGTATATAAATTATTTCATCACGTAGCATTCATGTGTAGGGACTAAAGCAAATACAGCTGTCTGTGTGCAAGATTGTCTGTCCTTGGTGGAGGTATGCGCTCCACTGAGTGCCATTCTTGTTTAGGAATGTTGTTATATTGCGGAGGCCATACATGTTTCTGGCATGCGTGTCTTACCTAGATGCAGCCAGCAAATAATTAACAAACATGGTCTCTCTCTTGCCTCCTCACTCTCTCTCTCTATGCCCCTTTTAACAACACATTTGGTCTTCCACATGAATGAAGAACAGTCCATTAACATTTTGTATACCATGACGCACACACACACACACACACACACACACACACACACACACACACACACACACACACACACACACACACACACACACACACACACACACCAATGTCTAACCTGTGTAACTGTCTCTGTCATGACCTCCTGCCTCCTCTGTGAAAGGATTCCATTCACCTCCACTGGTTTTCTAATGAGAAAATAATGACAGTCATGATTCTCATTATCGAGTAATATGCTGTTGATGTTGCACTATCATTGTGATTATGTTGCCATGGTGGTCAGAATGGAAATAAGCTCATGTTGAAGTCAAAGTGTGCAGCTTGTACAGCCATGAAAGGTCAAACACTCAATATGCCAGAGGAATGATGGAAAACTGAGCGTGTGTAGCGGTTACTCAACCTCTCTCTACTCCAGACATGTCTGGTTTGGGCTCAAGTGTGTGTATGTGTGTGTGTGGGGGGGGGGAGGGAGTAGTAAGTAAGTGATGAAATCAGAGCTACAAGCACTTTAAAAAAAAAAAATGTTTGGTTTATAAAATGTTGAAGTTATAAATTGACCTTGCAAATTCTTGGCACTCAGCTCCCACGCTGTTTCATGACATTGTTCAATGTCATCTTTTTCTATTGTTTTGTTTTAAAGACCCCTAATGATAGGAGTTACATAATGTACATTTCTTTAACGTCATCTTACAGATGTTCACATGATGTTTTAGATGTTTGAAATCACTCATCATTATCCTCGTCCATGTGCTAAAGATAAATTGTGCTAAGATAGTAACTGTGGCTGTGCTGGTATGAATATGTTTCTGTTGATGTATACTTCCTGTTATCTGTTCTGCTCCTCTGATAACTGGGTAAGAGGTTGTAGGGGTCAGACTGTTTGAAGTTAGTGTGCATAAGACAGATAACATCATGTCACACTGTGTTCTGTATGTTTACACAGAAATTTTCTTGCAACTATACATATTCATTATAATGTTTGTATTTTGATTAATTATATTATGTTTAATATTCTATGTGCTGACACATCAAGTCAGCAAACATGCCTCACACTGATAGGTTTCTGCTCAAACATTGTGACTTGGCACCATCTAGTGGTGACTGGTGGGCGACTTATGAATGTGGACGTGGTGTTACAAGAGAAAACCTTCAGGAGTCTCAGTGATGTCCTCATAATGATACACTTCACACAGTTCGCAGCAGAATTTAATCTGTTTGAAGGTGTTTTTCATAACATCTAAGAAAAAGAAAACCATATTTAATGGACATAGTTTATTCTGACAAGTTAAGCGATATATTTGATGCTGGTTTGAAAAGTGACGGCTGGAGGAAGAACAGGTTATCCACTAATCAAGTGGTCGGTGATTTGATCCCTCTCTTTTCCAGTCCATGTTTAAGTGTCCTTGGGCAAGATACTGAACCCAAAATTGCCAATGATGTATCATTATCGTGAATGCACAGTATAGTTACATGCACTGCATGAATGAATGGGTTAAGGTGACTAAAGCGTTTGGGTGGTCGTTGGGATGCAAAAGATTATTTAAATGCACAATTACCAGTGCATACAAGTGCATAATATATACAAAATATAGATCATTATTAAAGATTAAATTCGTGTTTTGGCTTGTGGTCCCTTATACACAACCAGTGCACAACCAGTTGCGGCTTATTATCAAATTGCAAATGTGCTGGAGTTGTTCCACCATGGAGCTATTTCTACAGTTATACAGTATAGGCTACATCAACTACAGTTATATTTTTTAAGGTCTCAAAAAGTAAAGATGGATTATTTGATCAAAAGGCTTGAGGAAAGGATTAGACAAGATGTTTCCATTTACATTTTCTTTCACATGTCCTTGCCGTCCAAAGATAAAGTGGATTAACCCCATTCATGCTGCTCTCCCACTGATTCCAGCAGAATAACTTTTGTCTTTTTTTTTATGTAGCCTTAAAAAAAGGGTTAGTTGGTGAGGAGTTTGTGGGGTTTCATCCATGTACCATGACTTTTCCTGATAATACAAATGATTGGTGACTTTAAATTTCCAGAAGGGGGGAATGGTTGCTTGTCTCTAAATGTCCACCCTGTAATAGACTAACAACCTGTCCAGGCTGTGTCCCATCCTCAGGGTTATCAGCTGACACTGGCTCCAGCCCTTGAAAGAATGAGCATTGCAGCAAATGTACAAGAAAATAAAAATCGGCACCCTTATGCATCTCCTAAATGTATCCCCTTATGTGTCCCCTTCCTTGTATCCCTAATACCTCTTAATGAAGAGATCACATCTCATAGTTCCTATATATAGAGCTCAAAAGTGAGTTGTGTTTCCTCACAAGTGATAATTTATTAACAAGGTCTAAGGTCAAAGTTTAAATTTAATCATATAGATAAAACATGTTTCATTGTTTACAATGTGCAGTATTTTGTTTGTAATGCCTGATGTCATAGTAGTTTTGAAAAAGAGCTCTTAATAATGAAACTATAACACTGTCAAAACAACATCAGTACAAGTAGTTAGGGCACTTTTTCTTTCTCTTGTTCTATATATAAAAGCAATCTAATGTGTTTGCACTGTGCTCGAGCCAAATGTTTGCTTTGTGTGTGCCTTATAATAATGCCTGTGTGTTCAGTGGTCTGAGTGTGAGTGTGTCTCAGGCAGGCTTCATAAAACATGTCAGCGAGGAAGCCAGGGAGCGACAGTGGAACTCAGCGAGTGGTGAGCTGTCAGTTGTCATGGAAACACATCCTCTGCATCCAGTCCTCTTCAGCTCCTCATTGGACTGGACTGGTGGCACACAGGAAGGCAATATAACAGGGTCAGGAGTGAGACCATGGTGGTATAGTATAGCTCACGTGGCTCTAACAAAGTTACACACAAATACCGTATAACTTTGTTGGGCATTGATTTCTTGCTTTTAATCCCCCTCAAATATCAGTTCTAACATCTATTTTTCTAAAATTGTGTAACAATGGTATTTATTATGTATCTGCTTCCTAAGACATTTGATTTGAGTAAAAAGGAAGGAAAGAACCTTAAAATTGTAAATACATTTTGTGGGAATGAACAATGCTTGGCTACCTGAGTTTTGTTTTGTTTGGTTTTGCTTCCCTTCATTTTGTTTGTTGTTTTTCCTGCCTTGTGTTGTGTGAATGTTTTGTGTCCTCGTCTGATCTCAGGAAGACCGTGCACACCCTCACACGCACACAGGGATAAAAAAAAGTCACAAGAAATAATCTACTGTTTAACTTTTGTAATTAGAAAACACTGACATCTTTGAATCATTCCATAAAAAAGATTTGATTTCAAGTCCACTGATTCTTTTTTTTTTTTTTTTGAAAAACAAAACATACAGTACCAAAAACAAAATAAAAAAGAATACCAATCAATTTACAGAGGGGTTTGTCATAGCTTTCAACCTATCGATTGACTGAGAAGCACAACTAGGAGAACTGCATACACATTCACATGGAGCTGAGACTCCTCAACATCCACAGGAGGGTGTTGGGGTCAATTGTTAAATGACAACAAAACAGGCAACATACAGCAGGTTGTTACACTATCACATAAACAGGAAAGACAAGAGGAGGCGTCTCCATGGACAAAGGACGGAGGGAGTAGAGCCAGGGCAGATTCCTTTTATCATCACACAGTGAATGCATAAAACATAATACAAGTGCTGAAACAGTATAAATAAATTATTTGCATAAATACGATCAATGATTAGAAAATAAAAATACAAGAGTTGTTAGGCAAAGCTGCTTTGGCACCTCTCTGGACTTGCAGTACAGTGATAATTAGGTCCAAACGTTTGTTAGGCTATACTGCATTTCATGCCAATTGTGCATCAACTTACAAGCTACGTCCCATATATGTCCCCTAAAAGGCACCATCACACCAGCATTTTAAACTGCAGAATTATGTGGCAAAGTCCCTTCTTTCCAAAATAAATGCCACCACCATCAGTGGATTTACTCATGGGAGTCCGGTTCAAATTTATTTTACGGTGGGTTGAGCTTTGGTGAACTTTTACACAAAGGAGGCTGAATCCCAATTCATCCCACAGAGGCTGCATCTGAGCATCACAGCGCTGTGACTGCACTATAGCATTTCAAAGGCTCCTTCAGTTGCAGCTAAGAAATGTGTCCACTAATGGAAATAACATAGCAAACAGCGCTGATAGAGAACCTTACACTGTAAGTAAATGTGTAAGTATTGTGTTTCAATTCAGCGGAATATCTAACTCTGTAACTGTTGTCAAGTTAGGGGACACAAGTGATGCTTTACAATGCAACTTTAAGGCCGATACAGCTGGTGGCACAAAGCAAAAATCGTCTGTGGGCCAGATAGTCTCCTTTTTGGTTTATCCTACAGTACAGGGCCCCTGAATTGGGACACAGTTAGAGAAATGGAAAGTCCATAATACAATATGTAGCTTATTAACTCTGATCCATCTTACACTTGTATTCAACTTCCTTTGATGGAGTGAACCCTGCACACAAAAAGATGAATAGTTTTGTAATTGCTACGTATGTAGACATAACCTACATACTCATACATGAACATCTAAATAAAATGTATTGTCCTGTTGGCAAACCAAGCATGCTAAATGACAGTTAGCAAGCTTTCCCAGAGTGCTTTGTTCCCTTTTCAGTAAAGGTAAGGTAAAATCCCATGGGGAATACAAAGAGAATATCAACAGAGAGAAATTGTGACTGACAAGGGCTAGGAGTGGTTCCAGCTAGTTAATGTGTTAGCAAAGGTATAACACCTCCCAACTAGCCCTGCTAACAGTGCTTAGGTCACTTCTTGTTTGGTGGAGAAATGTTTCTCTCATTCACAGAAGAGATAATTAAAGAGTCTCATGGTCATTTCTAGCCTCAGGTTTTCTAAATAAGTGAAATGTATTTGGGTTTACATGCTTGGCTATCACGAGCTTGCTTTTGCTAGTATTTGTAGAAAAGAACCTGATTGAGGTTTCCATTACAGTTTGGCTTTACTTGAACACAGCTAAGAAGCTAACAAGCAAGCAGTTCAGCTTCCTCTAGCCTCATCTCACCCTCGGTCAAAGTTCACCAAAGTATTGTGGCAATCCCACAGGAAACAGGTACTTTTGTTCCGTAATTTTGTCATTTTAAATACTGTTACTAGGCCTTCATTATATCAACCTACACTCTCCAAACTTCTCAACGCTTTTTCTTTTTTTCTTTTTTTAAAGTGCAGCTATGCAATTTCTATAGAAGAGAAGCATCAAAGTTCATAATGCTAAACTTGCAAACAGAGCAAGCAAACCATTAAACCACTAACTATATATTTCATGTAGAAAACATGTTGTTTCACATGTTTCCTCTCTTTATAACTAATTTTAAATACAAGCCAATTCCTGGTCGTAAATGTATCATACATGTGTTCAAATAGCTATCAAAAATACACATGTGCTTTTGTAATTGAAAATATATTTGTGCTGCTGTACTTTGACCAGTGGTCTGTGTTCACATTATTTTATATTAATATAAGTGCCTTTAGATACTCTTGGTGTAAAATGTGACATGAAATTAAAACAATTTGGCTTTGTCATTATAGGAGTGGAGCTGTACTGTATACTAGCCCATGGCTTTATCTGTGGGAAGCAAATAAAGCAATGAAACTATCGTCCACTAATGAGTAAAGAACAAAAGAAGATGCCCCTTTTTTTCCACATCCATAAATGCTTCATACGCATGGCATATAATATACACCACATGGGTCTCAACTATTTCATTGGCTTTTGAAGGACAATGATATATGACACAATGAGAGTAATGTCACTACACTCACATTCGGAAAAAATGTCATTCGAACTTATTTAACATGATTTAAAGATATCTGTAGAAATGCTTTTGACTACATAAAAAATTGTGTGGCACTGCCTTGTCAATCAAACACACAGATACATACACACATGCACACACATGCAATCTCTGTAGGGTTTAGTTTCAAGGAAGCAGCATGTTAGAGATCATTGTGTACTATTAAAAGTAGTAGTAGTAGTACTGTGTGTGTCCGTGTGTGTGTATAATGGGAATGTGTGTGTTTGTAGTCAATTTGGTTTGATTGCATGTGTTTACATCTACATATGTGTATGCTGGGGGCTGGTGTCATTATGGCTGAGAGAAGGCTGTTGGTGAAAAGGAAGCACCTCCCCACCCCCATCACCACCCGCACACTCACCATCAAAACACACACGCATGCACACCCATAAACGCACATACAATCAGATAAAAACTCAGTGGTTAGGGGGTCTCAGACGTCATAACCTGGCGTGCAGGTTGACGATGACGCCGTCTTCAGGCAGGTCTTTGACGGGCAGGTCACTCATGTTTCCCGCTCCGTGGTCGGTGCTCTCACAGCTGCTTTGAGGCGACTCAGGAGGAGGCTGGTACAGGATGCTGGCTAACAGGAAGAACGTTGTCCCCAAAACCTGAAGAAGGAGCAAACAGGTGATCAGGCTACCTCCGATATTTAATAATGTCCTGCTGTAACACCAGCTCCAAAGGTGATGGTGCATTATGACAGCATGTTTGCGAGACTATCAAAATTCTCCCAAGTGTGTTTATTGTGTCTTGTTTTCTCTTGTTTTTGTTTTTATTGCTCATAAAATACCCAGTTTAACCTTCAGAAGTTTCTGAAAGATTGAGTCACATGGTTTGCTGCCACAATAGACAGAAATACCTGACAACTGAAAATGTGTGAAAAATGTCTCTTGATGTTTATACTACTACTACAAAAAAAAAAAAAAAAAAAAGCCCCAGGGCCTAATCTTGTGTCAAGCAGCCGGGTGTGACTGTTGTCACAGAAAGTCGTAATGACAAACTCAAAAAGCGAACAGAGAGGGAAAATCACTGCAACCTCTTCAAAAGTCAGAAGACTGTGAATGTCTGCCTGATGGTGACAAGTTACTCAAATGTGGGATTCACTCTACTTCAATGGGGAGGCTTTATCATGATCACACTTTTGAAAGAAAATAAGATAAAATCTTTTTATTATCTCTTTTTCCAACATCAGGTTTAGTTTGGTTTAATTAGAGTCTTGTGTTCTCCGAACAACTACATAAATAATATGTTTTAACAATCGGATATGACACATTGGAGTTTCCCCTGAAATGCAACAAGGGCACTGGACCTTGGTTGTTATAAACACATGAAATATCCAGACAGTGGTGCAGCAGACTGTCCCCACCAGTCACCATACAGTAATAAACATTCATGCATCAGTCACAGTTTGGTTAGTTTACGGCAAAGGTTGTGGTTTGGGTTAAAATAAAAAGTTCCTTCTTTTTTAGACAATCTTTGTTTTTGTGGCAACAATGATAACAATGTGGTTTAGGGTGTGGAGCAAAGTAAATAAATAGCTTTGTTGCTGTCGTAATAACTACAATCATTAGAGGTCACCTGACAACAAATGGTAACTATGGGTCATAATAATCGATGTTTCTTTTTTTTTTATAGATCAGTCTTTGTAAGTCCAAACCAGTGTTGACTCTAGTGACATCACTTGTTTTTATCTTCCTCTCAAAGGGTTTATCTAGACTTGGATGAAGAAAACTGATCGAATTCTTCTTAAGTTTTTAAAAGTGGAACGCGTAACAATAGCATTAAATCATGAGATGTTACAGGAGGAACATAATAAGATAACATACATAGGTCTTATACTGTACAGTGACATTTCCATGTCTTTTTGTTTTGACTATACATCAGTCTAGGTTCTATATACTGTCAAAGTATCAAAGCTTCAATCCACAGAAAAATACACACAACCTGTATTCAGAAACAGAGCCATGAAACAAGCCATCGGGACTTCTGTAACTTTGTGATGTCACAACAAAGCATGTCACCTGTTGACCTGCTGTTATTACAGCTACAGGGGAAAAGCTTGAGAGGACATAGAATATACATTACAAATAAAATATATTTAGCTGGTTTTATATTATGGAGACAGTCAAGGTGTAGGTCCAAACTAAAACTAATTACTAATAATTTTTGCATAGTCTTTGCAGGGGACATATTATGGAAATATCACTTTTTGAAGGCTCTTTAACATATATTTTGGTTTTTGTCTTGCCTTCTGGCCCCCAAAATGTGAGAACTGACAAAAAACCCTGTAATTTGAAGGCTCCCTAGATTGAAATCCATGTGGTTTTACGAGCTCAGATGTCTTCTAGTGATGTAACTAGCTATCAAATTTGCATAACCCCACCCCTACCTGGTACCAGTAGAAGGGGTGGGGCTAGGTGAGCAGCAGCTGATTTGCATTTAAAGGGACAGGCACTGAAACCAGCCGTTCTGAACGAGCTGTTTTGAGCGGATGAAAAGAGCTGTGATGTTTGATCTTTGGGGTATTTTGACCACAGCATGTCACAGACATGTCTTTAAGACACCTGGGAACTATTTTAATTTGTGGAAAAGGGACAGTATGTCTCCTTTAAGGTAGTCTGACAAAGCTCACATTTTCAAAACTACAATATCAACTTCTGAAGATTTTCAGTGATACTGCAGTAAAGGACCCGTTAACCTGTATGTTGGTATTACCTTATAGATGATACCAGCTACTAGTGTGTACTGGCTCATGGCTGAGTTCTGATAGAGGTAGCAGGAGCCCTGCTCACCACACTGATCCTGCCACAGCAAGCAGGAGATGTCAATCACAGAGCCAAATGCTATAGGTCCAGGAATTCCACCTGCGAAGAAAAACAGCAGCACAGATTGGACACAAATCGTGGCGTTTGCATGGAGTCGATTAATCACTCATCCAGGCAGTAAAGGTAAGAAGAATGCAGGCTTACCAAGTGTGCGCACAACAATCCACTGGATGCCGAGTCCAAAGGATCTCTGGCTGTCTGGCACACACCTACACAGCACAGTGTCGGTCAGATGTGCAGAGACTCTGAACCTCAAACTTCATTATAATACAGTCTGACACTTTGTTTTATCTGCTTCCTCGGCTCCACAGTTTGTCTTGACAGTGCTATGATAAGACTGTCTGCGTCTCCCTGTCACACACACTGCATCATCTGTTGGACTTATTAATGAGATGAGATCAACCGTGGCAATACATCTCACAGCATGCATCTCTGTTACAGCACGCAATTACATTTTTCATTTTTCTGCAATCACAGTGGCAGTAGCGGAGATTGTAGTTGGCATTTTCATAATTTCCTCTTTTAAAAAAGATCTTTTTAAAAAAAAAAGGTTAATTGATGACTTTCTTACCATCTGGGCGGATTAGAATACTCTGCACCTCCTCAACTCAAGTATTGAATACTTTTCAAATGGTATCAAATTTGTTCAAATTTATTGAGTTAAATTACAATCTATAAGTGATTAAACAAAGCTTTTATGATAATTTTAGACAGGTTGCCCTTTTTTTATAAATATATATATTTTTTATTCCACTTTTAGTCACAAAAATGTATTTTACAAGTCAACAGTAGCCTATATAAGTGTTTTTTCTCCCCCTCACCTCCCACCACCCATCCCTATAATACCCTTACAGACAAATAAATGGTTGCCCTTTTAAACACACAGAAACCCACTAAGAAACCTGACTGACTCCTTTTACAGTGCCCGGCAAGTTTGTCTTTCTGAAATACACAGCACACACACACACACACACACACACACACAAGCACAGATGCAGGGGAGAGAGAATAAACAGCGATCAAAATGCTGATCAATGGTGTCTCATCCTCGGTGCTTTAAAAGTGTCACAGTCTCAGTGTGAGATTGTGTGTTTTTTCAACTTATTTTAAGTCTGACTCTTTCATACTCGAGCACAGTGTAGCCACGGTGTTTCTGGTTTAAGAGCAACAACAGGGCAGGAGACACGTCTGTTTACAGTGATTGTGCTCTGGAAGACGGAAAAGGGGAGAGAATTAACATGCGCACATGGGTGTTGCATTTACATTAACGCTGATGTAACATCGTCGTCATGCAGGTGCACTGGAGAGCCATTTGACCTGGGAAGTGGATGACAATTGTACCCTTTAAAATTGCAGACAAAAGTGCAACGGTGGAGCCTGATAACTGTGAATGTCCCTGACTGACTGAGTGATGACACTTCTATCCCTCCTCAGTGGAGTGGGCAGGCAGCAGTTTACCGAGGCGCCCCGGTTCCCTGGTGTCTCTGGAACTGCAGGGAGGTGCAGGAGTATTTGAACTTTTTGAAACAATGACACAGACATCCACCTTACTTCCTGGTCGGATGTTATTGGTCGCAAATACCGAGTGTAAAAATGCACATCATGTAATTTCATCTATACCCAATGGTTAAGAAAAAAATGACAAACAAATGACCCACGATGGTGAACATCAACATCACTGCTCTCTGACTGATGAAAAGCTGAGGTGCTGGAAACCTGACAGTAGAAATCGGAGCTCTGTAGGCTACTCTGTGAGCCATTTGTCTGTTGTTTTTCATTGATTTCTTTTACAGCTGAGCACCTGCCCTATTTTTTTTTGTCTTGGATGTGCGCGTGCACCTCCAGTTTAAGGTAGGTGCACGTGTAATATCCAAGGTAACACACATACTGGTCCCATTGAGTGGTAACAATAAAAGAATGAGAAGAAAATAAAATGTTATGTTTACTGTTAGGTCAGTGAGTAAATCTAACAGAGTTGGCAGAAGTTACACTACTAGCATGTGTTTGTTTGTTTTTTTCTCACTGTAGCAACCTACCTGAGAGTGGCGGTGAGGGCTGGGATGCTACAGAGGAAGGTGAAGGAGATGATGACGAAGAGGAAGGAGAGGAAGGCTGGCATGTGGTGGCAGGAGCTGCCACACTTCCCTGCCAGAGCAAAGCCCTCCTCACCCCAGGACACATTCCCCACCACACAGCTACATCCAGAGTAGACCTAAACACACATGCACACACATAACAAAAACATAAAAGTTCAATATATTGTTAATATGTGCTCCTCCTCCTCAACTAGTTTTGAGGAGTCCAGAAGTTGTTTACCTGGACTTGAGAGTGTAGCAGTGAAGGCTTGTCATATCACAGGCCTAAATGGTTCAATGATTGGGGTTGACCCCCGCTTAAATGGGGCCCTTGATCATGTGGCTCTAGGATTCCCACAGCATTCAGCAAAATGTACCCAAAATATTAAACCAACACTAAGTAACTTTTCAACCTTCATATAATATTTTCAGAACTTTTGTGATGGTACATCGACTTACAACAGGTTGAATGACACCTCTGTCATGGCCTGAGGGGGTCTGTATCACCTTCACTGGCACTAAACAGCTTCGAGGTGGATGGTAGGAACCCCTCCACACAAAAAACTACAAATGTGCTGACTGCTTTACGGCATACGTCACTTCCCCCTTTCCCCACTCGTGTGGGTTACCGCTATCATGGCAGAAGCAGCAAGAAAATTATAAAGAAAGTAAAAGTTTTGTCTGAGGAGACTAAAAAACCAAAGAGGGAGAGTTATGCGGAACGGCTGCGGAGCCGATACGTTTCTATTATAGTCAGTGCTTCCACCGGCTGCTGCTCCGCTGAGTCACGGCTCCAGCATCCAGCAACACGCAGAGCTTTTGAAAACTGAAAGTTCTTAAGTATTGCTTTAAGTATCAAAGTAGTCAAATGGGCGTTAAAGTATTAAATTATTGTGTTATGCCATTAGATTAGACCAATGCCTTACCATCTATGTAGCATTTTAATATGATCATGTGACAATGTGCCCTTAACTTGCGTCAGCTGGCAATGCCAGACAACAAGAAAAACAAAAAAAGAGATAAGAGCTGTAATGGTCTGAGAATTAAGCAAAGATCAGAGCCTTCTCTGCAAAGCTCCAGTCTCTCCATCAGAGCCAGCGCAGGGCCAATGCCATAACAAACACTCAACCACACACCACTGAAATACTGACAGACACTACAGTATGTCAGTGCAGGGTAACCTAACCACTAAAGAGGTTGAAAACTGCAGCCTTTTGTTGGTGCTGAGGTTTTCTACACCATGCCCTGCAGATTCACGCACCTCAGACAACACTACTGAAACTATCACAGGAAACAGCAGGAAGTGATCTGGTGGTGCAGAACTGCTCAGCTGTCTGACACCTCTCACTGCTTCACTCATTTCAAATGTAACATAACTATTCTGACAACTAGTACTTGTGTTTCATGACACATGCCTCAATACTAGAACTGATAACAGGGACACTCCTGTGCATCTGAACACACTCACTGACAGACGAGGCTGTGTGTAAAGCTGAATATCATGAAACTAAAATATCTGTTTTTTCATGTCTATTTATCAGCAATACATTTTATTGCCTCAGGATTACACTACACAAACAGGTGCAATTATCAGTTTCTACTAACAATGGAAATGGAAATGACTGTAACTGAGCAGGACTCATTTGAATGCCTTGTTAATTTGGAAGGTTGCCACATGCACAGTTTATTTGTGTTTTTCGTACCCAAGATTACATTTATGGATAAAGAAAACAGTAAACATATTTCATAGAACCCATAGTGCCTCATTCCTGCAAGAAGGAACGTTTGAGCATAGAAGAGGGAATATTAGTCGAGTAATTGTGTGACCTTGTAGGCTGCTCTGTTTCAGATCATAGTAAATGACATCTGACTTGCCTCTAGTCAAACTAAAGTGACGTGTGTGTGTGTGTGTGTGTGTGTGTGTGTGTGTGTGTGTGTGTGTGTGTGTGTGTGTGTGTGTGTGTGTGTGTGTGAGTGTGTTTGTACTGTACCTGTTTTCCGGTGGAGCGTTCGGTGTGGTTGATGGAGCTGCAGCCAGCGTGGCAGGGAGAGTAGTACATCACCCCGTCTGCTCCACACACCGGGTTGTACAGCTCTCTGACACAACTACAGCCTGCATTACAGCCCACTGTCAGGTCCTCCTCTAAAGAAGAGCTGCACACAGAAGGGGAAGAAGGGGCACGCATGAGAGGGAAGGAGGGAGCAAATGAGGAGAATGGGTGAAGAATGAGGAAAAGATACAGGCCAAAAGAAGGAGTCCTGGTTCTTGAACAAGCTATAAAATAAATGAACTAAATCAAAACTAAACCAGAATCAATATTCAAATTGAACACCACACCTGTTCCTAAGGTGCAGCTTGCTGGGTTTGTCGTACTGGTCCAGCCGGTGATTGTCCATCAGACCTGACTGGTACGGCGCTGTGATGCCTGCCATTGGCACGTTGGGGCAGTGGACGAGAAAGATGAAGATGGCAAGCAGGCTGATCATCGCGCACACCATGCAGAAGCGGATGATACCTCGACAGCGCAGGTTCAGTCTCTTCACGATGTAGCCGCCCAGGAAGGTGCCACCGCCTCCTGCTGGAACCACCATGTATCCTGGAGAGATGGGTGGGGGTGGGGGTGCAGGGGTAAAGAGCTACACCATCAGGCTGCAGTTCCACTACCAGTAAAGAGTAAAGTTGAGTTGCATAAGTTTGTCCGATGCATCCATGGCTTGTACAGTACACATTAGGGCTGGGCCTGAATCTGAATATGGCTACGTTCACACTGCAAACCTTGATGCTCAATTCAGATCTTTTTTTATTTATTTATTTATTTATTTATTTTTAGCTTTTTATTGCCTTTAATTGACAGTACAGTGCAGAGAGAGACAGGAAAGGGGGAGGCAGAGAGGGGGAATGACATGCAGGAAAGGGCTGCCCGATGTGGGATTTGAACCTGGGCCGCTGCAGTGAGGACTGTTAGTAGCCTCAACATGGGGCGGGAGCGCTACCAAGTGAGCTAAATGCCGCCCCATCAATTCGGATTTTTTGCTCAGATCCAGTTTTTTTGTTTGGCTGTTCACATTACCATCTAATATGTGGCCGATATCAGATTCCAGTGCGGTTTGCGGTTCTGAACTGACCTGCATGCGCAAAAGAACAATGACAAGGACGCCAGGCGCAGCAGCTGTTGTACAGGAAACATAGAGGGAATGAGTATTTCCACTTTTATTTCAAAATGTCTGTGAAATGGAAGCTGGAAAATGTCTGAGCAGCTGCTGAGGAGGAAAAGAATGAAGAAAAAGAGCCAAACTCTGTATTTTAGTCTCAGTTAGGCTACCATTACTTTAGTTTGTAGTGTGTACAACACAAAGTTTAACACCACGTGTCCTTTTTTATTTATAATCTCCTCTCCTTCAGCGCTCACGCTCTCACTACAGCTGTTCTGTTGTCGGTAAACACACGCCGCTACATGTCAAATTATCCAACATTTTATCAAGCTGCTTTTTTATTGCTCTCTGTGTGTATGTGTGTGTGTGGCGTGTATACGTGGTCCTGCTGCCCCTTCTTACAACATAACCTAGAGTAAACATTGTAAAGTGACATAAAAGTCGCATCAAATCCACCTTAACTGTTCACAGTGCGGTCACATTGGAAAACATCAGATCTGAATCTGACTCAGTACCACATTTGAAAGGCTGTCTTTACACTGCACGGTTCAAGTGGCCCAATTCCGATTTTTTTCTCTCAAGTGGCTCAGATCGGATCTGTAACATGAATGTGTAAACGGGACAAATGCGCATGGAATCGGATATTGTCAGATCAGATTCAGGCCCCCGTTATATGTGGAAATAAATCAGATACAAATCGGATCTCTGCCAATGCGTCTGCAGTCTAAACAGACAGATCGAATCTTCCCTGGCAATGCGTGTCATACGTCATCAATGATAATATTAATTCACGTGCTCACGCGTCTCGCTGAACCTCTGTAGTCCGTGATTGACACGTGGGGCTGACCTGGACTACCGTGGCCAGCTGTGGCCAGCTGTAATCAGAATTTAAATGTGTACACAATGTATATGTGCAACTATGTGAGAATACCATGAATGAAATAAATCAAAATGAAATCACTGTCACAGGCGTTACAGTGTTTAATAAACTCGTCGTCCCTGTAAATGAAGGAAACCTCAGTGACCAACGAGTTAAAATAAAGGTTTAAATAAATAAAAAAATAATTTTTGTGGTGTCCACGCGTCTGTTTTTTCCCCCTCACTAGTTCTTGTTTTCATATAGCCACTACAGTAACATTCATATGCGGATCGATACGAGGGCAAGCGAGGGAGCGCGAGATAAACACCAGATTTCACGTTTCACGCAGCCACTTCACTAACGTTATTTTGTAACGTTCACTTTGTAAGTGACGTGTTGGATATAAACTCTGAACACCAGACTCACCTTTGTTTAAAAATATTCTTATATTATTACGTGACAATTTCCTGAAATCACTAGTTTATTTCCAGCGGGTCGTTTCATGCAAGCACAGCAGGTGTAAATGCAGATTATCAGATCTGGGTCACTTCTGATAGAACATGTAAATAGACCGTCAAAAAAATCGGATATAGGCAACAAATCGGAATTGGGCATCAAGACCTGCAGTGTATAGACAGCCAAAGTAGCCTGAATCTGATTTGAAAATGTCAGATTCAATGCGACTTGTGCTGTTCACACTGTCAAAAGCAAATTGGATATGTGTTCAACATGGATCTGAATTTTGCCAATATTCTTGTCAGAATTTGGAGGATAATAGAAAGCCTATTTTTTATGGTATGTGATTACTTCATGCAGTGTTACTGCCCGAGGAGAAGAGACCGCAGCGTGTCCTTGGATGGAAAACAGCATCCAGACATGAAGTAGTGGTTGTCTTCCCCATGCTCTCCACACTTCATTCACTGAGACTGCAGCTTAATTTCAATCCGAACTCAGTAACGAATATATCAATGGCATAAAACCTGTCATTTTAGCTGGAAGTGTTCATTTCCTCAATTGAAAAAAGGCCTTATTCAAAAGTGGTTATTGAAGCTAATCATAAAACTCAGGAAAAGGTAGGAATTATATATTATTATTATTATACATATAGTAAATCAATTTGATGCTCTATATTGTCAGAGTTAACTTCCTTTAGTCGGATGAGCCTTTGTATTTTAATTACGTCTGTTCTCATCTAGAAAAAAATCACCCCATCTAGCTTGGAAAAAAACAAAAAATTGACCTCAGATAGAAACCACGCCCATTTTTGGTCCAAAAATTTCAAATTCAAATACAGACAATATTCTGTTTAGGTGAGCTAACTGTTCAGCTAGTGAACGCTGTCTTACCGAACCACGTCGCAGCCTCTGATGCACTGAGACTGAACTGCGACTCCAGAAACTTTGGACCGAATGTGGACATGCCAGCGATGAGGGTGGCCTCGGTCGCTCCGGCCAAGCACAGGAACAGGAACGGGGGATTCTTTAAGAGGAGCAGCACAGACCTGGAGAGGGAGAGAGTAGAAGAAGAAAAGAGTAAGGGTCAGCTGTGTGCGCATGTAACTGAATAAACATTTGCTTCCTTTTTAATTAAACCAGTCCACTGTAATCTCTGCAGCCTGGAGACATTTCTAATACAGAACAGATAAAGACTGCACTAGATCCAAAGATATATCATCATGTTACATAATGCACCCTGATTATCGCCTCACTGTCTCTGTAATCCCTGGCGCTGCAGCGATGACATCACACTGTGCTTGCTTGAGCTCATAGTAAACACAGTTGTAAACTGTGGTCATTGTCTCCAACAATGTTTTTTCTTTATAATGAAATCTAATGATGGGAAGATTGTTGTTTATGTATTCTTTGCCTGCATAATTTAATCAATTAGTTCAGAACAGACATGAAGCAAACATCTAAGCAGATATTGAATTGTTTCTGTGTTCATTTATAAAAGTGTCTAAATATTTTGTGGACAGCAACACACAGCGCAGCTCTGCAAACTGGATGCAAGATACTCTACTATGACAAGATGGCTCATTAGAAGCTGCGCCAGTGATATGAAATGGTACACTTCCTGTCTCCTACAGTAAGTGGGCGTGGTCACCCGTCCCCTCGTGTTGTGAACGTGTGTGGATTCATAAAAGTAGTTGGTAAAGGGAAGTATTTTTATTTATTTATATCCACAGCAGTCATTTGCATTATGTAAATTAGTTAGCACGGCAGTTCATGAACGTTAGTTGATGTTTGACGTTATCTAGGAGATCTGTGCCATATGTCGCGAGAGTGTGTTGTTGAGACAGAGACAGGCCTTGAACAAAATTCATTTTCTCCTGATCTGTCTGTCTGGAATTTGCCATTTTCATGTCAAAATGTTCAGATCTTGGGTCTTGGGTCAGATGTTCAATCTGAGCTCACATTTACTTCACCTATTGATTTTTTTTCACCTGGGGAGGTAACAAATGATTTCTTAGTGGTTGATATAATCTGGGTTACATTTTCTACTGTTGGGCAAACCTTTTTTTTTTTTTAAAAGAAAGAAAATAATGTAATGACGTCTGATACAGATATGATTAGCTGCTTATGAGATTCTGATGGTATGATTACTTTGAGCAAATAATGATAAATAATATCACAGTTTCATGGTGTTGTGGTACGGTAATTACAGCTCTGTACTATAATAATCTCAAATAATGTTATAATGTTCATTCTGTTATTCCAGTGTTGATGCACAAAGGAAATAAAGTGTGTGAGAGTGTGTCGACTCCTGTGTTTACAGTACACATGCACATAATGTCTCCTATACATACACAAAAGGGCAACAGAAAGCTTTAATTGTCGGTTCATGTGACTGAGAGTTTTATTTTTTATTTTTTATTTTTTACTTCGCAAAGGTTTTATTCATAGACTGTAAAAAGAATGGACGTAGCGTCCGTGACGTCACCCATTGGTTTTGGGGAGTCGTTTTTGTGACTCAAATATGGCGGCCTGAACAGCGCCATGTTGGATTGGCCGCCCGAGAACCCGCCCACTGGCCTCGAAGCAGCTGTCCACGGAGCTGCTCGGACCTGTCACTCAACGTTTCCGCGCCCCAATTGGCCAGTTTTAACCCAATAACAGTAAAACGGTAGAGTTTAAAAAAAAATTCACCCCCCTCAGAGTGTGTGCGGGGGTAGAAACTATCGATTGAGACCAAAAAACGTTCTGACACCAGGCTTTTAACATGTTTATTGAGGATGTAAAGTCGGCGATTTTAACATGGGGGTCTATGGAGAATGCTCCCTTCTGACACCAGCCCCAGAGGAAGCTGAGGGGATTGCAGTTTTTTGAACGCGGAAGTGAGCTTCACTTCTCAGACCGACAGCTGCCCTTGGTTTTATTGTACTTATAAACTTGATATGAGCAAAGTTCAGGTGTCTCTGTGTATGTTTGTGTGAACAGTGCTGACACAAAAAAATCCCCAAATAGTAGAGGTTATAAACCTTGTAACTGGCCGATGTATGATACACATTAACACAATAAGTAAGCTGTGCGTTACTTTTTAACAGGTGTTTCTCTGTAACCTGCTTCTTTCAAAACTTCAACTTTTCTTTTCTTATCTCAACAGCCAAGGTTCTTTCCTTAGAAAAACACCCCCTTATGTTAATGGGCAAAGGCTCGAACGTCTATCAACAAGAATCTCACCAAAAAGAATGCTGGCATCGCCAGACAAGCTCGCCAACTGAAGAAAGGGGGCAAGATTCAACACACCTGGACGGCAAACTGCAGAATCTACATCAAAACGAATGGATCATCACCAGAAGATGTCCAAATAATGCAAATCAGGAGTGAGGACGAGCTGGAGAAATTCAATAACTAACGTATGGCTCACGAACACTCCATAACATCAACACAGCAAAGCACAAGGGTTCTTACACAGACTGAAAAGATGATGGAAATATCAGAGAGGATTGCTGAACTTGACAGTGTGTAGCTGATTATAAATCAAGATGTGAACCATACCTTAGCAGACCCGAATGAAGGAATTGACCCGAATCACAATCTTAAAGCAGAAGTAAGTGGTTCGGTCGTTTTCGCTAATGCTGCGTTCCAGGTAGGCTTTTGAAATCGTAAATTACAGCTTCAAGTCACAACTTACGACTTTGTAGCGTTCCAGGCAACCCACTCGTGTTTTTCCGACCTGTTTTACCGGTGAAAGTCACTATAACGGCCACTCGTAACTTCCGACCGGTGAACTCGTACCAGATCGAACTGGTACCACTTCACGGTCGGAAAAATACAAGTTTCCTTGAACGCACCATAACAGTCCTCGTCCCTACGTCGCCACATTCACAGCGTCCCTTGGCTGCACACACAGCCCTGCATGCCGTTCTCTCTCCTCATTGGATAAAAACTGTAGGATACGATAAATGTTTTCTCCTCGGCTCAGAGCAGAGCAGAGTGACTGACAGACCCGTGTTTCAGACCAAACACTCTATGTAAGTGATTGCTGTCGGAAGATATAACTATTTAAGACTTATATTAACACAAATATATCACTTACTTCTGCTTTAACATGACTGAGAAATGCCAGTATTTCACTGAAGATCAATACAATCAGAGCATTGAGATGGATGGAAAACTGTCTCCAATTGACCCTTTGTCAAGGCCCCGACGCTAGCTAACGTTAGCTACAAGCTAACGCTTACCGATCTCCCGTTTTTCCTTGTAAAACTTCACAAAGTTCAAAAGACATTAGTAGCGGTAATGTTACGTTTGCTAGATAATTTTGAAGGTATTAGATCTTCTCTGTCTATGAACACGACCAGAGAGTGGACTGGAGAATGAATGAGCTTAGCACTTCAGTAATACAGCCAGGGAAAAACAGGCTCACTTCTCATGAGGACTGCACACAACAACAAACAACAGGAGGTTAAAGTAATATACAGTAGCCTACATAGGCTAAGTATGATTATTGATGTCTTGGGTTTGGGGAATGGGATAAAAATGACTCCAGAAATACGTTCCAGATATCGTGAGTCGCTACTGCAGGAACCCCAGGCACATTTTAACTATTGAAAAATTATAATGTAGTTTTTGCCAAAAAACTTGCTGTCTACCTATCTCGTTTGGGTTTCATGCCAGAGTTGTCCAACCTTAGAATGCTGCGCAACACGTGACATGGGGAGAAGCGCTCTGATTGGTGGAACAGCAGACCAATCAGAAGGCCAACAAAGGGTCAATTCACTTTAACAGCAGGAGTTTATACACCAACTTTGACCACATCAAGGAATACCTACAACACTTCAAATATCACTTCAACATCATTGCGGTGTCGGAAACATGGATTAATGAAGACAAAGGAGCGGATTTTTTCCTGGATGGATAGTTTGTGTTAATAGAAGAAGCAAAGGTGGAGGAGGAGTGGCCCTGTTCATTGACAATGAAATCAAGTATGAGACTGTACAAAATATGTCTAAAGCTGTTGACCACTTAATGTAATGTGTGACAATTGAAATATGTGTGACAAATGGTAAAAATATAGTTGTAAGCTGTGTTTACAGAGCACCAGATTCAAAAATGGAAGATTTCAATGAATGTGTTGGAGAAATATTATCAGAAACTAGCCAAAAGAGAGTTTTCATCTGTGGTGACGTAAATATTGACTTGCTCAATCCAAAACAAAACACGATAATCGATGAATTCATTAATATGATGTATACAATGGGCTTACAACCTCTCATCACGCGCCCTAGCAGGATCACAACACACAGTGCTACTCTAATTGATAATATTTTTACTAACGTTAACAACATAACAAGAGGACTCCTGATAAATGACATAAGTGACCACCTACCAATCTTTACTATCTATGACTGGAAACACACTCTGAGACAGACACCTAACAAAAACATCTACATTAGGGTCAGGACCGAAGAAGGAATGAATGCACTGAAAAATGAACTACAGAGGCAAAACTGGAACAATGTTTACAATGAAACAGATGTGAATGATGCATATGACTCCTTTTTGCAAATATTTAAAACACTGTATGACAGACACTGTCCTATGAAAAAAAGACACACAAATCAAAACAAGGAGGGGAAACCATGGCTCACAAAACCATTGATAAATGCCTGCAGGAAGAAAAACACTCTGTATAGACAGTTCCTGAAATTAAGAACGACACAGTCAGAAGTGAAATACAAAAGGTATAGAAACAAACTACATAGCATTTTAAATGAACGCAAGAAAGAATATTACAGCAATCTACTAGCAGAAAACATGAATCATACTAAAAAACTATGGGATATTCTAAATAATGTGACTAATAATAAAAGGGCAAAACCAAGCTACCCTCCCTACTTCAACTATAACGACATGCAGGAAGATAACTCGGGAGTCATAAAAAATAGATTCAACCAATTTTTTGTAAATATTGGGCCAGAGCTAGCCAAGGACATTCCTGACTCACCCCAACACTGGGACCACTTTGATAAGGACGGAGACAGAAACCCCAGCTCAATGTTTCTTACACCAGTGAAGGCCACAGAGATTACACACCTGGGGCCGTATTCACAAAGAATCTTAAGGTTAAAAGTAGCTCCTAAGGGCCGAATTTAGGAGCAACTCCTAAAAAAAGTGGGCGTGTCAGTCTTAAATTTAGGACTCCTAGTTTTTTAAAATAAGAGTAATTCACAAAGTATTTTATGCCTAAAAGTAGCTCCTAAGTCTGGGAGAGCTTAAAAGTCCTCGTGAGGACTCCTAACTCAGTAAGACCTATTCACAAAGAATCAGAAATGGCTGCAGCCAGGCAAATGTATGGAGGACTGCGAATTGCTGCAGAGGGGGGGTGCTGGAGCACCTGCCCCTTTGCCCTTTGATGCCCAAAGTGCCTTTTTGTCGGTGTTTTTTTTTTTTCTACAACATTTTCGCTATAAAACGGGAGTAGTGACGGTGACTGACTGTCCTATAGGCGTCACAACGGTCGGACCGAGGTAACTGCGACCGCTGCGATGCAGTCATGCTGATGTGAGCCAAAAATATTTTTAAAAAGTTGGTGGGTGAGCTAGACACATATCTGTTAGTAGTAATAGCTCAAGTGATAAGGCTGCTCCCCCAGTAAACTAAACTTATTGTTAGTCTGGGTTTGAATCCTGCTATAGGCCACAAATGTGGGCAATGCATTTTCTTTTCTCATCATTAATATGATCACCATATAGGGCTGTCAACGAATGTGAAAATTAATATTAAAATGTGGGAAGAAAAAAAATCAGCGGCTGCTTTGCGAGTGGACGCACTGACCCTCATTGCATTTGCACAGCGTCACACTGCAGAAAGTGAGACGCGACAAAAACTGTAGCAGAAAGATGCAGATGGCAGAGAGAAAGACAGAAAGTTCAGGGCCCAACTCGGCAGCAGAGACAGTGGTTTGGACTCGAAGCAATCTAAAAAGCCCCGTCGCACCTGACGGCAAAAAAAAAAAAAAAAGTGGAGCGGAGCGGCCGGCGGCGAGGAGGAGGAGAAGGAGGAGGAGGGAGGGGAGGGGGGCGCCACCGGCACTCAACAACCAATCACCGTGTTGAGCACCTCGAATTTGTGCACGAGAATTGACGTAATCCATAGCAACGGGGCGTCACCAGGGGCGTCACTCTTAGTTTGCTCTTAGTGATTTATCCTTAGTAAGAGTAGGTCTCAGCGGCTTTGTGAATAGCTTTTAAGAAAAAACTCCTACGTAAAAACTTTTAGTGCGAGTTAGGAGCACTCCTAGCGGTAAGATAAAAGGCTTTGTGAATACGGCCCCTGGTCAACAAGTGTGTAGGAAAAACATCTACTGATATTAACGACTTTGACATGAGGTTAATTAAAAAAGTTTTACCAGGTATCATCATACCGCTAACATACATTTTCAATCTGTCATTTCAAACTGGGACATTTCCCACCAAAATGAAAGTTGCCAAAGTTGTGCCACTGTTTAAGAATGGGGACACACATGAGTTTACCAACTATAAACCAATCTCAATACTGCCACAACTGTCAAAAATCTTGGAGAAGCTTTTCAACAGTAGACTAGACAACTTCATTAACAAACACAAACTGCTATATGACAGCCAATATGGATTCAGAAGGAACCACTCGACTGCCTTAGCTCTAACTGAGTCCGTGGAAATCATTACTGACGCTATTGACCGAAAACTACATTCAATACTGTAGGTATCTTCATAGACCTGAAAAAAGCATTTGACACCATTAACCACGATATTCTAATAGCTAAACTGGAGAGATATGGCATTAGAGGTGTAGTTCTGGAGTGGGTTAAGAGCTACCTACACAAGAGGTCCCAATAATGTGAAAATAGGTGATAACACATCAACTTGCCTGGACTTAATCTGTATACTATATATAAATGATATATGCAATGTGTCTAATATTCTGAAATTAATATTATTCGCGGATGATACTAATATCTTCTGTTCTGGGGGTGATTTGAGCCAACTTGTGGAAACAGTAAACCAGGAAATGGCTAGGCTTCATATGTGGTTTAATATAAACAAATTATCACTAAATCTAGGGAAAACTAAATACATGCTATATGGGAAAAAAGGTTGTAATAAAAGTATTAACATCCAAGTAAATGGAGTGAATATTGAAAGGGTCAGTGAGAACAAAGTACTGGGAGTAATTATTGATGACATGTTAAGTTGGAAACCACACATAAGACACTTAAAAAACAAGTTAGCCAGGAGTGTGTCCACCATCACATCCGGATAATGTCACTCACATCACAACAACTCCTCCGCTGTCCTCTTGTTAGCTTACCTTGGCATGTCTTTGGCTGATTTGCCAAACTGAGGGTCTGAGGCTGTGGTGTGGCTTCCGTCCTTCAGCTGGTGGGCTTCAGACACCCGCATGGCCACATACTCCTGAGAGCCTTCAAGACCAAGAAGTAAGTGACAAGGTGAGGCTGGCATCAATTTTACACCTCAAGTATTTTGTGCACGTGTGTGTGGTACCTGGTAGCTGCCGTGGGTAGCCCAGAATGGGGAAAGCTACCAGTAGAGCTGCTGCTCCTCCTGCGAGGAAGCCGATCCACCAAGCACCGACCCAGAGGGGGTTCTCTGGAGTCATCTCTGTCCTGTGATAAAACACAGAAAGATAATTTGACTTAATTTCACAGATATGTACAACAATTACTATACAGTACATACATTATAGGCACTCTGAAATAACCCCCTACTTACTATATAGCTTGCCAATTTTGCATGAATGAAAAACTCATGTTTATATTTCAGATGTCTGCACAACCTACAAGTTAATGCTGTTTTTACCAACACGTTTATCTCAGCGTGTTGAATGTGCAGGTCACAAGAGCGTTTTGGAGTTGTTGGATTGTGTATTTGATGAGTTTGATGAGGGAAACCAAGAAATCCCATTATCTTCCGTAGCGTAGCTCTGAGCAGCTCGCGGCTCTGCTCCGCCGTTCTAAAAATAGCTTGCACCGACAATTAAAGGGAACGAACCTACTGCTATGACTATAGGGATTATGCCAATGGGATTTGCCAAAATGTTGAACTATCCCTTTAAGAAGTAATTTCTTGGCACAGTGGTGGGGTTCTCCAGCTTCCTCCCACTGTCCAAAGCCATGCATTAGATCGATTGGTGGCTCTAAATTGTCTGAATATGTGTGGTTGTGTATTATGTTGGCCCTGTGATAAACTGGCGACCTGTCCATGGTGAACCATATTGAAGCCCCTCCACGGCCCTGAACTAAGAAGCAATACAGATCAAAAGTCATTGATTTGCATCGTTTTTAGTTAAATGGGGATAAAGATCTTGTTGTTGGCAGCATTAAAAAGTCCTCTTTGTTTGTGAGGGGTGGCAGCGCTGTTGTGTTTTTTCTATTCAAGTCCAGTCTATCAGCCACAGCAGACTCACGTTAGGTGGATCTCGGTGTAGATGTTGAGGAAGTATCCACCCAGCAGGTAGCCTGCTGCTGGACCCACTATGGCTGCAGTGTAGAAGATTCCTGGGGAGAGAGAGAAAGAAAAGGAGAGAGAGAGGGAGAGGCCACAGAGACAGGGCATGGGTGTGTCAGTACAGTGACTACAGTACAGTCTACTTCCTACTTCCTGTTTCCTACTAACCTCTTCCTGTCCTACAGGTTAAAAAGGCCCCATTGTCCTTTACTGGGCTCTGTATCTACAAAGTTCATGTTTCATGAGAAAAAAGCGTGTGAAATTGTGTGCATGTGTGTTTTGGTGAGAGCATTTTCACTGCACTCTGCTACTATTATAAATGGATAAAAGGGAAAAGGCACGATTTAGGGATGTTAAGCAGTAAAGCTTTTGAAGACAGATGCTCAAAAGGTCAGCACTTTATTTCTAGAGATGTAAAAGCACAGTAACGTTGGAGACAGTTAAAGGGAGAGCCCTGTATCCCATGTGTACATCTTACATTTTGTCACATCGACCCAATAAGCTCCTTCATCTGTGCCAGTTCTCAGTTATAGAGGTAACCACGATTCTGTGATTATATTCTGAATGGCTTCAGCTAATTGGAATTATTACAGCATCATTACGGAGACACTTTATCTGGTCCAGGGGGGAAAGAGTCGCAGCAGTTGCATACATCAATTCATGCAACACAGCAGATGGTTGGAGAGAAAAGCTGTGTGTGTGCAACTGTATGGGTCAATGTGTCAGCTCACAGTTTGTACCAGACCTGTTGGTCAAATGAAAAATTCATTCATTCATCCATTCATATGCATACAGATAGCAGATTCAAATGAAATCACCAAGAAAAAAAAATCGGCAGTTGGAAGTTTGTCTGAAACCTGCTGTTTGTATATATTCTCATTACTCAATGCAATCCAAGCAAAACATTTAACGAGAGAGAAAAATCAGTCCTTTCTTTTCATTGTCCGGATGCCAATATGAGGCGAGTCTCTCACAGCTCTTCTCTCTGTCTGATCTACACCAGCTCTTCATCCAGCAAGCACTGAGGTAATGTTGTCAACCCCTTTAGCCTCATTGGTCTATAAGACAGTTTGACAGTGTGGGGTAAATGGTAAAAAACAATTTATGTATGTTTTTTTTTATTAATCAGCTAGTTAATCACCAGAAAATGAGCAACTAATCAATTTCTTATCATGTGAATATTCTCAAATGTCACAAAACTGAATATTTATAGGTTTTGAAATATGTAGCAATTGCTGCATTATCATTTCCAGGGCTGCACAACCCCTTATCTGGATTTGTTTGAAATCTGAAAACGTCATTTATCAATTATTTCACATTTTTGAAGATACAGTGGTTAATCATAAACAATGCAGTCACTAGCCCCAGAGAAACTATTAACAGACTGCCAGGAGTTTCTCTTTTTATTGGTATCACGAGTGCACTAAATCTGCTTGAGGTAATTGTAGTTTTTGACACCAATTAAAATTTCCACTGACAACATATTATAGAAGAGAAATTATAATCATGATTATCCCACCTCTTGCAATTTGGAGTCCTACGTAGAGGATTTCTGTCAAAATACTAAATTATTTCTCTCCTGAACTTTGTGGCAGACAAAAAATGATGTGCAAGTTGTACAACAATTAATTGTTGTTGTTACTACTTCAAAACACAACAAAATATGCAGAACTGAATAAATTGCTGATAAGTCTTACCTATGTAAACAGGCGCATAGTTAGACTTGACGTTCTCGTCCAGGTATGTGACCCCTAGCGTGTAAAGAGGCGTAGCTCCCACACCATGCAGAAACTGGCCCAGCATGAAAACAAAGCGATAGCTGGACAATCCCCCGCCCTCCTTGTCCTGGCACGGGCTGGTACGGTTGGCAGAGCACATTCCTGTCCGCTCGGGCAGATTGACCTGGTAGGGAGGTGTGGTGAAGTGAGGCAAGGCAAACACCAGGGAACCCAGTGCCATGATCAACACCCCCCATCCCAGCCAGCGAGGCTTGTGCCCCGTCCCGCCGAAGTAACTGACGAAGGCCAGGCAGACGCAGGCGGCGATGTCGTAGGAGCTGGCGATGAGTCCGGCCTGGTAGCTGCGCAGGTCGAATCGCCTCTCAATGGAGGTGACCACCGTGTTAATGAAGCCATTGATTATCATCCCCTGGAGGAAAGAGGCCACACAAAGGAAGAACAGCACCCAACGAGGGGTGTTGAAAACTTGAATAGCTTTGGGTCTCAGAGCCCCCCAGCCACATAGCTGATCCAAGTCAGTGGGGATCAGCTTTAACCCTATGGGAGGCTCTGCATGGGGTTTTCCTTCCACTCCATATAGCTGCCCAGGGAGCGTGGATGCCCCTGTAAAAATCGCGGGCCGAATTGGGCCATCAGCTCCGGGGCTGCTGGGGCTTCTGGGGCCTGAGCCTATGGGACTGTCTGTCTGGGAGTCCACAGGACTGGGGGTGTCCAGAGAGGGAACCCCACTAAGACCGCACTCCTGTAAGTCCAGGAGCTCCTGCTTGGAGCTGAAGGAGGCGTCGGCATTGAGCAAGACTGGCATTGCCCCTCTGCGGGGCACTGTGAGGGTCCTATGGCGCAGAGGGAGGACAGATCTGAGGAGTTTTTGAACTGGGGGCACAAAGTGATATGTTTACGACCACAGCGTAGAAAACAAAAAAAGAAATCAGCTGAAGCTGGAGCTGAATTTGTGGCAATCAGGGTTCTGTCGGACTTCTCTCCATGTGTCGGCAGTGTGCAATACGTCTAAAGGCTCTTCAGGCGCTCCTGTTTACCGTTCTGTGCAAGGTAGCACAGACAGGAAAGACTGCTTCAAAGTGACGTAGAGAAATTCCATCCTGTAACGAGAGAGAAAATAAATCAATATATATGAACCAATACTGTGAAATACAGCTCCCTTACTGTGACTTTTAGTGGATGATTCTTAGCGAGACAGAACCATGGCCGTCAAATTTACATGATTTAGACAACTGACACCGTGGCCCACTGTTATCGTGGCTGCTGATTAACATTGTGTTTTTCCCTGATGCTATAGGGCAAGAAAACACACGTACACACCCTGACGCAGGCTTTAAATCAGTCCTGATCTGTCTTGTTTCACAGCAGAGCTGAGAGAATGGATGCAGTCTCCTGCAGCATGCTGGGATGGGCTCAATCTATTCAAACATTTCTAATTACACAACACAATGTACAAAGAAATTTGTATCAGAAGATGCACATAAACACGTTGACTAAAATACACAACCTATAAAACACTAAATAGACACACACAGACACACGGGTAATGAAGCATAACAAGCACTCTATGCCCCAGCAAGCACAGACACAGATCACAGCTTTCATTAAAACAACCATAAAAACAATGTGCAAATCAAGCTGTTTTTCAGTTGATTAATTAATAAAGCTTGAGACATAATATCCACATTTCTCCTGTGATGACCAAAGTGCACTGGCAACTCTTAATAAATGCATATTCAACTCAGTATTGCACTTTAAAGTGTGGTGATTATTGCCCATAAGGTTTAAGGTAAATGCTACTAACAGCAAATTAAGAGACTGTAGCAATCTGCTAACAGTAGGCTAAGTATATGCTAACATATAAACACAATAACTGACACCTGGACTGAACAGAAATATTTACAGAGGTAAGTGATGCTATGTTATGTATTAATATGAATTATGTAAATGTTTGCTTGAGGTAACCAGACCTGATGGTCCACCTGTTAACAATTAAAATAGGAAGTGAACATGATATTTCTGTCATTCATTTACTTCCTCATGAAATTAAAATTAAATTACAAGTAGACATGTTTGCTGCTGAACACATCTCACACTGAAAGACTGCAGCTACACAAACATATTTCATTTTCAAACAGATTGAAGAGAAATTACTAAAGCTCTAAAACAACTTTTGAAAACTTTTATAGTCAGCGTGAACTGAGGGACTCCCATCCAGAACTAAGTTGCACCAGCCTGCTTTGTGCATGCAAAACATGCCAAGCCATTGCTTCCAAAATAGCTCTTTATTGTACTTCAATTAATATATCTGCCCCCACAATGTTCTAAATATATGAATGAAACAATTCAGATATTTATAATTAGCATCCTACCTTCATTCCAATAAAAAAACAAGACAGAGATAGCGACAGCAAAGATGGACAGTCAGAAAGGGATGTCCTAAGCCTGTATCCCAAAGCCTCTTATACTCGAGTGCTGAGGCAGCACGTCAGCACATTCACACGCCCCCTCAGTGGAGTCCTGCAGACAACCCACCCCCTCCAACCCCCATAATCCACCTCACTGTCTCTGGAGTTTTGCTGCCTCTCACTGGAGGTATTATTGCTGTCATTTTATAGTCAACCTAACGTTTGACTGAAACAAAATACACAGATCGAATAATTACACTAAGAAATGTGAATCCTATAGTCCTGTCAGTACTCCTGGCTATTGAGGCCAAGACATTCTGAGATGTAATGCACATAGGTATTTCAGATTGGAGACACAAACGCTACAATAGGCCATCTTTGATTGAGAAGTATTTATTGACCATCAGCTTTTAGCTACTACCTGGAACTTTGGATGTCCCATGTCAGTTGTTTGTTTTAGTTTCCTTTTTTCTTTTCCAAGACAAATTTCCCATACTTTTTTGTTGACAGTTTCGGCGTTTTCTTCTGCCTTTCTCAGAACTGTCACCGTGATGTCAGACGGTGACGTGCCTTATCAACTGGTGTTACGGAGGCGTGACCTTCCTGTTCGGTTTGACAGGTCGGTCACACCTCCTGCTGTCGGGTTGCGCCTGCAGGACGGTGCTCCAGGTGTGTGATAGTGTGTACAGTAAGCCCCCTCGTCCCGGTTCATGGTCCTGTGGGCCCGTTTTCTAATCTTCACCGCCTCAATAATCCATTGTTGGTACCTATTATCTTCCATGCGTATAAACCTGTCAAACCGGACAGGAAGGTTGCGATGGCAGTTCTGAGGAAGGTGGAAGAAAACGCCAAAACTGTCAACAAAAAGGTATGGGAAAATGTCTTGTCTTGGAAAAGAAAAAATAAAACTAATTATTTCACACGGACATAATGAACTTTCATAAGCTGTTTGTTTGTTTTTTAGTCCCGCGTCGAGCGGCCTTATCCTGCGTGTCACCCCCCCCGCCCTCTCTGCCTCCCGTTTCCTGTCTCTCTCTCAACTCTCCTGTCTATTAAAGGCGAAAAACCCAAGAAATATACTTTAAAAAAAAAAGAGTAGATTAATGCTAACAAATGGATGGAGGTTGTTAGCTATAAGAAGCTAACAACTAGTCAACACATTAGCACCGAGAAAAGAGGTTGAGAGGTAGCAGGTTTTCTTTTTTCATTTGTGCAACAGGTTATTATGATTAATTACAGTTTGATGTAAGGTGACATCTAGTGGTTGCAGTGATTATGACAGGGGCAAACGGAAAAGTGTGCTGACGTACAGCAACAACGTTCCTGACTGTTAGGATAAGGTTGTGGTGGATGGACAAGTCAACAACATACATGTGGAACAAGACAAATAGAGCTGTGTTTAGTTTCCATGTAAATGTTGAACTTTGCGTTTTTTTCCCTTCACGATGACGATTTCAAAAAATTAACCACATTGTTAGCCTATTCTTGTAACCCTGCACTCAAAAAAGTTTGACCATTGTCTACTTAAAAAAATTAAGGCAACAAAGTGACAATTAATATAATTGAATAGAATTTAATTACTTCAACTTTGATTAAAAACTATTGATTTAATTAAGTAAATTTAAACAAAACTATTGAATAAATATTTACTAGGTATCTGAAGAAAATTAAGTTAGATTTACCAAATATCTGTGATAAAGTGATTTAGATTTACTAATTAATTAGGTGGAATTGATTTAGATTTACTAAATATGTGGATGATAATGCTTTATATTCACTAATTTTATGTGTGAAATTGAGGCTATCTTTCTAAATATTTGGTTAAGAATGATTTGGATTCAATAAATGAAATAAGTTATATCAACTTATAATTGGTACCACATGACTTAAAATCTATTTAATGTTATTAATTGTCACTTTGTTGCCATAATTTATTTATGTTGAATCTACTCAATACCATCTCTTCTTGTTGCAAGAATTTACTGAAAGTCAGTTAACAAATTACCATGTAGGAAAACAGCAGGTAAACATTTATTTATGCAGCTTTGTTTACATACACATTTTAACATTTTTCAAAAAGATTTCTTTTTGGTAAAATGCAAAAATACAAAGACATAGAGAGGAAGGCAGTATAAAAAACAGACATAATGTATACAATAAGGATATGTATGCTGACAATCTGTTTATTATGTATTTTGATCAAAGTTCATTCTCAAGTGGTCTCATCTTCACAAGGAAAGATCAGAGAGATCTATAAATGTAAATATAAAGTGCAGAATGACCTTTGACCTCTGCCCATAACTTGTTGCTGTTGCATGCACAGAAGGACTTTTGGTGTGATTCACGGTAAGTTTTTTTTAAATTGCAAAAGCCTTTAAAATGTTTAAATAAAAGCTGAAATTATAAAAAAGGCAAATATGTTTTTTAACAATTAAAAGAAATCAAAACTCCCTTTGCTGACTGGCTCAAGTCTGGGATAAAGGTCATGTACTTTTGCTTGGTTCTTCATGAACTAAAGTGGCACCCAAATCATTATGTCCAAACCAAATTCCTCCATTAAAACATGCAACATCCCACGCAACACAGCAGCAAGTTATGCCAATATTGAGTCCTTAAAATTATAACCCTCCCCTCAAATGTCTATGACAAACTAGAACTACAGCACTGAAACTCAGGCAAAGCATTGAAGTAAACCATTTGACAGTGACTTAACAATTACATACAGACCATCCGCAATCTTTGAAACATCAACAACTACATCAGATAAAACAGACGTATATGTATATTTCCAAATTTTCTGGAGCTATGAGGCCTGCAAGCAGAGTGATAAAATATTTCTGGAGAACAACAACCACTTGTGTGTCTGCCTATGTGAAAGTGGACTGTGTTTCTGAAAGGCTTCAGAAGTGTACCTGAGCTTCTTGGGATAGGCAAGATTCACTATGCGTCAAGCCAATGAGCATGGCACAAGCCTTTGGAAAGTTACCCAGAGCTGTTAGGACCTTTGTTCCGATGTCCTCAGGTCTTCTGACAGATTAGTTTGGATGCTGTTGATTTTCATCGCTTGCCACACTGTCTTCATCCTACGTATAATAACAAGAACATTTTGTATTTTAGACTGTACAGCAGAGAGACAGAGACAGACTTCTTTACATATTAAAATGTATTTTCAACTTACATCATACTCTTTAAGGAGCTGAATCCCCAGGGTACAACATCGGACAATAACAATGTCTCTGGTTATGTTGATGGTAGGAGCCTGAAATAACATACAAATGTCTGAAATTAAAAAGTTATGCATACAGTCACAGGCTAACATGTCCTCCTGTAGATTTAATATAAATATAAATTAAAAAAACATATGGTCAAAGTTACAATACCTTCAGTAGGATAGTCTGCCACCTCAGTCCCATGGTCCTGCCCTTTGAATGGTGGAGGTACAGAAGAGAGTATTCATCCAGCTTGGACATGTGATTCTGTGAAACTCATCCTGAATATGAATGACAAATGATGTAGCCTGTAAACCATATTTGATCTTGAAAATACCCAAAAACATGATATATGAGATGACGATAACTTATTTTATATCAAATAGTTGACAAATCACAATTGCAATACATAGCCTACAGTGGTCTTGAATTGCTGATTATGCCTGCATCTAAGAAATGCATAGTCATTTGGATAAATTGATATTTTAAGCATTTAAACTCAGAGGGGGTGATACATGAAAATAAACTAAATGAGTAATAAAAGTTTACACTTACTTTTCTATGTACAGTAAGGTCCATAATTATTTGGATGGCAATCATAACATATGTTTTCTGTTCCTCAGGCCCTGGAGGGGGATAAAAAACAACAACATGTTTGTTTTTATGTCTGCTTGTGATAGACTGCCACACGGTCATCACCTATTCACATGATAACAGGATAATAATATAATTTTGTGACCAGAATTTTTCGTGCCCTGTAAACATAATGCCAGACAAAGTGATTAAATAGAAAGAAAGACTGAAAAAACGCTGCAGTGTTTACACGTGTCGCAGCTACCGATACCCCCCACCCCAGTACAGTAGGCCGATTTTGAATCGCGATATTAAACTTAATACAATGCTGTTAAACTTGTTAGATAACTTGCGGTAATGCAACAGAGTGTTCAACTGCTGGAGCAACGTAGTAATAAAGTGTCTTTATTGAAGCTTCTTACCTTGAGCAGATGACAGACAAGACGGTGTTGGCTGTGGCAGACATGTTGGTGTGGTGCCTCAGGCGGAAGTGTAGCTACGGCGATTAACACCAAAGAGTTCCCATTGAGTAGAATTTATTAATTTTTCGACTTTGTTGACTTTACTGATAAAATATAATTAAATCTTACTCAGTGATTTTGAGCTGATATTATTCAAACAAAAATGAGTAAAATGCAATTGATAAATAGTTCAAATTTGATTAAATCAACATAATAATATACCAAACTGCACAAAGTCATTTTTTTCATGTATAGGTTACTAGTTTTTATTTTGTAAATATTAATTTAGCCCAGTCACACTTTTTAGAGTGTGACAAGGCGCATCCAATTTGAGGAAGTACTTATTTGAACCAAAATTATAATACTGTATTTCCTTTTTTGTGTCTGAACCTAACCTAAACCAAGCCATGACTTTGTTGTTTGATTGTAACCATGATAGCCCATGCCATGTCTGGTTACACCTGCTTCTATAAGGTGCTACAGAAACATTCCTATGGGTAATTGAACCTAACGACCTGTGGTAGCTTAGGTTGGAGGATTGTGGGCAGGGGGACACTGAGTGGATCATGATCAGGTGATGATGAGATGTCCAGAAGTGGGAGTGTCTTAAAAGTTGAACCAGGGCACTAACAATGCACTGTGGTGAGGTAATACCCTCCTGTCCCACTGTTTGTTTGTCTGTCCATAATAACGTATGAATCAAACAAATCGAGATCCGGAAAGGTTCTCAGTGGGTTGTTTTTTCTCATTTCATTTCTATCAAATTCTATATCGCGCCTTTTAATGTCTATTTTTAAAGTGAGATCAGAGTTAGGAGCTGTAATATTAATAAGCAATTGGCTGTATCCTACCTACCGGGTCTTTTATGTTCACAGCGGAAACCTATTTAGCTTGGACAGGGGAGTCTTCCTCCTTTCTGGTACACAAAGGCTTTTGAAGTATGAAGGGAGAGTCTCTCATGTTATTTCACATCTAAGAAAGTAGTCTCACACTGTCAATCTCACTCAAATATAGCAGTGTTTGTATGGGTTGTTACCACAATGGAGCAATGTCTTTTTTTTGCTAAGAAGAAAATTGTAGCAGAATATCAATTTGGTGAAGTTGTCCAGGACAAATAATGAAAGGGGAGTGGAGCTGTGATTCAATGAGTCAGCTGTGAGAACAACTCACTCTGTTTGTACTGATGTGATTCCAGGAACGAGCTCTTTGAACCTCAAATGTGAAAAGCATACATCCCTAAATTAAGCTACAGTACCATTGTGCATTTGGCCTCATTGAACCTGAGCATGTTTTGAAGCTAATGTGACCATTGTTTTTGGAGAGCAGATAATCATAGTCTTGATACCAGCCTGAGAACTCTTGATACCAGCCTGAGAACTCTCCTGAGAATTAGCAGAATTGGCCCATCCTCAATCATATCTGGCCCACCAGATCGTAAATAAACTTTTTTTTTGGAATACCAAAGTCCAAGTCCAAGAGTCCAACACTTGCTGAAGCTACAATTTCAAAGAGAGACCAACGACCAAGGTTGCTTGTAGTCTACTTTTATCAGCGTTGACTTTAATGACAGACACACAATCATGTCCTCTTTAGCAATTTTAAACATAAAATAAATGCTTAACTTTTTTGGCTTTATGCCTTAAGATGCTGACAGTAGCAAGCAACAAGCACACAATGCACCACTACACCACTATTGTCAACAGAAGGTCAGTTGACCTATCGGCAAGTCCAATACCAAAGCCCTCTAAGAGCATCGACTGTCAGCACCTGGGGGTAAAAAAACAACCATCCTCGAGGCCATCAATGATGCAGTGGAAGAGTTAGCCTGCTTTGTATTGCAGACCTGTAGTACCCACGGACATGTGGAACCACTATTAAACACTCAGTGAAGCAGCCAGAAATAGTGACAGAAGGGGAAATCAGACTGAATAGCAGACTGATCCTCACTGGGTGGGCGGACGGGCGTTAGACTGCTTCTGCTTGTAGCTCGTCTTGCCAGTGGAGCGCTTGACCTCGCTCAACCCAGAGAAACAGAGACACCCAGATGCAAGCTGCGTGTCTGTCTGCCTCGTACTCGTCCTTATGTCTGCTGATACTACCTTGCAGCTATACTGAAACCATTTCCTTATGTGCTACCAACATGTGACGCTTTCACTGACTTGCTTGCTGTTTTAAATGGCTATCTTTATGCAAAGGCAAGCTTAACATTACACGACAGTACAGTATATCTATTTGTTGCATATGAACACTTAAAGGTTTTCCAATCCATTCCCCACTTTAAGATTGGCTGATTACATTGATGGCAGCAATGGGGAAAAAAGTGCATTATGTAGCTCATATTCTGTCACCCACACTATTTCCTATCTTTTGATGTGGTGAGTTCCAGTCTTCCCAGTACAGTGGTCACCCATCTTACCTCCGAGGCCTCACTGTCACTGTGGGGAATTAATGGAATGAGACAAAGTAGGCAGTGACCCAATAATGTATGCTTGGCTGCAGCTTAGAGAGCAAACATCAACTAGCCCCACAGGCAACAGACAGCACTGCTCATTTACCCCTCACCTCTCTGGCAGTGGAGCATCTCTATTGTCAACTCCGCTGTTCACCCGCTTCTCTCTGTCCGTTTTTACAAGGCCCACAACAACAAAATGACTGTGTGGACTGGAACAGAAGAGACAGGAGCACAGATACTCTGGCTGAACTCTATTCTAACACTCACAACACTCAAAGGACATTTGCTTAATATACTAAAAATGTTCTGTCATTTCCAGACGAGGTAGGTTCACCAGGAAGGAGGTCCATGCAGTTTGACAATGTGTAAGAGAGTCTATTACGACCTGTCAAGCAACACAGGAACCTAATGACACAAAGCAGCATTTGAGCTTTTGGTCACAGCTATTTGAACTAGAATTATGCCTCTGTTAGCCATCCAAGCTGAAGAAATATGGTCTCTATTTTATCTTCCTGACCTAGGCTGAATATTGGACAGAGGTGTTTTAAACAGACCATTATGATGCCACAGTGAAGTTGATCTTTGACTATTTGGATAAAAATTGTCACAACCTCATTGGTGATTTTTGTCAGCCTCCATTTATAGGGCCCCATTGTTGCAGGCGAGCTAACAATTAACATACTGTAGAGTAGCAGGAAAGGGGGTGTTAGCACTTGCACAGTGGCTCCAGGGCACATAAGCAGTCCAACCATGTGTAGAGCTACTTTGTATTGTGAATTGTAATTATGCATTAAACAAAGTGGTTGCAGCTCTTTGAATGTGGTTTAATGTAAACTAATTTCAACATGAACTGTAAACTGAAAGCCACAAATATGCATTTCAACTATTATCACAACTATGCAACAGCAATGATTTTTTTTTTCACTAAAGTGAAAATACTGTTGTCTGTCACTCTGCCCTGTGTAATATGATAAAATAATACACTTCATTCATCTTCCTCTTCAATATTCATCTGGCACAGACATGCATACACTCATGCATACATCAACCTCTTGCCCTACATGTCACAGACATGCCAGCACATGTGACCTTGCTGCCTCCTGTTGGTGGTGAAATCAACTGGAAGATATGACCTAGAGAGCCAGCCAATGGGAGGGCATGTTTGCAAAGTCTGCAACTTGTTCAAAAAGAAACACATTTCTCACATACAAATTTGCATGTGAGATGAACTAGAGAGCTGCTGATGGTGTTAGGTGTATTCTGACCGTCCGTATCATCTGAAGCTGAACTAAGCCTTACTTGCCAGCTTTATCAGAAATAAGGATGTGGGGCAGACAATTACCACTTCAACTTTCTAGAAACTCAGATTCTTGAACATCAGAAACTCAGAAAATATGAACATTGAAACAATTAATGATTTTGAAATGAAATACATGTAAAAGGGATCGCAGATCATCTGGTTTTGCCAGGTTTATCGGAAATAAGGATGTGGGGCTGAGAATTACCACATCATTCAATTTCTAGAAACTTTGATCTTTTTTTACACTGTTTACACTGTGTCACAAGATAACACTGACAGCAGCATAGAAACTCATGTTTCTGTATCTGTCTTGTAACTGACAAGTGGTGTGCAGTATGATGTCATCTCCAGTTGTCCATATACTGTAAGGACTGTATTAAGTGAGATTCCCATGTTTATTTTGAATATAAAGCAGGTTGGTGTATCCATATAATTTTTAATTCTTCTGCAAATGAGCTGCCAGACAAATAAATTTTCCTTTAGTTGATTAATAACAGAATTTCTATTCTCATTCTTTTATTCAAGAGCTCAGGAATGGGGCCTTAAAACAAGTCTTCTGAAGTATTTTAACTTTGTGATGTCATTACTATACATTCTCTGCCCTCAGCCGTGCCCAAAGCTCCAGTACTTGGACCCACCGTTCAACCTTGCAAAATTTGAGTGCAACTTGAAATCTGCAGTAAAAAAAATGGCTCAGAGAACCGAGTCATGTGTAAAACATGGAATCTTTAACATACACAAAAAAAAACTTGAGGTATATACGTAAACCTCAAGGACATAGGAAAGGATGTTTGTATAAGGACACAAAAATAGAAATTAGATGATCATATAAAACACCATTTCACTGCAGTAGTTTCACATCTCTTCTCTCAGTACAGTACATTGCAATACAATACAGTACAGTAACAACAAGTTAGCGAATCAATCAGAAGAGAAGAGGCTCTCAGTGTTTATAAAAATTAATAAATGGCAGATTTTAACACTTAGAGAAACCAATTCATGTAATCTGGGATGATGGGTCCTAATGGGCTTGGAACATTGCTGACAATAGAGTCTCCTTTCTTATGGCATCACAAAGTTTCAGAATGACTCATTTTCAGGCTCAGTCTCTAAATACAGCCTATGTATATTTCTCTGTGGACTGAGCTTTTTATGTTTTTATAATATTGATAATATAAACTAGACTTTGGCAGTAGATTGGATCTGTCTTTCTACCTTCACTCATTCAGTGGCTATAATAAATTCACTTTCAAAATTGTAGTAACTACTTTTTATTATTATTATTATTATTATTATTATTATTTTACAGTGTGCTAGTTGTACTGCAGACTCGGCAGACAAAATGGAAATCCTAAGTGTTAAACGTTACATAACTGGGATGTCACTCACAACACACTGGATGTGGAGCACTGCTGAGTCCTTCCTCCTGCTCTGACTCTATCTGTTCCTGTGAACTGGGTCAGATAATCTCTTCAAATCAAACAGCATTAGCTCTACACTGTACTATCCCCATGTTGCCTTAGAGAAATCTATGTTCTGCATTAGGTACACCTTGTGATTTCACACTGTTCATCATAGAAGACTCCGAATGAGATCAGTGTACCGCTGTGTTGTCAAATTAAATCACTGATGAAGACATCTTGTGGCGAGGTGTCATCATGTGGGGAGGTGTTCAGTTTTTGAACTGATGAGAGAACTGATAGGTTTCCTATTGTTTGACACAAAATGCTGAGTCACTGCTCCAACAGCCCACACACACGCACTCCTGACTTTACTCATGATAAGACCTCGACCTGAATGCAATGTGCTTAAATTTGCACAGCAGATACAAAGAAAGTCTGCAAATAGCACAAAGGATCACTCATAGTTTTATTGCAGCCTAAAAATGATGCAATATGCAGTTTGTGGCGTTTGATCATGAGTAATAGAAGGAAAAACTCAGCTCAGTCAAACTGAAACTGGACGCATCAGACCATCGTCTGTGGGATGGTTTAGTCACAATCTCTAATATATTTTTTCCTCACATCTGCACACAGCAGCCATGCAGGTGATAAACTTAGGTATGTATCTGCTGACAACATGCCGAGAGAAAAAAAAGAGTCTCCTAGTCAGAACCACTTCCTCTGAAACTACAGACTCTTCTGACAGACCTATCTGTAAAATGCAACTTTAAAATATGCAATAGAATAATGTCATATTTTAAGGAATATTGTTATTTGTTGCACAGGAAGGTTGCTAATATTGGGGGAAACACTTAACCTGACTCATTTGTAGATGAAGTGACAAAACTACATCAATTAACTGCACACTATGCAACACTAAGATAAGCTAAGCTAAGCTAGGCTAAACTAAACTAAACTAAACTAAACTAAACTAGAGAATGCATTTCCTGAAGGAAAAATTCTCCTGGTTACATTTTTTTAAGTCATGGCTTTGGCACAGCACATCTTTGGATATAGGCTATACAGTAGCTGAGGAAACAGACAATATATATATATATATATATATAAACTATGATACTAATCAACTTTGTAAACAGCTATCTACCACTACTAGTGGTGGTGGTATTTATACACAGAGGGTGTAATTTTCCACCTACTTGTTTAGGGTCTAGAGGTCAGAGTTAAGCCTACCATGTATCTCTGGAATTCTTAAGACTGCCACCTTAACTGAGCAAACAAGCCTTTATTCCTTTTCATCAGGTCAAAGAGAGGTGAGCAATCCCTCATTGTTTACAACTAGTTACTCATTATGGGTTTTGGTTGACCAAAAGAAAAGAAAATCTTGTTATCACCATTTAAAGAATGAACTTAAAGTAATACTAAGAACTTTCATTTTGGTTGAGTTTGGCGGCGCCAATGGACCAAAGCGGTAGTGTTTTGCCTGAAGGAAGACCCCATTTCCCATGAGCACCAGCGCGTAGTGTCGTAAACAGCCTGATATCCCGGTCGTGTGCAACCACTCGGTGCTGACCTGTTGATCTGCCTATTTTGTGATTTTTCAATTAGTATCTCCTCGTTCATGGTGTCAACGGGGTGAGATGGTGTCTGAAAACCTCTGACCTGTTGACTTCAGGCTGGCCTCATTACAACTTTTTCAAGGTGTAGTGCGAGAAATATGATCCGCCGTAAACACGGTATATTTTATTTTGAAAATTAACAGGGTACTTTGTTTTGTATTTTGTACACGATTTCCTGTCCCGCACGAGCTGCTCACGAGCTGCGACGCAGTGGAGCCACAGCCGTTCTGCATCCAGTGGAATTTGCCCGTTACTCTCCCTCATTCGTTTTTTAGTCTCCACTCTCCTCAGACAAAACTTTTAATTTCTTTGGTTTTCTTGCTGCTTCTGCCATGATAGCGGTAATCCCACACAGGCATTCACATCGACTTCCGTCTTTTTAACGAATGGGGAAAGGGTAAGTGACGTGTGCCGTAAAGCAGTTAGCACATTTGTAGTTTTTTTGTGTGGAGGGGTTCCTACCATCCACCTCAAAGCTGCCAGTGAAGGCGATACAGACCCCCTCAGACCATGACAGGGGTGTCATTCAACCAGCTAAGTCGATGTACCATCACCAAAGTTCTGAAAATATTATGTGGTGGTTGAAAAGTTACTTAGTGTTTAAGTTTAAGTTTCATTATTCAGATATTTCTTTTTCAGTGTCTTTCCTTCTCCCTCAATGATATATAAAGTCTCCCTCAAAGAAAGGACTGGGTGTAATTAAAAGAATAAATCCAACTGTGGTTTGTTATCATCATCTAAATTATTTTATTTAAACCATGTCACACCATAATTATTATTCCTGAGTATGTAAATCTTAAATCATGCCTAGAGAGGTGTGCACCTTCTCTAGCCTACAGTACATCAATTTTGGTCATCTCTTTACAATTTATTAAATCCAATAAGTAGGTAAATAATAACTTCTATTAGAATCTGCAGAAACACACAAGAGTCGCCATTTGGGAATCCCCCTATGAACTTTCTCTCAGTGTCTCCTGTGTCACGTGGACCCACGCAGCCTGCCAACGCTCTGGTGGGTGTCTGGCCACAGCAACACAACTCTCATAATGTGATTTTTTTTTCTTTTTTTGTATCTACGCTCGTGCAATGGGTCAGTCGGCACGTAGGATACCACAAATGTCTATTTAGATTGGCGCAGACTATGCAGCGGGCTACAGAGGTTTCCAGGCAGATGATGCAAGACAGGTGGACCGCAAAGTGCTTCTTCGCATCTCGGGTGGGTGTTCATGACGAGACTTGACATCATTTCAAATCGTTGATCTCGACACGGTTATCGCATCCCTCCCCTTTAAGTCCCTCCCTGTGTGGAAAGCCTCAACTGGCATAGCTACAGGGAAACGTGCTGTAGTCTGTCAGTGATCGATTGAATCGATTTGGTGACAGTAAATCAAAGGCACGTGGTGGGGACACAGCGTGATTGTGACTGACTTTCACTGTCACCGACTGAATTTCATTCGACTCCTGAAAATAAAAGTGCATTAAATAAGTCATTTCAATATCAGTCTCTAATAATCTAATAATCACGAGCCACTGTTGCTTTGTGTTCAGTGTCTGCTGCGGCTTCTAAAACACTGCTATTTGCTACAGTGCAGTATCGTGAGGCAGAACATGCCCATGGATTAGAGCAACTGGGTCCGTGTGAAGGATTAATGCAACCAGATGCTGCCGATGATCCAGCCTTTTGTTCGTTTTGAGAGCCACGTCTGTGGCATACACACATCAGCAAAGGATGCAGAGAAAGAAACAGAGACTCTGTGATCAAAATGTTCGACACTGATCGGAAAAGATGCTGCAGATAACAGAGGAAACAAGACATCCATTTCGGCTGTGGTCATGTGGATGCTCGGGTGTCCACGCTGCTGGTGCTGAGTTTGAGCAGCTGCATCAGGCGCATCCTTTCCAAATCGCCACCGGTGCTGCACATGAAACAGAAACGCTTACCTTGTAACGTAGCTTCGTGTAATTCGTCCAGTTTTTCTCTCACTATGCTGTGTCAGCCGGAGGGCGTCGGAGAAAGAGCTAGAAAATGTGTTAGTCTACATCAGTGGTGACTGTTGGTTAGCGCCCCTCTTTTATGAAGAGCGCAGGTTGTAATCGCGTTGTCGGCAGCGTGTATGGAGGGTCATTAGTGCCACCCAAAGAGGAACATGCTATTAAGCTTTAGACTATGAAAAATATAATCAAGTCAAATAAAACAAAACAATATCAAATTTAAAAAGGCTAAACGCTAATAAAAAAAATTGTGAAAAATGACTGAGGATATATAGGCTATATATATATTAAAAAAAGAAAGTTCATTGTTTTGTTTTGTTTAAAATATTTATGGGATATTCTAATATTAATTTTATATTTCTAATTTTCATTACTATTTTACAGGATCCTGATTGGATTAGCAACTCCATACTCCTTCTGCACCAACCGCAGCTTTAGCCCATGAACAGTGTGGGGCCTTACATATAGTTGCAGAGTAGTTGGCCTTTCAAGAGTTGACAGCTGGAGGTGTATTGTGTTGAGCACATATTTTGACAACTTTGGTTAAGGTGTTGCCTGTGGGGCTAATTTACAAAGTAGGGCTAGTGAAAAGATATGAAACAATAACCAAAGCAGCCTGGGTTTTTATCAAGGGGGGAGTTGTGGGTTCTACAAGTGAAGACCACTTCCGCGTTCAAAAAGCTGCAGTACCCCGGCGGCCTCTGGGGGCTGGCTCCAGAAGGGAGCAACTCCAATTGAGCCCCATGTTAAAATAGCTCTGAGGGGGGTGAATTATTATTTTTTTTAACTCTACCGTTTTACTATTATTAGGTTTAAAATTCTCGCCAATCAGGGCGCGGAAACGTTGAGTGACAGGTCCGGAGACCGCTGCTTCGAGGCCGTTCGAGGTCAGTGGGCGGGTTCTCAGCCGGTAAATCCAACATGGCGCTGTTCAGGCCGCCATATTTGAGTCACAAAAACGACTCCCCAAAACCAATGGGTGACGTCACGGATGCTACGTCCACATTTTTTATTGGGACTCTTTAATACAGGACACCCCCAGCCTCACCCCCCTTTCCACCCCCCTTCCTGTTTTGTCACTGTAGTTATCACAGAAAGAGTATAAAATGGATAGGTGGTGACAAAAGGTTACAGATGGGTACACACATGAACTCTTTATGTCAAACATAATGAAAACTTATGTCTCCCGCAGGTTTCCTCTGCTTTCAGTTGAGCTGAGAATTAGTACTGAAATGATGTCAGATGTTGATCACCAATATTATTTTCCAGTGTTTGAGAACTACTGATGACATAGTTGGGAACCACATATTTAAGCAATATAAATATTTCCAGGCAAAAACAAAAATACTTATTTTGTTTCAGTTTCAGTTTTAGTCAGACTTAGGGTAATTCTTTAGTCATTCTTAAATGTTATTTCCAACAGTCACTCCTTCCAGGGCTGTTGCCAGCGATTGAGCTCTACTGGGGCACAACTCAGTCTGAACCGACTTTGCTTATACCTTTATCAGTGAAGTGTAGTGCCCATATGATATTTATTTTGGGGCACAGCTCATTTATACTGGTGATAGTGCCCCAGTAAAAGAGGTCTGGTGATGCCCCTGTGTCCTTCCATCCAGCTGCTCTGGGCTGTGTTGTCATCATTACAAATAATCTCTATTTTCTCAGCCATGGTAAATGAGAGGCACAAGTTTACGTATATTCTAAAGTTTGTTTTCACAGCAACGTCTAGTCCTGAACTAAATTGGTGATTTCTAAGTCTAAGGCTGCAAATTGGCCCTCTGAGTTGTGCTTAAAAGTAATCCACAGGGTTTCTTGAGATAGTTAAAATTGTCTGCTTTTGATTATTCATCCTGGTATAACAGTACAGCTACATACTACATACAACAGCATGTTCTTGTCTGACCCACATTTAGAGATGTGTTACTGCTGCAGATAATTATAGTTTACTGTCAAAAGTTGTACAATAGCCAATGGAAACACGTGAAAGTATTTCATTTTCCTATAAAGCTATTTATATAAGTTATATTGTTTACATTCAGTATTGTGTCTCCTTGTTCGGCCTCTGCTGCGGCTTGTGTTTGGCACTAATCACCTCCTATACAAAACTCACTGAATTCAGGAGAATCTTATTAACCAATGATGTTCAGCCTCTGTGGTGCTATCAGCTTTGGACCAATGGCTGTGCTGAAAACTCAAGCTGAACCAGCAGTTGATAGTTACCACAATGACTGATAATAGCTCTGTGGCTTGGTCATGACCTTTGCAAAGTTCATAATAAAGGATTCAAATATGTGTCACAGACCGTGCTGTCTGTTGCATTTCCTGTTACGATCTGTTAACAAGGAAGACACAGGTTGAGTTTCAAAATTAGTGTTGAATATAGAGCTTTGCATTTCTCCTCAGCATCTCATATCTCATGGTGAAACACAGTATACTGACATGTCGTATTCAGATGTAGTGTATTTGCTAAAACATCACTAATATCTCTAAGGGATACGAACCTGTGGCTGCATACAGGCCAGCAGAAGAGCTGGCAGTGACATGGACTGCAGTGCTTAGAGCGGTGGTTCTCATAGAGCATGGAGCCACTGCAGGGGAGGGTGTCCTGGAGTGGAAACGGTAAATGTAAATAAACCAGTTTTTCTAATCGTAACCATTATCCCTCTTCATACTACCATGCCCCCAGATGCCTCCAATGTGAATAAAAGGGAGACATTTATAATCCCCATTCTGTACAAGGCTTCAGCAGTTTGACTTAAATTGGTCAAAGGGATATCACCCAATGTTGCAATAATATAGATTAGATTCTCTATGTGTTTCTGTCCTCTATTGCAGCTCAGCATGAAAACACTATTGGTGGAGATGTATTTATAGCCTACATGGATCCCCATTAGCTAATGCCTAGACAACTAGCAAGTATATTGATTCATTGCTCTGACATGTCAAATGTGAGGTATTTAAACCTTAAAACTGTTAGCTCCTCCTACTTTCTTTTTAAGTCTTCAATAAAAAAATGGTTAGCCAACCGATAAATTCAATCAAAAGAGCCGTGAAGCACCAGATTATTGTATTGTTTGTTTGTGTGTCTGCTTTGTGTTTTTGCGGTCTCTGTTTGGGGCCTAATCTCTTGTTTTATCTATTTTATTTTGTTCTTTCTCTTCAGTGTTGTATGCCTAGTGTCTCTCTCCCATGTTTTTAGTCCATGTGTTGTGTGTCTGTCTTCCTTGTTTTAAATCCATGTGTTCCGTCTACCATCAAATAGGACCACAATGGAAATAAGCCTTTGGGCTTTATAGTGTTTTTATCCTTTTGAACACTTGTCTAATGTTGTTCAATAATGTTTTCAATCAATCAATCAAAAAAAAAAGTAAACAAATCTCAGTTGATGTTAAATGAATGATCAAGCCAAATTGGTTAAGGGGAACTGCATGAACATTTACATTTAAAACTCCACCCAGCAGCAACCTGCAGTTTCATCATCTCACCACCAGAGTATGACATTACACTATTCTATGTAGCTTTGATGAGTCTTTAAAAAGGGCTAGTGAAGTGATAGAGAATACATATATGTTTCCCATAGAAGACTAGTAAATCTGTTTGGGGGGTTACAAATGTGCCAATCTTTGTATTTATCTTAGCAATGGGGCTACTAACGTGAGTCATACATGGGGTGTGGATTTTCCATGAAAGTGAAATAAATGCTGAGCCACCAGTCTGCCAAGACCAGGAGAGGGAGTCAGAGATGACAGTTTCAACTAGTTCATGAAAAGAATATGCCCCCTTCTGTCTGCCTGTCATCGTCTGGGTCATGTGTGCATTGCTTCTTTGTGCCAGTAACCCAGATAAGTTTTTTTATTACTATTATTTTCAATAGGCACAGAGGCATAGGGGTAAATAACATAACATAAAAATAGAAACATAACAGCCTTATCGTGAAAACATGGTGCATGATGGCCTTTTTGTTTTGGTCCCAAAACATTTTTTTAAACCGTAAATGGTGGATTATTTGGATAATATAGGTCTACATCAATCTATATTTGTCTGTAACTATACACAACTGTGATTTTTTTTTTAAGGAAAATACTGTAATCAAACTGTTAAAATCTGGAATGAAACCTGAGCTCAAAGCCCTATGTCACTGGAGGTGGGGCAATTAAGTGATAGGCTGAAGTGCTAGTTTAACACAGAGAGAGGAGGGACACATCACGGGGTGTTTGCCTGTTTCAGGGAATAGAAAGTGACTCTTTCAAGAAGAAAACAAGGCACCATGGCATCTGCATCTTACACTGAAGATCTCTCTTGTTCTATTTGTCTGACCATCTTCAATGATCCTGTGACCCTCCCATGTGGACACTCTTTCTGCAGGGAATGTATCACACTTTCTCTGAGTTCAGTGCCTCAGTGTCCACAGTGTCGGGCAGCTGTCTCAACGGAAGGGAGATGTTTGATGACCAATCACATTTTGAAAAGTCTGGCCGAGAAAGAAGCTAAGAGGCGGAGGGGGAAACATGGAGATGGAGAGGAGGTAAGTTTTAGAACCACTTTCATTTTCATTCTTTGTTGTAAGTTCAGAACAGTTTCAGTCATATAGGTTAAAAAAACACTTTTTTCTTCCTCAACTGGTACACCTGAGTCAGGTTTGTAGGTATCCTTGCTCACATACATGCACAGCATGCAAATGTTTACTTGGGTTGGATTGAACATGGCTTTATGATAACCACTCATCTGATGGTAGAACTTTGGAACTATACTTGGGTCTGTTATGGAGGAATTTGTTGTGATGTCGGTGAAGAAGAAGAAGTACCAGAGTCCTGGATGTCTTATGCTGAAGGAGTTTATTTAGGCTCGATCGAGGAGACAGAAAAGTCGTCAACACAACATGAGTGTGTGACACCGCCTCAATTCTAAGGGCCAAACAGCAAAGCTGATTCTTATGCTAGAGAGGTGGACGGAGACAGCAAAGGAGAGACATGTTAACATCCAATTTGCTTTAGTGCATAACGAAACAAACGAAAAAAAAAGATAAGGATTCACACCAGCTAGGAAAAAGTGTTATGGTTAGTGACGGTTAGCGTTATCATCTAACTCTACAGTTGTGTCTGCAGCCTGCCAGAGAGTGAGATTGAAGACGCCAAAGAGGGACCATGGCCTTGGCATGTTCCTCAGAGAGAAAGTAGGGCAGATAAGTGACCCCAGCAGTAATCTAACAGAAAGTTCTCTGATAGCTCTCCACCATAACACAGAGGGATTGACCATTACAAACTATCTAGGGAAGTGAAATTATTCTCTAACAGGGTCATTGTCCATTCCGAAGACTTATTTGTAACCATTATGATTATGACTTGCAAGACATGCCCTTTTCATACTGTACAGACAGTATACTCCAAACATGCTTTCCTTTTTGTTAAACTGATCGCATGACATTTATTCAGGAAGAAATTTCCTACAAAGGATGCCGCCCATGAGTTGTGACAGATTATACAAGTAATCATAATTTTCTGAGCAATTTAAAATAACAGTCAACTTAGTGTATGTAAACATCTGACCGAATGAAACTGTGATGAAGAGAGAAAAAAATGAGTAAAGCAATCTGTCTGAAAGTAAATGTTAAACTTCTGACATCAGCTGTAGGCGAGCATGTGTCTTTTACAGTATCTCTGCCCATTCATTTTGAACTATAACATCATCATTTTGGTTGTTTTCTTGATTTTAAAGGTTGATGACCGGTTGTGCCCTGAACACGAAGAAAAGCTGAAGCTGTTCTGCATCACAGATCAGCAGTTAGCTTGTATCATATGTCGAGATGGGGAGAGGCACGAAGGACACAAGTTTAAACCAATCAAAGAGGCAGCTGCATCAGTCAGGAAGGAACTGGATGCGTTTGTGCAACAGGTTTGTGGTGATATCGTTGCTATAGAGAGTCTGGCCAACACACAGAGGAAAGAAATAACAAAAACCAAAGAGAAGTCTCAGCAGCTGAAGACACAGATCTGCAGACAGTTTGAGGAGATGCACCAGTTTCTGAGGAAGAGAGAAAATGAGATCCAGAAAGACCTGAAAGACAAAGAGGAAGAGGCCGTTGAGAAGATGGACGAGACACTGAATGCCATGGAAACGGCTTTGTCTGAGAACAGAGAGCTGGAGGAAAAGGTGACATCGGTTCTGAAAATCACAGATTATGAAAACTTCTTAAAGAGCTGGACTGAGGAAAACAACATGGTGGATGTAAAACGCTCATTTCAGCCAAGAGGAGGAAATCTCAAGGTGGTGAATCCCTCTGTCTCTTTGGGGCCTCATGAGAGTCACCTGCAGTTCTTCATGTGGAAGGAGATGCTTCAGGTGATCAAGCAAAAACCTGAAGACCTCTCACTCAAAAGTAACAGCAACAACATAACAGTTTCTGGAGATGGGAGGAGTCTGATGTACAGTCCCAAGATTGTTCAATCTAATCAGAGAGGCAGTAGGGTTCGTTACTGTAAACAATGTGGCACTGGAAAACATTACTGTCCAAGTTACACTGAGGACATGTCTGTGCGTTATGCTTCTGTGTCCAGCTCCACTGTGTTCACCTCTGGGCAGCATTATTGGGAAATAGAGGTTGGTGAAAGGAGCTACTGGAAAGTAGGGGTACAAAATCATTATCTGAGCTACAATGAGAAACAGTACGAGACATCTTGTCAAAACACTGTCGCAATCCTAACTGTTACACCTCAAAAGATAGGGATTTACCTCGACTGCCAATCAGAGGAGCTGTCTTTCTATGATGCAGAAAACATGACACACATTCACACTATGAAGTGTTCAGTACCAGTGGCAGCATATTTGGAATACAAATATAGCAAAGGAGCAGATCATAACCCCCTCAGGGTGTGCTGGTTCTGAGGTCTGGATGTGGTTTAGTGACAAGTCTCATCTCACCAGTCCTCCAGTCCAGAATCACATTGTTCACTGTCCCCGTCTCCTCCTGTTGTTTGAAGTGGACACAGAAACTTTCACAAACAGAAAGGAAGCAGCTGTAGGGGCCATGAAGTGTGTTTTCTGTTGGTTAAGGTTAAGGGTTATTTTGGTGTTGTTTATTTTGATTATCATTTAGTTTAATATGTAATCATATTTAGTAGCAGGTCGCATGATAATGGGCGGGGTCTAGGACTTATTATGTTCAGCTGTTGCTTTTCTTTTGTGTCGATCCTGTGAAAGTTGTTCTATACTTTTCATTTTCCTGCTACATGGAATTTAGCTTCTTCAAATTTACTTCATTCCTTTTCATTTTATTTTCCCTGATAAGGTGTGTGGTGTTTATTATTAATAATGTGCATGATGTAAAATTAAAGAGATTGTATGCTGTTAACATGTCTTGGACAGGAAATACCTGTAGTGTGTCTGTGTACTGTAGCAAGTTGACCCATGTTTTGTGTTATTTTACCTGTGAATAGTAATCATGAACAACAGTGAAAAAAAATTGACATTTTTGTGTTACTAAAAATGTTGTTGCTGTCAGACTTTTACTTTGCTTTTTTTTCCCTTGAAGGTTTGTGTCTCACTGTGCAGAGCATGTGCTGAGTGTGATGGAGGGGAAGTTTCTCTGTGTTCAGTTTTAAAGTGTTGATGATGCTGACAGATTTGAAGATTCATTCGGTGACCACCCCAAACTGCACTGTATTATACTCTAAAGAAGTGTATGCAAAAAAGCATCTGAATTATCTTTGTTTGTAACAGAATTTCAGTTGATACCAAATTAATGAATAAAATGTATTTTAAAATCAATAGTGATGCATGTTGTTGTGCTTCTTGCTGTCAGTGATTCTGTAACTTATGGGACACTGTTTCTGCAAATAATGCATTACCCTTATTAAATACTGTATTCCCAAAGTTTATCTGAAGCTACTTTGAGGCCTTAGCAGTGTGACGTAGACAAATGAAGAGGATGTCATTCAAGGTGAAAATATTTTAGTGTCATTCCCTTGTTGAAAACAGTGTGTATGGAAACACATCAGGATCCAGTTCACCTCTCTCTCTCTCTCTCTCTCTCTCTCTCTCTCTCTCTCTCTCTCTCTCTCTCTCTCTCTCTCTCTCTCTCTCTCTCTATCTCTGTGTGTCCATGTTTTCTTTTGGGGTGTGGATTTTCCATGAAAGTGAAACTAAGTATACTGTAATGCCGAGCCACCAGTCGGCCAAGACCAGGAGAGGGAGTCAGCGATCTGGGTTCCCAAAAAGCCACAGTTATTACGTAACAGTTTCAACTAGGGATGGAGTGGTTCATGAAAAGAATATGTCCCCTTCTGTCTGCCTGTCTTAGTCTGGGTCATGTGTGCATTGTTTCTTTGTGCCAGTAACTCTGATAAGTTTTTTTAATTATTACTATGTTTTTCAATTGGCACAGAGGCATATGGGTTCAATGTAAATAACATAAAAATAGAAACACAAAAGCCTTATTGTGAAAACATGGTGCATGATAGCCCTTTTTTTTTTTTTTAGCAAAATGACATGTACCAAAACTGATTTTTTAAAACTGTAAATGGTGGATTATTTGGATAATATATGTCTATCAATCTATATTCTGTACATAACTGTGATTTTTTTTTTAAGGAAAATAATCAAGCTGTTAATCTGGAATGAAACCTGAGCTCAAAGCCCTAGTGACATCACTGGAGGTGGGGCAATTGTAGGAAATAGAAAGTGATGTGAAGTGTTCGGCCAGTTTAACAGAGAGAGCAGGGAGACATCAGGGGTGTGACTGTTCCAAGGAATAGAAAGTGATTCTTACGAGTGTTCTAGTCAGTCTGTTTGACAGAGAAAAGGAGAAGACAGGGAGCCATGGCGTCTTCCTCTTACACTGATGATCTGACTTGTTCTATTTGTCTGACCATCTTCAATGATCCTGTGATGCTGCTATGTGGACACTCTTTCTGTAGGGAATGTATCACACGTTCTCTGAGCTCAGTGCCTCAGTGTCCACAGTGTCGGGCGGCTGTTCCAAAGGAAGAGAAATTTCTTTTGACCAATCACATTTTGAAAAGTCTGGCTGTAAAAGAAGCGGAGAAGCAGAGGGGGAAACATGGAGCTGGAGAAGAAGTAAGATTTTAAATAACTTTTGGACACATTCATGATCAGTGATACCATCATGGTTCCAGCGTCTTTATGTGGGCTGCAAACTCGGCCGCTTAATTAATTGATAATTAATGGTTTTAGTCATTTTCAAGTCATATGTTTTATGTCTCTGGGTGCCCTATGGTACCATTAATTCTTAA
>NC_140913.1:8190721-8436816 GCF_045865225.1 Trachurus japonicus | reverse complement strand
TAGTGTGTCTGGCATCCAGGCCCAGTCTGATCCTCTCAGCGACTCTTTTGCTTCAAGTCGCTACAGCAGCATTTATGACAAACATGTCTGTTAACTCCTGAAACATATAAACGACACAACAATGACCGATTGTAAACATGACAAAGACAAGTCTGCAAACAGACTGGATCATCTGGCAGGTCTGGTGTGGACATGACAGAAAGAAAGATTTAAGTTGTTCCATACTTCCTATTTTCCTGCTACATAGAATTTAGCTTCTTCAAATTTACTTAATTCTTTTTCATTTTATTTTCCCTGATAAGGTGTGTGGTGTTTAATATTAATGATGTGCATGCTGTAAAATAAAAGAGATTGTATGCTGTTAACATGTCTTGGACAGGAAATACCTGTAGTGTGTCTGTGTACTGTAGAGGAGATAAAGAAAGTTGACGCATATTTTGTGTTATCTTACCTGTGAATAGTAATCGTGAACAACAATGAAAAAAAAAAGACATTTTAGTGTTACTAAAAATGTTGTTGCTGTCAGACTTTTACTTTGCTTTTTTCCCCCTTGAAGGTTTGTGTCTCACTGTGCAGAGCATGTGCTGAGTGTGATGGAGGGGAAGTTTCTCTGTGTTCAGTTTTAAAGTGTGGATGATGCTGACAGATTTGAAGATTCATTCGGTGAACCCCCCAAACTGCACTGTATTATACTCTAAAGAAGTGAATGCAAAAAAGCATCTAAATTATCTTTGTTTGTAATAGAATTTCAGTTGATACTAAATGAGTGAATAAAATCTATTTTAAAATCAATAGCAATGGATTTTGTTGTGCTTCCTGTTGTCAGTGATTCTGTAACTTCTGGGTCACTATTTCTGCAAATAATGCATTACCATTAACAAATATTCCCAACGTTTATCTGAAGCTACTCTGAGGCTTTAGCAGTGTGACGTAGACAAATGAAGAGGATGTCATTCAAAGTGAAAATCTTTTAGTGTCATTCCCTTGTTGAAAACAGTGTGTATGGAAAAAGGATCGCCTCTGCTCTCTCTCTCTCTGTCCATGTTTTCTTTCCCCCTGGGGGTGGGCGGGGCTTTTTGGTAACTATTGCATCCACCCTCCTCTGCACACCTGCTTCTCATCAACCTGGTTTCCTGCTCTTCACACCTACAGCAATTGGTCCCTTCCTCCATGATGAAGATCTTCTTGTAATCAGTCGGTTTAACAGAGAGAGGAGGGAGACATCATGAGGTGTTTGCCTGTTCTGGGGAATAGAAAGTTCTAGTCGGGTTTGACAGAGAAAAGGAGGAGACAAGGCACCATGGCATCTGCCTCTTACACTGAAGATCTGACTTGTTCCATTTGTATGACCATCTTCAGTGTTCCTGTGACCCTCCCATGTGGACACTCTTTCTGCAGGGAATGCATCACACTTTCTCTGAGTTCAGTGACTCAGTGTCCACAGTGTCGAGCAGCTGTCTCAACTGAAGGGAGATGTTTGATGACCAATCACATTTTGAAAAGTCTGGCCGAAAAAGAAGCTAAGAGGCAGAGGGGGAAACATGGAGATGGAGAGGAAGTAAGTTTTAGAACCACTTTTATTTTCATATTTGTTGTAAGTTCAGAAGAGTTTCAGTCATATTAGGTTTAAAAAACAAACACAACAGGTACAGTCAGGTTTGTATGTATCCTTGCTCACATGCATGCAAATGTTCACTTGAGTTGGATTGAACAAAGCTTTATGATTAACCACTCATCTGATAATGTTGTCTTAAGCCATTTTGGTAGAACTTTGGAAGTATGCTTGGGTCGTGGTCCATTTTGAATACTTATTTGTAACTAACTTTAACTTCCTGATGTCCAAAGAGGGTTCTTAAATATATCCAATTTACCCTCCTAACATACAGAATGTATACTCCAAACATATGGGCAAGCTGTTCCATTTGAGTTTATCAGATCACATGACATTTATTCAGGAAGAAATTTCCCACAAAACATGCCGCCGATGAGTTGCGACAGATTATGCAAGTTATCATTATTTTCTGAGCAATTAAAAAAAAAACAGTCAAATAAGTATACTGTATGTAAACTTCTGACCGAATGAAACTGTGATGAAGAGAAAAAAAATGTCTAAGACAATCTGTCTGAAAGTAAATGTTAAACTACTGACATCAGCTGTAGGTGGTATTTAGAGTGTATTTTATCTCTCCCCATTCATTGTGAATTGTAACATTAATGACATTTTTGATTGTTCTGTTGATTTTAAAGGTTGATGACCGGTTGTGCCCTGAACACGAAGAAAAGCTGAAGCTGTTCTGCATCACAGATCAGCAGTTAGCTTGTATCATATGTCGAGATGGGTAGAGGCATGAAGGACACAAGTTTAAACCAATCAAAGAGGCAGCTGCATCAGTCAGGAAGGAGCTGGAGGCATTTGTGCAACAGGTTTGTGGTGATACCGGTGCTATAGAGAGTCTGGCCAACACACAGAGGGAAGAAATAACAAAAACCAAAGAGAAGTCTCAGCAGCTGAAGACACAGATCTGCAGACAGTTTGAGGAGATGCACCAGTTTCTGAGGAAGAGAGAAAATGAGATCCAGAAAGACCTGAAAGACAAAGAGGAAGAGGCCGTTGAGAAGATGAACGAGACACTGAATGCCATGGAAACGGCTTTGTCTGAGAACAGAGAGCTGGAGGAAAAGGTGACATCAGTTCTGAAAATCACAGATTATGAAAACTTCTTAAAGAGCTGGACTGAGGAAAACAACATGGTGGATGGAAAACGCTCATTTCAGCCAAGAGGAGGAAATCTCAAGGTGGTGAATCCCTCTGTCTCTTTGGGGCCTCATGAGAGTCACCTGCAGTTCTTCATGTGGAAGGAGATGCTTCAGGTGATCGAGCCCCGAGCTGAAGACTTCTCACTCAAAAGTAATAGCAACAACATAACAGTTTCTGGAGATGGGAGGAATCTGATGTACAGTCCCAAGATTGTTCAATCTAATCAGAGTAATGGAGGGTTTGGATATGGGTATTCAAGTTGTCACTACTGTTGCAGGTTAACCCATTCCTGTCCAAGTTACAAAGAGGACACGTCTGTGCGTTATGCTTCTGTATCCAGCTCCACTGAGTTCACCTCTGGGCAGCATTACTGGGAAATAGAGGTTGGAGAAAGGAGCTACTGGAAAGTAGGCGTACAAACTCATTATCTCAGCTACAATGAATCAAAAGTGACATCTAGTTCAGGCACACAGTTAACAAATATCGGAACACCTCAGAAGATAGGGATTTACCTCGACTGTCAATCAGAGGAGCTGTCTTTCTATGATGCAGAAAACATGACACACATTCACACTATGAAGTGTTCAGTACCAGTGGCAGCATATTTCCAGTACAAATATAGTAAAGGAGCAGATCATAACCCCCTCAGGGTGTGCTGGTTCTGAGGTCTGGATGTGGTTTAGTGACGAGTCTTATCTCACCAGTCCTCCAGTCCAGAATCAGTCTGCTCGCTGTCCCCGTCTCCTCCTGTTGTTTGATCACAAACTTGACTGTGCTTTTTTTCAAATTGTATTTCATCAGATTGACCCCATTCCCTGTCATTTAATTTTCCCGGATATGATGTTTGATATTAATGCTGTGCATGATTTAAAATGAAAGACTGTTAACATGTCTTTGACATGAAGAGTAGCATGTGTACAGTAGAGGAGGTAAAGCAAGTTGACTCATGTTTTGTGCTGTGTATGAATGCTAATCATGAGCAGTAAAATCTAAAATGGAGAACAATCTATTCTATACCCTATAGAAAATAATCATTACAGAAAACAAGAAAAATTATGTTGTTGCTACCTTTACTTTGCTTTTTGTTTTTTTTAACTTAAGGTTTGTGTCTTACTGTGCAGAGCATGTGCTCTAAATTAATCTGTCTTCAAGGTGTGGATGATGCTGACAGATTTAAAGATTTATTTTGAGAATTTGAAAAAGCTATGCAAAAAATGCCCCCTCCCCCACACAAAAAAGAAAAAGATTGGAGCCCATGGAGGTATTTTAAAGCATTTCTGTCTCTGTGATGCACTGTTCTCTATAGTAGTTTATGCAATGAAGCCTCTCAATCTTTCCTTGCAATGGAATTTCAGTTGATACTAAATGAATGCATTTTGTCGTCATTCCTGTCAGTGATTCTGTAACTTATTGGTCACTCTTTCTGCTAATAATATATTTCCCTCATCAAACATTTCCAAAGTTTATCTGAAGCTACTCTGAGGCTTCAGCAGTTTGACTTAGACATGAAGTGGATATCATACGAAATTAAAATCTCATGAGAACACAAGGAGGGAATCCACACTGAAAACACTTTGACTACAGAGAAGCGTGAAAAAAAAGTTTTGATTTTGTCCCTTTCCAACATCTACTCATGTAGAAGCATGTTAGGAATGGAGCTTCTTGATGATCAATTTGATTTTAACAGGATGAATGACTCTGATTTTAATATGGGTTCTAATGTTAAGACAGACTTGGGAAAATGTCAGCCTGTAAAGGTATTGAAGTTGGAAAGGTCAAAGTCTTGGTTGGAGCATTAGCTTGTGTTTACTGCTTTGTTACATCAAAGCTTTTAAGACCTGATGCATTATCAGCAGTATAATGACTGGGTGGAAGAATTATCAGTCTTGCATATCCTACTTTTCCAGTGTCCTCCAAACTGCAGCTCTAAACTTTCACTACTAGAGTGTGACATCACACCTTTCTATTAGTCTCATAGGATGAACAATGTTCAAGAGCTGTGTGGTGAAGAAAAATATATTTTATCTAAGTTTATACAGTGAATTGTATATTTAAGGGAATCTCATTATCATGTTATTTAAGGGAAATTATCTTGCTGAACAAAGGTGAATGAAGATTCATCTCGAGGCTCAAGGTGACATCACTAAAAGAAGCACAGGGTGGGGCTGCTCTGATAAATAGGAAGTGATGGTTTGATGTGCTTAGTCAGTCTGTTTGGATGAGCAAGGAAAAACAAAGAGAGCCATGGCATCTGCTTCTTACACTGAAGATTTGGCTTGTTCTATTTGTCTGAACATCTTCAACGATCCTGTAACGATCCCATGTGGACACTCTTTTTGCAGAGAATGTATCACACTTTCTCTGAGCTCAGTGACTCAGTGTCCACAGTGTCGGGTGACTGTTGCAACGGGAGGGCAATGTTTGATGACCAATCACATTTTGAAAAGTCTGGCTGAAAAAGAAGCTGAGAAACAGAGGAGGAAGCATGGAGGTGGAGAAGAAGTAAGTTTTTTAATAACCTTTGTACATATTTATGAGCAGTGATACCATGATGGTTCCCGTGTCTTTATATTATAGTGGGCCGCAAACTGGGCTGCTTAAGTAATTAGTCAGTTAAAAAGAAAACTATAGGGTAGACCGGGGATGTTTGTCAGCTTCCATAACTTGCTGAATTTTCATAGGGCTCCCACATTTTGACACACATGAGTACCCTCATTTGTCTTCTACAAACAGCAGTGCTTTAAACTTCTCAAACTATATCACATAATTCACTATGTCAAATGCAAGGAGTGCCACTGTTACAACCTGCACTACCAGGGTAGGTTGTTACACAACCTGGGGAAAATTGTAACAGTGAGATTAAAAACTAAAAACTGAGACCAAACCAAAAATATATGCACCTATGTAAGTTTATTGTGCATGTTCCAACACTAAAGCATCTTCCTGCGGTTCAATATGAACAAAAAGAACTCATCACTGATGGCTAAATGAAGAACATTGACAGTGTTTTGGATCCTAACAATAGAAAGCTGTCTTAAAGAATATATTCTGATAATACCAGGAAATGGTGTACATGTATGAATGGAAACCTTCAGCAGGAGGTCAGAAGCAGCTCATAGTCCATGTAATTCCAGGAAAGATTGTGACACTTAATGACACATAATAAAACAACAAAGATAAAAGGTGTTACAACCATCCCCACCCCTGTCAGCCATTTGATCAGCTGTACCAGCATGGTGGTTTGAAATGAACATTGATGAAATGTCTCATATTTCACCTAAGAATCTGCTCTTTCATCATATACAAGTTATACAAACTATCAATACTAGTCAAAATTTAGGCTTGGTCCAAAATATTAGTTTCTGTCCTAAAAAATGTTTTTTGGCTGTAACACCACTTGGGATGGTGGGAGTGCTCAAAATTTCCCTTATTTTCAAATCTAAAACTTGACAGGTATGACCTACACACTTATTGCCATAGCCATGTAAATTCACTTGCAATGTCAGGGAGGGAGTGGGTACACATGATATTGATCACGTAACTACTGTTAACCCTTATTGGTGAAAGTGATGCTGTTACAACCATTTCCTTGTTACAACCATCCCCAGTCTCCCCTATTGACAACCATTGATAATTAATTGTTTTAGATATTTTCTTAGTCATATAGTTTTCGAAAGCTTGCAAGCCTCACCTTTTTTCATTCGAATATACAGTGACCAATATGGTTAAACAGTTTAGTTCAGACCACAGAATAATTCTTCTTCAAAACTTGCAGCACCTTAATTGCAGGTTACCAGCAGCTTCTAAATCAATTATGTCATTTTGTGTGATTTTCCATGCTTAAAGAGCAAACTAAACTTACAGTAAAGTACTGACCCAAGGAAATAGTGACAAATGAATCAATTTGTCTTGAAGCATAAACTTGCCCCTCCATTTTGGTTTCTAACATTTTAATTTTGTTGATTTTAAAGGTTGATGACCGGTTGTGCCCTGAACATGAAGAAAAGTTGAAACTCTTCTGCGTCACAGATCAGCAGTTAGCTTGTATCATATGTCGAGATGGGGAGAGGCACGAAGGACACAAGTTTAAACCAATCAAAGAGGCAGCTGCATCAGTCAGGAAGGAACTGGAGGCGTTTGTGCAACAGGTTTGTGGTGATATCGGTGCTATAGAGAGTCTGGCCAACACACAGAGGGAGGAAATAACAAAAACCAAAGAGAAGTCTCAGCAGCTGAAGACACAGATCTGCAGACAGTTTGAGGAGATGCACCAGTTTCTGAGGAAGAGAGAAAATGAGATCCAGAAAGACCTGAAAGACAAAGAGGAAGAGGCTGTTGAGAAGATGAACGAGACACTGAATGCCATGGAAACAGCTTTGTCTGAGAACAGAGAGCTGGAGGAAAAGGTGACATCAGTTCTGAAAATGACAGATTATGAAAACTTCTTAAAGAGCTGGACTGAGGAAAACAACATGGTGGATGTAAAACGCTCATTTCAGCCAAGAGGAGGAAATCTCAAGGTGGTGAATCCCTCTGTCTCTTTGGGGCCTCATGAGAGTCACCTGCAGTTCTTCATGTGGAAGGAGATGCTTCAGGTGATTGAGCCCAGAGCTGAAGACCTCTCACTCAAAAGTAAGGGTGGAAACATAACGGTGTCTGAAGATGGGAGGAGTCTGATGTACAGTCCCAGCATTGTTATGTTGGGTGGCAGTTCTGTTGTATATATGAATTCAAGCGAATGCCACCACTGTGGCATGTCGAACCATTCCTGTCCAAGTTACACTGAGGACATGTCTGTGCGTTATGCTTCTGTATCCAGCTCCACTGAGTTCACCTCTGGGCAGCATTACTGGGAAATAGAGGTTGGAGAAAGGAGCTACTGGAAAGTAGGGGTACAAAATCATTATCTGAGCTACAATGAATCAGAAATGACATCTAGTTCAGGCACACAGTTAACAAATATTGGAACACCTCAAAAGATAGGGATTTACCTCGACTGTCAATCAGAGGAGCTGTCTTTCTATGATGCAGAAAAAAACATGACACACATTCACACTATGAAGTGTTCAGTACCAGTGGCAGCATATTTGGAATACAAATATAGCAAAGGAGCAGATCATAACCCCCTCAGGGTGTGCTGGTTCTGAGGTCTGGATGTGGTTTAGTGACAAGTCTCATCTCACCAGTCCTCCAGTCCAGAATCAGTCTGCTCGCTGTCCCCGTCTCCTCCTGTTGTTTGAAGTGGACACAGAAACTTTCACAAACAGAAAGGAAGCAGCTGTAGGGGCCGTGAAGTGTGTTTTCTGTTGGTTAAGGTTAAGCGTTATTTTGGTGTTGTTTATTTTGATCATCATTTAGTTTATATAATCATATTTAGTAGCAGGTCGCATGATTATGGGTGGGGTCCAGCACTTATTATGCTCAGCTGTTGCTTTTCTTTTGTTTCAATCCCGTGAAAGTTGTTCCATACTTCTCATTTTCCTGCTACATGGAATTTAGCTTTTTCAAATTTACTTCATTCCTTTTCATTTTATTTTCCCTGATAAGGTGTGTGGTGTTTAATATTAATGATGTGCATGCTGTAAAACAAAAGAGATTGTATGCTGTTAACATGTCTTGGACAGGAAATACCAGTGTGTCTGTGTACTGTAGAGGAGATAAAGAAAGTTGACGCATGTTTTGTGTTATCTTACCTGTGAATAGTAATCATGAGCAACAGTGAAAAAACAAAACAAAAACAAAACAGAGAGCAATCTATAACCATTAGAAAGTAATCATTACAGAGCATAAGAAAAAGAATCAAGATTTTTGTGTTACTAAAAATGTTGTTCATGTCAGACTTTTACTTTGCTTTTTTTTCTTGAAGGTTTGTGTCTCACTGTGCAGAGCATGTGCTGAGTGTGATGGAGGGGAAGTTTCTCTGTGTTCAGTTTTAAGTGTGGATGATGCTGACAGATTTGAAGATTCATTCGGTGAACACCCCAAACTGCACTGTATTATACTCTAAAGAAGTGTATTCAAATAAAGCATCTGAATTATCTTTGTTTGTAATAGAATTTCAGTTGATACTAAATGAATGAATAAAATTTAAAAAGAAATTAAAAATCAATAGCGATGCATTTTGTTGTGCTTCCTGTTGTCAGTGATTCTGTAACTTCTGGGTCACTGTTTCTGCAAATAATTGATTACCCTTATCAAATACTCCCAAAGATTATCTGAAGCTACTCCGAGGCTTTAGCAGTGTGACGTAGACAAATGAAGAGGATGTCTTTGAAAGTGAAAATATTTTAGTGTCATTCCCTTGTTGAAAACAGTGTGTAAACACACGTCAGGATCCGGTTCACCTCTCTTTCTCTCTTTCTGTCTGTGTGTGTGTGTCCATGTTTTCTTTTGGGGTGTGGATTTTCCATGAAAGTGAAACTTAAGTATACTGTAATGCTGAGCCACCAGTCTGCCAAGACCAGGAGAGGGAGTCAGAGATCTGGGTGCCAAAAAATCCATATACTGTTTCAACTAGGGATGGAGTGGTTCATGAAAAGAATATGTCTCCTTCTGTCTGCCTGTCTTAGTCTGGGTCATGTGTGCATTGTTTCTTTGTGCCAGTAACTCTGATAAGTTTTTTTTATTACTATGTTTTCCAATAGGCACAGTCACAGAGGCATATGGGTTCAATGTAAATAACATAACAAAACAGATTACACAAAAGCCTTATTGTGAAAACTTGGTGCATGATAGCCTTTTTTTTTTGCATGATGATATGTCCCAAAACTGATTTTATAAAACTGTAAATGATGGATTATTTGGATAATATACAGTATGTCTACATCAATCTATATTCTGTAGCCTATCCATTTTTTTAAGGAAAATAATCAAGCTGTTAAAATCTGGGAATGAAACCTGAGCTCAAAGCCCTAGTGACATCACTGGAGGTGGGGCAATTGTAGGAAATAGATGAAGTAAGGTGTGTTAATGCACGAGACATGGGTTCACAAAAACGAGACGAGATTTTAAGAAAACTACAATGACAAAATGGACCAACAGACTTTTATTTAACCGAGTTGCACATGCATTTTGAAATGTTTTATTATAACTCTTTACATGCATGATGTAAGCATGAACTTTTAACTTCCTCTTCTACAAAGTAAAACTATAACTAAAATGTATAAAAGTTAAAATAAAATCAATACAATTAAATATTCCTTTCTTTTTTTCAAGTGCAAACAATATTGTGCAGTGTTTCCTCTAGGATTTAGGATTCTTTTAATAAGTGGCAGCGATTTAGCGCATAGCCTATGTTTATTAACATCACAACGCGACCTGTCCATGACATGTGCCCGTGTGTGTAGCGCGTGTGTGTGCGCCTGCGCGCGCGAGAGAGTCGCAGCCGCCACAGAGTCGTTAGCTGGATGCGCTGGTTGATAAATTTCGTTTTACTGAGGAGGAACTATAAGAACTCAGCTGCGAAGCACCTAAACCGAGTCGAGTAGTGGAAACCCTGTTTTAACATTTAAAGAAAAAAGGAAAAGAAGAAAATCTCGCGAGACAGATTTTTAACGCGACAATCGTCGAGGTTAATCTCGCGATCTCGTCACACCCCTTAACAGAGAGAGGAGGGAGACATGGCGGGTTGTTTGCGTGTTCTGGGGAATAGAAAGTGACTCTTTCAAGTCAGTCTGTTTGACAGAGAAAAGGAGAAGACAAGGAGCCATGGCATCTTCCTCTTACACTGATGATCGGACTTGTTCTATTTGTCTGACCATCTTCAATGATCCTGTGATGCTGCTATGTGGACACTCTTTCTGTAGGGAATGTATCACATGTTCTCTGAGCTCAGTGACTCAGTGTCCACAGTGTCGGGCGGCTGTTCCAAAGGAAGAGAAATTTCTTTTGACCAATCACATTTTGAAAAGTCTGGCTGTAAAAGAAGCGGAGAAGCAGAGGGGGAAACATGGAGCTGGAGAAGTAAGTTTTTAAATAACTTTTGGACACATTCATGAGCAGTGATACCATCATGGTTCCAGCGTCTTTATGTGGGCTGCAAACTCGGCTGCTTAATTAATTGATAATTAATTGTTTTAGACATTTTCAAGTCATATGTTTTATGTCTCTGGGTGCCCTACTGTTGGTACAAATAAGAAACAAAGTTGCTTAAATAAGACTTTTTTCATAGGAAATTTTTCTGCCTGGTAATGATGGTTGATGATGATGATGATGATGATGATGATGGTACCACTGATTCATTAAAAAAACACACAAAAAAAACTAGAAGAAACAAAACAAGAAAAAGACAAAACAGAAATAGGGGCATTGTTTACTATTTTATTTTTCTGATGATTAAATGAGTCACGTTTATAAGCCTACATGCAAGTTTTCTTTTAGATTGTATGTGTCATAACTTTATGATAACCTGACATTGGGGCCCTCGAACCATTTGGGTACAAATGCTTGAGTCACTGTCCAGTTGAAAGACCCACTTGCGACTTTAACTCAATGTCCTAAGACTTGCCTGGCTATATCTACCTATAATTTGCCATCCTTATGATGCCACTCTCATATTTACATGTTACAAAAGCACATGGCAAACCACATCTTACCACGTGCAATTGTCGGGTAGAGAAGTAAAAGTGAAACTATTTGTCTGGAAGCAAATCTTAAACTTCTGATATCAGCCGTAGCCATACACTACTGTCATTAATTCCTCCCCTCCATTTTGTAACATTAATGACATTCTTGATTGTTTTGTTGATTTTAAAGGTTGATGACCGGCTGTGCCCTGAACACGAAGAAAAGCTGAAGCTGTTCTGCATCACAGATCAGCAGTTAGCTTGTATCATATGTCGAGATGGGGAGAGGCACGAAGGACACAAGTTTAAACCAATCAAAGAGGCAGCTGCATCAGTCAGGAAGGAGCTGGAGGCGTTTGTGCAACAGGTTTGTGGTGATATCGGTGCTATAGAGAGTCTGGCCAACACACAGAGGGAAGAAATAACAAAAACCAAAGAGAAGTCTCAGCAGCTGAAGACACAGATCTGCAGACAGTTCGAGGAGATGCACCAGTTTCTGAGGAAGAGAGAAAATGAGATCCAGAAAGACCTGAAAGACAAAGAGGAAGAGGCCGTTGAGAAGATGAACGAGACACTGAATGCCATGGAAACGGCTTTGTCTGAGAACAGAGAGCTGGAGGAAAAGGTGACATCAGTTCTGAAAATCACAGATTATGAAAACTTCTTAAAGAGCTGGACTGAGGAAAACAACATGGTGGATGTAAAACGCTCATTTCAGCCAAGAGGAGGAAATCTCAAGGTGGTGAATCCCTCTGTCTCTTTGGGGCCTCATGAGAGTCACCTGCAGTTCTTCATGTGGAAGGAGATGCTTCAGGTGATCGAGCCCCGAGCTGAAGACCTCTCACTCAAAAGTAACAGCAACAACATTAAAGTTTCTGGGGATGGGAGGAGTCTGATGTACAGTCCCAGCATTGCTCAATATAATACTGGATTAGGGTTTGGATTTGGGAGTGTTCCAGCTTTTGGATCAGGGTATTCAAGCAGACACTCTGGCATAGGAAACCATTCCTGTCCAAGTTACACTGAGGACACGTCTGTACGTTATGCTTCTGTGTCCAGCTCCACTGAGTTCACCTCTGGGCAGCATTACTGGGAAATAGAGGTTGGAGAAAGGAGCTACTGGAAAGTAGGGGTACAAAATCATTATCTGAGCTACAATGAATCAGAATTGACATCTAGTTCAGGCACACAGTTAACAAATATTGGAACACCTCAAAAGATAGGGATTTACCTCGACTGTCAATCAAAGGAGCTTTCTTTCTATGATGCAGAAAAAAACATGACACACATTCACACTATGAAGTGTTCAGTACCAGTGGCAGCATATTTGGAATACAAATATAGCAAAGGAGCAGATCATAACCCCCTCAGGGTGTGCTGGTTCTGAGGTCTGGATGTGGTTTAGTGACAAGTCTCATCTCACCAGTCCTCCAGTCCAGAATCAGTCTGCTCGCTGTCCCCGTCTCCTCCTGTTGTTTGAAGTGGACACAGAAACTTTAACAAACAGAAAGGAAGCAGCTGTAGGGGCCGTGAAGTGTGTTTTCTGTTGGTTAAGGTTAAGGGTTATTTTGGTATTGTTTATTTTGATCATCATTTAGTTTATGTAATCATACTGTATTTAGTAGCAGGTCGCATGATAATGGGCGGGGTCCAGCACTTATTATGCTCAGCTGTTGCTTTTCTTTTGTTTGAGAGAGAAGGAGAGAGAAGGTGAGCGTGGGTCGTCGTATTTTTTGTTGAATGCTGTTTTAGTTGTTGATCACTGTGATTACTTTGGTTGAAGTTAAACACTGATCTTTAGTTCTAACAACGCAGTAAGTTCTTTGTTAGTGTGTCTGGCATCCAGGCCCAGTCTGATCCTCTCAGCGACTCTTTTGCTTCAAGTCGCTACAGCAGCATTTATGACAAACATGTCTGTTAACTCCTGAAACATATAAACGACACAACAATGACCGATTGTAAACATGACAAAGACAAGTCTGCAAACAGACTGGATCATCTGGCAGGTCTGGTGTGGACATGACAGAAAGAAAGATTTAAGTTGTTCCATACTTCCTATTTTCCTGCTACATAGAATTTAGCTTCTTCAAATTTACTTCATTCTTTTTCATTTTATTTTCCCTGATAAGGTGTGTGGTGTTTAACATTAATAATGTGCATGCTGTAAAATAAAAGAGATTGTATGCTGTTAACATGTCTTGGACAGGAAATACCTGTAGTGTGTCTGTGTACTGTAGAGGAGATAAAGAAAGTTGACGCATATTTTGTGTTATCTTACCTGTGAATAGTAATCGTGAACAACAATGAAAAAAAAAAAGACATTTTAGTGTTACTAAAAATGTTGTTGCTGTCAGACTTTTACTTTGCTTTTTTTCCCTTGAAGGTTTGTGTCTCACTGTGCAGAGCATGTGCTGAGTGTGATGGAGGGGAAGTTTCTCTGTGTTCAGTTTTAAAGTGTGGATGATGCTGACAGATTTGAAGATTCATTCGGTGAACCCCCCAAACTGCACTGTATTATACTCTAAAGAAGTGAATGCAAAAAAGCATCTAAATTATCTTTGTTTGTAATAGAATTTCAGTTGATACTAAATGAGTGAATAAAATCTATTTTAAAATCAATAGCAATGGATTTTGTTGTGCTTCCTGTTGTCAGTGATTCTGTAACTTCTGGGTCACTATTTCTGCAAATAATGCATTACCATTAACAAATATTCCCAACGTTTATCTGAAGCTACTCTGAGGCTTTAGCAGTGTGACGTAGACAAATGAAGAGGATGTCATTCAAAGTGAAAATCTTTTAGTGTCATTCCCTTGTTGAAAACAATGTGTATGGAAAAAGGATCGCCTCTGCTCTCTCTCTCTCTGTCCATGTTTTCTTTCCCCCTGGGGTTGGGCGGGGCCTTTTGGTACCTATGGCATCCACCCTCCTCTGCACACCTGCTTCTCATCAACCTGGTTTCCTGCTCTTCACACCTACAGCAATTGATCTCTTCCTCCATGATGAAGATCTTCTTGTAATCAGTCGGTTTAACTGAGAGAGGAGGGAGACATCATGAGGTGTTTGCCTGTTCTGGGGAATAGAAAGTTCTAGTCGGGTTTGACAGAGAAAAGGAGGAGACAAGGCACCATGGCATCTTCCTCTTACACTGAAGATCTGACTTGTTCCATTTGTCTGACCATCTTCAATGATCCTGTGATGCTCCCATGTGGACACTCTTTCTGCAGGGAATGTGTCACACTTTCTCTGAGTTCAGTGACTCAGTGTCCACAGTGTCGAGCAGCTGTCTCAACTGAAGGGAGATGTTTGATGACCAATCACATTTTGAAAAGTCTGGCCGAAAAAGAAGCTAAGAGGCAGAGGGGGAAACATGGAGATGGAGAGGAAGTAAGTTTTAGAACCACTTTTATTTTCATATTTGTTGTAAGTTCAGAAGAGTTTCAGTCATATTAGGTTTAAAAAACAAACACAACTGGTACAGTCAGGTTTGTATGTATCCTTGCTCACATGCATGCAAATGTTCACTTGAGTTAGATTGAACAAAGCTTTATGATAACCACTCATCTGATAATGTTGTCTTAAGCCATTTTGGTAGAACTTTGGAAGTATGCTTGGGTCGTGGTCCATTTTGAAGACTTATTTGTAACTAACTTTAACTTCCTGATGTTCAAAGAGGGTTCTTAAATATATCCAATTTACCCTCCTAACATACAGAATGTATACTCCAAACATATGGGCAAGCTGTTCCATTTGAGTTTATCAGATCACATGACATTTATTCAGGAAGAAATTTCCCACAAAACATGCCGCCGATGAGTTGCGACAGATTATGCAAGTTATCATTATTTTCTGAGCAATTAAAAAAAAAACAGTCAAATAAGTATACTTTATGTAAACTTCTGACCGAATGAAACTGTGATGAAGAGAAAAAAAATGTCTAAGACAATCTGTCTGAAAGTAAATGTTAAACTACTGACATCAGCTGTAGGTGGTATTTAGAGTGTATTTTATCTCTCCCCATTCATTGTGAATTGTAACATTAATGACATTTTTGATTGTTCTGTTGATTTTAAAGGTTGATGATCGGTTGTGCCCTGAACACGAAGAAAAGCTGAAACTGTTCTGCATCACAGATCAGGAGTTAGCTTGTATCATATGTCGAGATGGGGAGAGGCACGAAGGACACAAGTTTAAACCAATCAAAGAGGCAGCTGCATCAGTCAGGAAGGAGCTGGAGATGTTTGTGCAACAGGTTTGTGGTGATACCGGTGCTATAGAGAGTCTGGCCAACACACAGAAGGAAGCAATAACAAAAACCAAAGAGAAGTCTCAGCAGCTGAAGACACAGATCTGCAGACAGTTTGAGGAGATGCACCAGTTTCTGAGGAAGAGAGAAAATGAGATCCTGAAAGACCTGAAAGACAAAGAGGAAGAGGCCGTTGAGAAGATGAACGAGACACTGAATGCCATGGAAACGGCTTTGTCTGAGAACAGAGAGCTGGAGGAAAAGGTGACATCAGTTCTGAAAATCACAGATTATGAAAACTTCTTACAGAGCTGGACTGAGGAAAACAACATGGTGGATGTAAAACGCTCATTTCAGCCAAGAGGAGCAAATCTCAAGGTGGTGAATCCCTCTGTCTCTTTGGGGCCTCATGAGAGTCACCTGCAGTTCTTTGTGTGGAAGGAGATGCTTCAGGTGATTGAGCCCCGAGCTGAAGACCTCTCACTCAAAAGTAACAGCAACAACATAACAGTTTCTGGAGATGGGAGGAGTCTGATGTACAGTCCCAAGATTGTTCAATCTAATCAGAGTAATGGAGGGTTTGGATATGGGTATTCAAGTTGTCACTACTGTTGCAGGTTAAACCATTCCTGTCCAAGTTACAAAGAGGACACGTCTGTACGTTATGCTTCTGTATCCAGCTCCACTGAGTTCACCTCTGGGCAGCATTACTGGGAAATAGAGGTTGGAGAAAGGAGCTACTGGATAGTAGGCGTACAAACTCATTATCTCAGCTACAATGAATCAAAAGTGACATCTAGTTCAGGCACACAGTTAACAAATATCGGAACACCTCAGAAGATAGGGATTTACCTCGACTGCCAATCAGAGGAGCTGTCTTTCTATGATGCAGAAAACATGACACACATTCACACTATGAAGTGTCCAGTACCAGTGGCAGCATATTTCCAGTACAAATATAGTAAAGGAGCAGATCATAACCCCCTCAGGGTGTGCTGGTTCTGAGGTCTGGATGTGGTTTAGTGACGAGTCTTATCTCACCAGTCCTCCAGTCCAGGATCACTTTGCTCACTGTACCCGTCTCCTCCTGTTGTTTGATCACAAACTGGACTGTGCTTTTTTTCAAATTGTATTCCTTCAGATTGACCCCATTCCCTGTCATTTAATTTTCCCGGATATGGTGTTTGATATTAAAGCTGTGCATGACTTAAAATGAAAGACTGTTAACATGTCTTTGACATGAAGAGTAGCATGTGTACAGTAGAGGAGGTAAAGCAAGTTGACTCATGTTTTGTGCTGTGTATGAATGCTAATCATGAGCAGTAAAATCTAAAATGGAGAACAATCTATTCTATACCCTATAGAAAATAATCATTACAGAAAACAAGAAAAAATTATGTTGTTGCTACCTTTACTTTGCTTTTTGTTTGTTTTTTTAACTTAAGGTTTGTGTCTTACTGTGCAGAGCATGTGCTCTAAATTAATCTGTCTTCAAGGTGTGGATGATGCTGACAGATTTAAAGATTTATTTTGAGAATTTGAAAAAGCTATGCAAAAAATGCCCCCTCCCCCACACAAAAAAAAGAAAAAGATTGGAGCCCATGGAGGTATTTTAAAGCATTTCTGTCTCTGTGATGCACTGTTCTCTACTGTAGTTTATGCAATGAAGCCTCTCAATCTTTCCTTGCAATGTCATTTCAGTTGATACTAAATTAATGCATTGTCGTCATTCCTGTCAGTGATTCTGTAACTTATTGGTCACTCTTTCTGCTAATAATATATTTCCCTCATCAAACATTTCCAGAGTTTATCTGAAGCTACTCTGAGGCTTCAGCAGTTTGACTTAGACATGAAGTGGATATCATATGAAATTAAAATCTCATGAGAACACAAGGAGGGAATCCACACTGAAAACACTTTGACTACAGAGAAGCTTGAAAAAAAAAGTTTTGATTTTGTCTCTTTCCAACATCTACTCACATAGAGGCATGTTAGGAATGGAGCTACTTGATGATCAATTTGATTTTAACAGGATGAATGACTCTGATTTTAATATGGGTTCTAATGTTAAGAGAGACTTGGGAAAATGTCAGCCTGTCTGTTACAGTAAAGGTATTGAAGTTGGAAAGGTCAAAGTCTTGGTTGGAGCATTAGCTTGTGTTTATGGCTTTGTTACATCAAAGCTTTTAAGACCTGATGCATTATCAGCAGTATAATGACTGGGTGGAAGAATTAATTTTTGCATTATCCTACTTTACTTCCAAACTGCAGCTCTAAACTTTCACCACTAGAGTGTGACATCACACCTTCCTATTAGTCTCATTGGATGAATAATGTTCAAGAGCTGTGTGGTGAAGAAAAATATATTTTATCTAAGTTTACTGTATACAGCGAACCGTATATTTAAGGGAATCTCATTATCATGTTATTTAAGGGGAATTATCTTGCTGAACAAAGGTGAATGGAGATTCATCTCGAGGCTCATGGTGACATCACTAAAAGAAGCACAGGGTGGGGCTGCTCTGGTAAATAGGAAGTGATGGTTTGATGTGCTTAGTCAGTCTGTTTGGATGAGCAAGGAAAAACAAAGAGAGCCATGGCATCTGCTTCTTACATTGAAGATTTGGCTTGTTCTATTTGTCTGAACATCTTCAATGATCCTGTAATGATCCCATGTGGACACTCTTTTTGCAGAGAATGTATCACACGTTCTCTGAGCTCAGTGACTCAGTGTCCACAGTGTTGGGTGACTGTTGCAACGGGAGGGCAATGTTTGATGACCAATCACATTTTGAAAAGTCTGGCTGAAAAAGAAGCTGAGAAACAGAGGAGGAAGCATGGAGGTGGAGAAGAAGTAAGTTTTTCAATAACCTTTGTACATATTTATGAGCAGTGATACCATGATGGTTCCTGTGTCTTTATATTATAGTGGGCTGCCAACTGGGCTGCTTAAGTAATTAGTCAGTTAAAAAGAAAACTATAGGGTAGACCGGGGATGTTTGTAACACTTTTTGTCTCAGCTTCCATAACTTGCAGAGTTTTCATAGGGCTCCAACATTTTGACACACATGAGTACCCTCATTTGTCTTCTACAAACAGCAGTGCCTTAAACTTCTCAAACTATATCACATAATTCACTATGTCAATGCAAGGAGTGCCACTGTTACAACCTGCACTACCAGGGTAGGTTGTTCCACAACCTGGGGAAAATTGTAACCGTGAGATTAAAAACTAAAAACTGAGACCAAACCAAAAAGATATGCACCTATGTAAGTTTATTGTGCATGTTCCAAAACTAAAGCATCTTCCTGCGGTTCAATATGAATAAAATGAACTCTAAATGAGGAACAGTGACAAATGAATCAATTTGTCTTGAAGCAAATGATAAACTTGCCCCTCCATTTTGGTTTCTAACATTTTAATTTTGTTGATTTTCAAGGTTGATGACCGGTTGTGCCCTGAACACGAAGAAAAGCTGAAACTCTTCTGCATCACAGATCAGCAGTTAGCTTGTATCATATGTCGAGATGGGGAGAGGCATGAAGGACACAAGTTTAAACCAATCAAAGAGGCAGCTGCATCAGTCAGGAAGGAACTGGAGATGTTTGTGCAACAGGTTTGTGGTGATATCGGTGCTATAGAGAGTCTGGCCAACACACAGAGGGAAGAGATAACAAAAACCAAAGAGAAGTCTCAGCAGCTGAAGACACAGATCTGCAGACAGTTTGAGGAGATGCACCAGTTTCTGAGGAAGAGAGAAAATGAGATCCAGAAAGACCTGAAAGACAAAGAGAAAGAGGCCGTTGAGAAGATGAACGAGACACTGAATGCCATGGAAACGGCTTTGTCTAAGAACAGAGAGCTGGAGGAAAAGGTGACATCAGTTCTGAAAATCACAGACTATGAAAACTTCTTACAGAGCTGGACTGAGGAAAACAACATGGTGGATGTAAAACGCTCATTTCAGCCAAGAGGAGGAAATCTCAAGGTGGTGAATCCCTCTGTCTCTTTGGGGCCTCATGAGAGTCACATGCAGTTCTTTGTGTGGAAGGAGATGCTTCAGGTGATTGAGCCCAGAGCTGAAGACCTCTCACTCAAAAGTAATGATGAAAACATAACGGTGTCTGAAGATGGGAGGAGTCTGATGTACAGTCCCATTGATGATGATGATGATTCAAGCAGATGTGACTACTGTGGATACTATTCCTGTTACTGTTCCAGAGAGGACACCTCTGAACGTTATGCTTCTGTATCCAGCTCCACTGTGTTCACCTCTGGGCAGCATTACTGGGAAATAGAGGTTGGAAAAATTAGCTACTGGAAAGTAGGGGTACAAAATCATTATCTGAGCTACAATGAATCAAAATTGACATCTAGTTCAGGCACACAGTTAACAAATATTGGAACACCTCAGAAGATAGGGATTTACCTCGACTGTCAATCAGAGGAGCTGTCTTTCTATGATGCAGAAAAAAACATGACACACATTCACACTATGAAGTGTTCAGTACCAGTGGCAGCATATTTGGAATACAAATATAGCAAAGGAGCAGATCATAACCCCCTCAGGGTGTGCTGGTTCTGAGGTCTGGATGTGGTTTAGTCTCATCTCACCAGTCCTCCAGTCCAGAATCAGTCTGCTCGCTGTCCCCGTCTCCTCCTGTTGTTAGAAGTGGACACAGAAACTTTAACAAACAGAAAGGAAGCAGCTGTAGGGGCCGTGAAGTGTGTTTTCTGTTGGTTAAGGTTAAGGGTTATTTTGGTGTTGTTTATTTTGATCATCATTTAGTTTATGTAATCATACTGTATTTAGTAGCAGGTCGCATGATAATGGGCGGGGTCCAGCACTTATTATGCTCAGCTGTTGCTTTTCTTTTGTTTGAGAGAGAAGGTGAGCGTGGGTCGTCGTATTTTTTGTTGAATGCTGTTTTAGTTGTTGATCACTGTGATTACTTTGGTTGAAGTTAAACACTGATCTTTAGTTCTAACAACGCAGTAAGTTCTTTGTTAGTGTGTCTGGCATCCAGGCCCAGTCTGATCCTCTCAGCGACTCTTTTGCTTCAAGTCGCTACAGCAGCATTTATGACAAAGATGTCTGTTAACTCCTGAAACATATAAACGACACAACAATGACCGATTGTAAACATGACAAAGACAAGTCTGCAAACAGACTGGATCATCTGGCAGGTCTGGTGTGGACATGACAGAAAGAAAGATTTAAGTTGTTCCATACTTCCTATTTTCCTGCTACATAGAATTTAGCTTCTTCAAATTTACTTCATTCTTTTTCATTTTATTTTCCCTGATAAGGTGTGTGGTGTTTAATATTAATGATGTGCATGCTGTAAAATAAAAGAGATTGTATGCTGTTAACATGTCTTGGACAGGAAATACCTGTAGTGTGTCTGTGTACTGTAGAGGAGATAAAGAAAGTTGACGCATATTTTGTGTTATCTTACCTGTGAATAGTAATCGTGAACAACAATGAAAAAAAAATTGACATTTTTGTGTTACTAAAAATGTTGTTCATGTCAGACTTTTACTTTGCTTTTTTTCCCCTTGAAGGTTTGTGTCTCACTGTGCAGAGCATGTGCTGAGTGTGATGGAGGGGAAGTTTCTCTGTGTTCAGTTTTAAAGTGTGGATGATGCTGACAGATTTGAAGATTCATTCGGTGAACACCCCAAACTGCACTGTATTATACTCTAAAGAAGTGAATGCAAAAAAGCATCTAAATTATCTTTGTTTGTAATAGAATTTCAGTTGATACTAAAAGAGTGAATAAAATCTATTTTAAAATCAATAGCAATGGATTTTGTTGTGCTTCCTGTTGTCAGTGATTCTGTAACTTCTGGGTCACTATTTCTGCAAATAATGCATTACCATTAACAAATATTCCCAACGTTTATCTGAAGCTACTCTGAGGCTTTAGCAGTGTGACGTAGACAAATGAAGAGGATGTCATTCAAAGTGAAAATCTTTTAGTGTCATTCCCTTGTTGAAAACAGTGTGTATGGAAAAAGGATCGCCTCTGCTCTCTCTCTCTCTGTCCATGTTTTCTTTCCCCCTGGGGGTGGGCGGGGCTTTTTGGTAACTATTGCATCCACCCTCCTCTGCACACCTGCTTCTCATCAACCTGGTTTCCTGCTCTTCACACCTACAGCAATTGGTCTCTTCCTCCATGATGAAGATCTTCTTGTAATCAGTCGGTTTAACAGAGAGAGGAGGGAGACATCATGAGGTGTTTGCCTGTTCTGGGGAATAGAAAGTTCTAGTCGGGTTTGACAGAGAAAAGGAGGAGACAAGGCACCATGGCGTCTTCCTCTTACACTGAAGATCTGACTTGTTCCATTTGTATGACCATCTTCAGTGTTCCTGTGACCCTCCCATGTGGACACTCTTTCTGCAGGGAATGCATCACACTTTCTCTGAGTTCAGTGACTCAGTGTCCACAGTGTCGAGCAGCTGTCTCAACTGAAGGGAGATGTTTGATGACCAATCACATTTTGAAAAGTCTGGCCGAAAAAGAAGTTAAGAGGCAGAGGGGGAAACATGGAGATGGAGAGGAAGTAAGTTTTAGAACCACTTTTATTTTCATATTTGTTGTAAGTTCAGAAGAGTTTCAGTCATATTAGGTTTAAAAAACAAACACAACTGGTACAGTCAGGTTTGTATGTATCCTTGCTCACATGCATGCAAATGTTCACTTGAGTTAGATTGAACAAAGCTTTATGATAAACACTCATCTGATAATGTTGTCTTAATCCATTTTGGTAGAACTTTGGAAGTATGCTTGGGTCGTGGTCCATTTTGAAGACTTATTTGTAACTAACTTTAACTTCCTGATGTTCAAAGAGGGTTCTTAAATATATCCAATTTACCCTCCTAACATACAGAATGTATACTCCAAACATATGGGCAAGCTGTTCCATTTGAGTTTATCAGATCACATGACATTTATTCAGGAAGAAATTTCCCACAAAACATGCCGCCGATGAGTTGCGACAGATTATGCAAGTTATCATTATTTTCTGAGCAATTAAAAGAAAAAAACAGTCAAATAAGTATACTTTATGTAAACTTCTGACCGAATGAAACTGTGATGAAGAGAAAAAAAATGTCTAAGACAATCTGTCTGAAAGTAAATGTTAAACTACTGACATCAGCTGTAGGTGGTATTTAGAGTGTATTTTATCTCTCCCCATTCATTGTGAATTGTAACATTAATGACATTTTTGATTGTTCTGTTGATTTTAAAGGTTGATGACCGGTTGTGCCCTGAACACGAAGAAAAGCTGAAGCTGTTCTGCATCACAGATCAGCAGTTAGCTTGTATCATATGTCGAGATGGGGAGAGGCACGAAGGACACAAGTTTAAACCAATCAAAGAGGCAGCTGCATCAGTCAGGAAGGAACTGGAGATGTTTGTGCAACAGGTTTGTGGTGATACCGGTGCTATAGAGAGTCTGGCCAACACACAGAGGGAAGAAATAACAAAAACCAAAGAGAAGTCTCAGCAGCTGAAGACACAGATCTGCAGACAGTTTGAGGAGATGCACCAGTTTCTGAGGAAGAGAGAAAATGAGATCCAGAAAGACCTGAAAGACAAAGAGGAAGAGGCCGTTGAGAAGATGAACGAGACACTGAATGCCATGGAAACGGCTTTGTCTGAGAACAGAGAGCTGGAGGAAAAGGTGACATCAGTTCTGAAAATCACAGATTATGAAAACTTCTTAAAGAGCTGGACTGAGGAAAACAACATGGTGGATGTAAAACGCTCATTTCAGCCAAGAGGAGGAAATCTCAAGGTGGTGAATCCCTCTGTCTCTTTGGGGCCTCATGAGAGTCACATGCAGTTCTTTGTGTGGAAGGAGATGCTTCAGGTGATTGAGCCCCGAGCTGAAGACCTCTCACTCAAAAGTAACAGCAACAACATAACAGTTTCTGGAGATGGGAGGAGTCTGATGTACAGTCCCAAGATTGTTCAATCTAATCAGAGTAATGGAGGGTTTGGATATGGGTATTCAAGTTGTCACTACTGTTGCAGGTTAAACCATTCCTGTCCAAGTTACAAAGAGGACACATCTGTACGTTATGCTTCTGTATCCAGCTCCACTGAGTTCACCTCTGGGCAGCATTACTGGGAAATAGAGGTTGGAGAAAGGAGCTACTGGAAAGTAGGCGTACAAACTCATTATCTCAGCTACAATGAATCAAAAGTGACATCTAGTTCAGGCACACAGTTAACAAATATCGGAACACCTCAGAAGATAGGGATTTACCTCGACTGTCAATCAGAGGAGCTGTCTTTCTATGACGCAGAAAACATGACACACATTCACACTATGAAGTGTCCAGTACCAGTGGCAGCATATTTCCAGTACAAATATAGTAAAGGAGCAGATCATAACCCCCTCAGGGTGTGCTGGTTCTGAGGTCTGGATGTGGTTTAGTGACGAGTCTTATCTCACCAGTCCTCCAGTCCAGGATCACTTTGCTCACTGTACCCGTCTCCTCCTGTTGTTTGATCACAAACTGGACAGTGCTTTTTTTCAAATTGTATTTCTTCAGATTGACCCCATTCCCTGTCATTTAATTGTCCCCAATATGATGTTTGATATTAATGCTGCGCATGATTTAAAATGAAACTGTTAACATGTCTTTGACATGAAGAGTAGCATGTGTACAGTAGAGGAGGTAAAGCAAGTTGACTCATGTTTTGTGCTGTGTATGAATGCTAATCATGAGCAGTAAAATCTAAAATGGAGAACAATCTATTCTATACCCTATAGAAAATAATCATTACAGAAAACAAGAAAAATTATGTTGTTGCTACCTTTACTTTGCTTTTTGTTTTTTTTTTACTTAAGGTTTGCGTCTTACTGTGCAGAGCATGTGCTCTAAATCAATCTGTCTTCAAGGTGTGGATGATGCTGACAGATTTAAAGATTTATTTTGAGAATTTGAAAAAGCTATGCAAAAAATGCCCCCTCCCCCACACAAAAAAAAGAAAAAGATTGGAGCCCATGGAGGTATTTTAAAGCATTTCTGTCTCTGTGATGCACTGTTCTCTACTGTAATTTAAGCCTCTCAATCTTTCCTTGCAATGTAATTTCAGTTGATACTAAATTAATGCATTGTCGTCATTCCTGTCAGTGATTCTGTAACTTATTGGTCACTCTTTCTGCTAATAATATATTTCCCTCATCAAACATTTCCAGAGTTTATCTGAAGCTACTCTGAGGCTTCAGCAGTTTGACTTAGACATGAAGTGGATATCATATGAAATTAAAATCTCATGAGAACACAAGGAGGGAATCCACACTGAAAACACTTTGACTACAGAGAAGCTTGAAAAAAAAAGTTTTGATTTTGTCCCTTTCCAACATCTACTCACATAGAGGCATGTTAGGAATGGAGCTCCTTGATGATCAATTTGATTTTAACAGGATGAATGATTCTGATTTTAATATGGGTTCTAATGTTAAGAGAGACTTGGGAAAATGTCAGCCTGTCTGTTACAGTAAAGGTATTGAAGTTGGAAAGGTCAAAGTCTTGGTTGCAGCATTACCTTGTGTTTATGGCTTTGTTACATCAAAGCTTTTAAGACCTGACGCATTATCAGCAGTATAATGGCTGGGTGGAAGAATGATCAATCTTGCATTATCCTACTTTACTTCCAAACTGCAGCTCTAAACTTTCACCACTAGAGTGTGACATCACACCTTCCTATTAGTCTCATTGGATGAATAATGCTCAAGAGCTGTGTGGTGAAGAAAAATCTATTTTATCTAGGTTTACTGTATACAGTGAACCGTATATTTAAGGGAATCTCATTATCATGTTATTTAAGGGGAATTATCTTGCTGAACAAAGGTGAATGGAGATTCATCTCGAGGCTCAAGGTGACATCACTAAAAGAAGCACAGGGTGGGGCTCCTCTGGTAAATAGGAAGTGATGGTTTGATGTGCTTAGTCAGTCTGTTTGGATGAGCAAGGAAAAACAAAGAGAGCCATGGCATCTGCTTCTTACACTGAAGATTTGGCTTGTTCTATTTGTCTGAACATCTTCAATGATCCTGTAATGATACCATGTGGACACTCTTTTTGCAGAGAATGTATCACACTTTCTCTGAGCTCAGTGACTCAGTGTCCACAGTGTCGGGTGACTGTTGCAACGAGAGGGCAATGTTTGATGACCAATCACATTTTGAAAAGTCTGGCTGAAAAAGAAGCTGAGAAACAGAGGAGGAAGCATGGAGGTAAGTTTTTCAATAACCTTTGTACATATTTATGAGCAGTGATACCATGATGGTTCCTGTGTCTTTATATTATAGTGGGCTGCCAACTGGGCTGCTTAAGTAATTAGTCAGTTAAAAAGAAAACTATAGGGTGGACCGGGGATGTTTGTAACACTTTTTGTCTCAGCTTCCATAACTTGCAGAGTTTTCATAGGGCTCCAACATTTTGACACACATGAGTACCCTCATTTGTCTTCTACAAACAGCAGTGCCTTAAACTTCTCAAACTATATCACATAATTCACTATGTCAATGCAAGGAGTGCCACTGTTACAACCTACCCCACTACCAGGGTAGGTTGTTACACAACCTGGGGTAAATTGTAACCGTGAGATTAAAAACTAAAAACTGAGACCAAACCAAAAAGATATGCACCTATGTAAGTTTATTGTGCATGTTCCAAAACTAAAGCATCTTCCTGCGGTTCAATATGAATAAAATGAACTCTAAATGAGGAACAGTGACAAATGAATCAATTTGTCTTGAAGCAAATGATAAACTTGCCCCTCCATTTTGGTTTCTAACATTTTAATTTTGTTGATTTTAAAGGTTGATGATCGGTTGTGCCCTGAACACGAAGAAAAGCTGAAACTGTTCTGCATCACAGATCAGCAGTTAGCTTGTATCATATGTCGAGATGGGGAGAGGCACGAAGGACACAAGTTTAAACCAATCAAAGAGGCAGCTGCATCAGTCAGGAAGGAGCTGGAGATGTTTGTGCAACAGGTTTGTGATGATATCGGTGCTATAGAGAGTCTGGCCAACACACAGAGGGAAGAAATAACAAAAACCAAAGAGAAGTCTCAGCAGCTGAAGACACAGATCTGCAGACAGTTTGAGGAGATGCACCAGTTTCTGAGGAAGAGAGAAAATTAGATCCAGAAAGACCTGAAAGACAAAGAGGAAGAGGCCGTTGAGAAGATGAACGAGACACTGAATGCCATGGAAACGGCTTTGTCTAAGAACAGAGAGCTGGAGGAAAAGGTGACATCAGTTCTGAAAATCACAGACTATGAAAACTTCTTACAGAGCTGGACTGAGGAAAACAACATGGTGGATGTAAAACGCTCATTTCAGCCAAGAGGAGGAAATCTCAAGGTGGTGAATCCCTCTGTCTCTTTGGGGCCTCATGAGAGTCACATGCAGTTCTTCATGTGGAAGGAGATGCTTCAGGTGATTGAGCCCCGAGCTGAAGACCTCTCACTCAAAAGTAATGATGAAAACATAACGGTGTCTGAAGATGGGAGGAGTCTGATGTACAGTCCCATTGATGATGATGATGATTCAAGCAGATGTGACTACTGTGGATACTATTCCTGTTACTGTTCCAGAGAGGACACCTCTGAACGTTATGCTTCTGTATCCAGCTCCACTGTGTTCACCTCTGGGCAGCATTACTGGGAAATAGAGGTTGGAAAAATTAGCTACTGGAAAGTAGGGGTACAAAATCATTATCTGAGCTACAATGAATCAAAATTGACATTTGGTTCAGGCACACAGTTAACAAATATTGGAACACCTCAGAAGATAGGGATTTACCTCGACTGCCAATCAGAGGAGCTGTCTTTCTATGATGCAGAAAAAAACATGACACAGATTCACACTATGAAGTGTTCAGTACCAGTGGCAGCATATTTGGAATACAAATATAGCAAAGGAGCAGATCATAACCCCCTCAGGGTGTGCTGGTTCTGAGGTCTGGATGTGGTTTAGTCTCATCTCACCAGTCCTCCAGTCCAGGATCAGTCTGCTCGCTGTCCCCATCTCCTCCTGTTGTTTGAAGTGGACACAGAAATGTTCACAAACAGAAAGGAAGCAGCTGTAGGGGCCGTTGAGTGTGTTTTCTGTTGGTTAAGGTTAAGGGTTATTTTGGTGTTGTTTATTTTGATTATCATTTAGTTTATGTAATCATACTGTATTTAGTAGCAGGTCGCATGATAATGGGCGGGGTCCAGCACTTATTATGCTCAGCTGTTGCTTTTCTTTTGTTTGAGAGAGAAGGTGAGCGTGGGTCGTCATATTTTTTGTTGAATGCTGTTTTAGTTGTTGATCACTGTGATTACTTTGGTTGAAGTTAAACACTGATCTTTAGTTCTAACAACGCAGTAAGTTCTTTGTTAGTGTGTCTGGCATCCAGGCCCAGTCTGATCCTCTCAGCGACTCTTTTGCTTCAAGTCGCTACAGCAGCATTTATGACAAACATGTCTGTTAACTCCTGAAACATATAAACGACACAACAATGACCGATTGTAAACATGACAAAGACAAGTCTGCAAACAGACTGGATCATCTGGCAGGTCTGGTGTGGACATGACAGAAAGAAAGATTTAAGTTGTTCCATACGTCCTATTTTCCTGCTACATAGAATTTAGCTTCTTCAAATTTACTTCATTCTTTTTCATTTTATTTTCCCTGATAAGGTGTGTGGTGTTTAATATTAATGATGTGCATGCTGTAAAATAAAAGAGATTGTATGCTGTTAACATGTCTTGGACAGGAAATACCTGTAGTGTGTCTGTGTACTGTAGAGGAGATAAAGAAAGTTGACGCATATTTTGTGTTATTTTACCTGTGAATAGTAATCGTGAACAACAATGAAAAAAAAAAAAGACATTTTAGTGTTACTAAAAATGTTGTTGCTGTCAGACTTTTACTTTGCTTTTTTCTCCCTTGAAGGTTTGTGTCTCACTGTGCAGAGCATGTGCTGAGTGTGATGGAGGGGAAGTTTCTCTGTGTTCAGTTTTAAAGTGTGGATGATGCTGACAGATTTGAAGATTCTTTCGGTGAACACCCCAAACTGCACTGTATTATACTCTAAAGAAGTGTATGCAAAAAAGCATCTAAATTATCTTTGTTTGTAAATAGAATTTCAGTTGATACTAAATCAATGAATAAAATCTATTTAAAAATCAATAGTGATGCATTTTGTTGTGCTTCTTGTTGTCAGTGATTCTGTAACTTCTGGGTCACTGTTTCTGCAAATAATGCATTACCATTAACAAATATTCCCAACGTTTATCTGAAGCTCTGAGGCTTTAGCAGTGTGACGTAGACAAATGAAGAGGATGTCATTCAAAGTGAAAATCTTTTAGTGTCATTCCCTTGTTGAAAACAGTGTGTATGGAAACACATTGTCAGGATCAGGGTCGCCTCTCTCTCTGTCCATGTTTTCTTTCCCCCCGGGGGTGGGCGGGGCCTTTTGGTACCTATGGCATCCACCCTCCTCTGCACACCTGCTTCTCATCAACATGGTTTCCTGCTCTTCACACCTACAGCAATTGGTCTCTTCCTCCATGATGAAGATCTTCTTGTGATCAGTCGGTTTAACAGAGAGAGGAGGGAGACATCATGAGGTGTTTGCCTGTTCTGGGGAATAGAAAGTGATTCTTACAAGTGTTCTAGTCAGTCTGTTTGACAGAGAAAAGGAGGAGACAAGGCACCATGGCGTCTTCCTCTTACACTGAAGATCTGACTTGTTCTATTTGCCTGACCATCTTCAGTGTTCCTGTGACCCTCCCATGTGGACACTCTTTCTGCAGGGAATGTATCACACTTTCTCTGAGTTCAGTGCCTCAGTGTCCACAGTGTCGGGCAGATGTATTAACTGAAGGGAGATTTTTGATGACCAATCACATTTTGAAAAGTCTGGCCGAGAAAGAAGCTGAGAGGGAGAGGGGGAAACATGGAGCTGGAGAGGAAGTAAGTTTTAATCACTTTTATTTTCATTTTCTGTTGTAAGTTCAGAACAGTTTCAGTCATATTAGGTTTAAAAAACAAACACAACTGGTACAGTCAGGTTTGTATGTATCCTTGCTCACATGCATGCAAATATTCACTTGGGTTGGATTGAACAAAGCTTTATGATAACCACTCATCTGATAATGTTGTCTTAAGCCATTTTGGTAGAACTTTGGAAGTATGCTTGGGTCATTGTCCATTTTGAAGACTTATTTGTAACTAACTTTAACTTCCTGATGTTCAAAGAGGGTTCTTGAATATATCCAATTTACCCTCCTAACATACAGAATGTACACTCCAAACATATGGGCAAGCTGTTCCATTTGAGTTTATCAGATCACATGACATTTATTCAGGAAGACATTTCCCACAAAACATGCCGCCGATGAGTTGCGACACAGATTATACAAGGAATCATTATTTTCTAAGCAATTTAAAAGAACAGTCAACTTAATGTATGTAAACTTCTGACCGAATGAAACTGTGATGAAGAGAAAAAAAATGTCTAAGACAATCTGTCTGAAAGTAAATGTTAAAATACTGACATCAGCTGTAGGTGGTATTTAGAGTGTATTTTATCTCTCCCCATTCATTGTGAATTGTAACATTAATGACATTCTTGATTGTTTTCTTGATTTTAAAGGTTGATGATCGGTTGTGTCCTGATCACGAAGAAAAGCTGAAGCTGTTCTGCATCACAGATCAGCAGTTAGCTTGTATCATATGTCGAGATGGGGAGAGGCATGAAGGACACAAGTTTAAACCAATCAAAGAGGCAGCTGCATCAGTCAGGAAGGAGCTGGAGGCGTTTGTGCAACAGGTTTGTGGTGATATCGGTGCTATAGAGAGTCTGGCCAACACACAGAGGGAGGAAATAACAAAAACCAAAGAGAAGTCTCAGCAGCTGAAGACACAGATCTGCAGACAGTTTGAGGAGATGCACCAGTTTCTGAGGAAGAGAGAAAATGAGATCCAGAAAGACCTGAAAGACAAAGAGGAAGAGGCCGTTGAGAAGATGAACGAGACACTGAATGCCATGGAAACGGCTTTGTCTGAGAACAGAGAGCTGGAGGAAAAGGTGACATCAGTTCTGAAAATCACAGATTATGAAAACTTCTTAAAGAGCTGGACTGAGGAAAACAACATGGTGGATGTAAAACGCTCATTTCAGCCAAGAGGAGCAAATCTCAAGGTGGTGAATCCCTCTGTCTCTTTGGGGCCTCATGAGAGTCACATGCAGTTCTTCATGTGGAAGGAGATGCTTCAGGTGATTGAGCCCCGAGCTGAAGACCTCTCACTCAAAAGTTACAGCAACAACATAACAGTGTCTAAAGATGGGAGGAGTCTGATGTACAGTCCCAGCATTGCTCAATATCATCAGAGTATTGCAGGGGATGGATCATCTTCATCCTGTCACTACTGTGGCAACAAGAGGGACCCACCAAGTTACATTGAGGACACGTCTGTACATTATTCTTCTGTATCCAGCTCCACTGAGTTCACCTCTGGGCAGCATTACTGGGAAATAGAGGTTGGAAAAAGGGACTACTGGAAAGTAGGGGTACAAAATCATTACCTCCTCAACAGTGGACCACATTATGTGACATCTTGCTACAGAAAAGTCAAAAACTTGACCGTAACTGGTATACCTCAAAAGATTGGTGTTTACCTAGACTGTCAATCAAAGGAGCTGTCTTTCTATGACGCAGAAAACATGACACACATTCACACTATGAAGTGTTCAGTACCAGTGGCAGCATATTTTCAGTACAAGTATAGTAAAGGAGCAGATCATAACCCCCTCAGGGTGTGCTGGTTCTGAGGTCTGAGACTGTGGTGGTTTCGTGGCGAGTCTTATCTCACCAGTCCTCCAGTCCAGAATCACTTTTCTCACTTTACCCACCTCCTCCTGTTGTTTGTCCACAAACTTGACTTTGCTTTTTCAAACTTTACTTCTTCAGATTGACCCCATTCCCTGTCATTTAATTGTCCCCAATATGATGTTTGATATTAATGCTGCACATGGTTTAAAATAAATGACACTGTTAAAATGTCTTAGGCAGGAACTGTAGTATGTGTACAGTAGAGGAGGTAAAGTAAGTTGACTCATGATTGTGCTATGTTCACGTAGGATTGGAGCCCATGGCATTTGACTCACTGTTCTCTAGTTTATGCAATGAAGCATCTCAGTCTTTTCTTGCAATGGAATTCCAGTTGATACTAAATGAATGAATGAATGAATGAATGAATGAATGAAATCTATTTCAAAATCAATTGTGGTGCATTTTGTTGTCATTCCTGTTGTCAGTGATTCTGTAACTTATTGGTCACTGTTTCTGCAAATAATCTTATTTCCCATCATCAAACATTTCCAAAGTTTATCTGAAGCTACTCTGAGGCTTCAGCAGTTTAACTTAGAAGTGGATATCATACAAAATGAAAATATTTTGGTGCCATATTCCTTTATTGTTGGTGTCCCCCCACAGCATGAGAACACAAGGAGGGAATCCACTGAAAACACTTTGTCTTCAGATAAGTTTAAAAAAAAAAAAAAGATTTGATTTTGTCTCCTTCCAACATGTACTCATGTAGAATCATGTTAGAAATGGAGCTCCTTGATGATCAATTTGATTTTAACAGGATGAATGACACTGATTTTAATTTGGGTTCTAATGTTGTTAAGAGAGATTTAGAAAAATGTCAGCCTGTCTGTTACAGTAAAGGTATTGCCGCTACTGTGACGTGGGAAACCATTCCTGTCCAAGATAAACTGAGGACACGTCTGTGCGTTTTGCTTCTGTATCCAGCTCCACTGAGTTCACCTCTGGGCAGAGGTTCTCACCAGTCCTCCAGTCCAGAATCAGTCTGCTCGCTGTCCCCGTCTCCTCATGTTGTTTGTGGACACAGAAATTTTCACAAACAGAAAGGAAGCAGCTGTAGGGGCCGTGAAGTGTGTTTTCTGTTGGCTAAGGTTTATTGTGATTATCATTTAGTTTATGTAATCATATTTGGTAGCGGGTCGCATGATAATGGGCGGAGTCCAGCACTTACTATGTTCACCTGTTGCTTTTCTTTTGTTTGAGAGAGAGGGAGAGAGAAGGTGAGCGTTGGTTGTCGTATTTTTTGTTGAATGCTGTTTTAGTTGTTGATCACTGTGATTACTTTGGTTGAAGTTAAACACTGATCTTTAGTTCTAACAACGCAGTAAGTTCTTTGTTAGTGTGTCTGGCATCCAGGCCCAGTCTGATCCTCTCAGTGACTCTTTTGCTTCAAGTCGCTACAGCAGCATTTATGACAAACATGTCTGTTAACTCCTGAAACTTATAAACGACACAACAATGACCAATTTTATCCATGACAAATACAAGTCTGCAAACAGACTGGAGCATCTGGCAGGTCTGGTGTGGACATGACAGAAATAAAAAAAATGTTCTATACTTCTCATTTTCCTGCAACATGGAATTTAGCTTCTTCAAATTTATTTAATTCTTTTTCATTTTATTTTCCCTGATAAGGTGTGTGGTGTTTAATATTAATGATGTGCATGCTGTAAAATAAAAGAGATTGTATGCTGTTAACATGTCTTGGACAGGAAATACCAGTAATGTGTCTGTGTACTGTAGAGGAGATAAAGAAAGTTGACCCATGTTTTGTGTTGTTTTACCTGTGACTAGTAATCATGAACAACAATGAAAAGAAATTGAAATTTTTGTGTTACTAAAAATGTTGTTAATGTCAAACTTTTACTTTGCTTTTTGTTTTGTTTTTTCCCCTTGAAGGTTTGTGTCTCACTGTGCAGAGCATGTGCTGAGTGTGATGGAGGGGAAGTTTCTCTGTGTTCAGTTTGACTTTAAAGTGTGGATGATGCTGACAGATTTGAAGACTCATTCAGTGAACCCCCTAAACTGCATTGTAAAGAAGTGTATGCAGAAAAAACCCCATTTAAATTATCTTTGTTTGTAATAGAATTTCAGTTGATACTAAATGAATGAATAAAATCTATTTTAAAATCAATAGTGATGCATTTTGTTGTGCTTCCTGTTGTCAGTGATTCTGTAACTTCTGGGTCACTGTTTCTGCAAATAATGCATTACCCTTAACAAATATTCCCAAAGTTTATCTGAAGCTACTCTGAGGCTTTAGCAGTGTGACGTAGACAAATGAAGAGGATGTCATTCAAAGTGAAAATCTTTTCGTGTCTGCCCCCCTCTCACTCTCTCTCTCTCTGTCCATGTTTTCTTTTCCCCCTGGGGGTGGGCGGGGCCTTTTGGTACCTATTGATTCCACCCTCCTCTGCACACCTGCTTCTCATCAACCTGGTTTCCTAGCTGGTCTCTTCCTCCATGATGAAGAGATTGAAGATCTTCTTGTGATCAGTCGGTTTAACAGAGAGAGGAGGGAGACATCACGGGTGTTTGCCTGCCGAGGGAATAGAAAGTGATTCTTTCAAGTGTTGTGTTGTGTCTGTCTGTTTGACAGAGAAAAGAAAAAAAAAACAAGGCACCATGGCATTGAGTTCTTACACTGAAGATCTGACTTGTTCTATTTGTCTGACCATCTTCAATGATCCTGTGATTCTGCCATGTGGACACTCTTTCTGCAGGGAATGTATCACACTTTCTCTGAGTTCAGTGCCTCAGTGTCCACAGTGTCAAGCAGCTGTCTCAACTGAAGGGAGATGTTTGATGACCAATCACATTTTGAAAAGTCTGGCCGAAAAAGAAGCTGAGAGGCAGAGGGGGAAGATTGGAGATGGAGAAGAAGTAGCCTAAGTAAGTTTTAGAATCACTTTTGTATTTTCATTTTCATATTTAGTTAAAAAAGAAAACTCATTATTTTCTTCCTCTTTACACCTGAGTCAGGTTTGTAGGTATCCTGCTTATGTTCACTTGGGTTGGATTGAACAAAGTTTTATGATGTTGTCTTAAGAACCGAATGAAACTGTGATGAAGAGAAAAAAAAGTAAAAGTGAAACGTTAAAGGGATCGTTCAAAATTTTGGCGAACTGGCCCATTGCCATAAGCGCTAGAGCAGTAGGTTTGTTACCTTTATTTGTCGGGTGTAAGCTAATTTTAGAACCGCCGATCGCAGCAGCGAGCTCCTCAGAGCTACGCTACGGAGGCTAATGGGAGTTATTGGTTTCCCTCTTCAAACTTAAATGCACAATCCAACAACTCCAAAACGCTCTGGTGGATAAGTTGTAACCTGCACATTCACCACGCTATGAGATAATAACGGAATGTTGCGAGACAGAGCCATTTTCAAGGTAAATGCAGAGACTGCTTACTGAGAAACGGTCCCCTCTGTCTCCTAACGTTCCGTTATTTTCTCATAGCGTGGTGAATGTGCAGGTCATAACTTGTCCACCAGAGCGTTTTGGAGTTGTTGGATTGTGTATTTGATGAGTTTGATGAGGGAAACCGAGAAATCCCATTAGCCTCCGTAGCGTAGCTCAGGTCGCGGCTGCGCTCGGAGGTTCTAAAAACAGCTTGCACCGACAAATAAAGGTAATGAACCTACTGCTGAGACTATACCGATTATGGCAATGGGTCAATTTACCTAAATGTTTAACTATCCCTTTAAACTTCTGACATCATCTGTAGTGAGCATATAGTGTATTTTATCTCTCCCCATTCATTTTAAATTATCATATCATAATTTTGATTGTTTTGTTGATTTTAAAGGTTGATGACCGGTTGTGCCCTGAACATGAAGAAAAGCTGAAACTCTTCTGCATCACAGATCAGCAGTTAGCCTGTGTCATATGTCGAGATGGGGAGAGGCACGAAGGACACAAGTTTAAACCAATCAAAGAGGCAGCTGCATCAGTCAGGAAGGAGCTGGAGATGTTTGTGCAACAGGTTTGTGATGATATCAGTGCTATAGAGAGTCTGGCCAACACACAGAGGGAAGAGATAACAAAAACCAAAGAGAAGTCTCAGCAGCTGAAGACACAGATCTGCAGACAGTTTGAGGAGATGCAGCAGTTTCTGAGGAAGAGAGAAAATGAGATCCAGAAAGACCTGAAAGACAAAGAAGAAGAGGCTGTTGAGAAGATGAACGAGACACTGAATGCCATGGAAACGGCTTTGTCTAAGAACAGAGAGCTGGAGGAAAAGGTGACATCAGTTCTGAAAATCACAGATTATGAAAACTTCTTAAAGAGCTGGACTGAGGAAAACAACATGGTGGATGTAAAACGCTCATTTCAGCCAAGAGGAGGGAATCTCAAGGTGGTGAATCCCTCTGTCTCTTTGGGGCCTCATGAGAGTCACATGCAGTTCTTTGTGTTGAAGGAGATGCTTCATCAAACAAAATCTGATGACATCTCACTCAAAAGTTACAGCAACAACATGACAGTGTCTAAAGATGGGAGGAATCTGATGTACAGCATTGTTCAATATCAGCAGAGTATTGCAGGGGATGGACTAATATCATGGATGGACTAATATCACATGCCTTTGGATCGTTTTCATCCTGTCACTACTATGGCAACAAGAGGGGCCCACTAAGTACACTTTTTTTTTAACTTAAGGTGTGTGTCTTACTGTGCAGTAATTTTCTTGCAATGGAATTTCAGTTGATACTAAATTAATGAATAAATTCTATTTTAAAATCAATTGCCATGCATTTTATTGTCATTCCTGTTGTCAGTGATTCTGTAACTTATTGGTCACTATTTCTGCAAATAATCTTTTTCCTTCATCAAACATTTCCAAAGTTTATCTGAAGCCACTCTGAGGCTTCAGCAGTTTGACTTAGACATGAAGTGGATATCATATGAAATGAAAATGAAAATCTCTTGGTGCCATATTCCTTTAGTATTGGTGTCCCCCCCCACTGTAGCACAGCATGAGAACACAAGGAGGGAATCCACTGAAAACACTTTGACTTCAGAGAAGCTTGAAAAAAAAGTTTTGATTTTGTCTCTTTCCAACATCTACTCATGTAGAAGCATGTTAGAAATGGAGCTCCTTGATTATCAATTTGATTTTAACAGGATGAATGACTCTGATTTTAATATGGGTTCTAATGTTAAGAGAGACTTGGAAAAATGTCAGCCTGTCTGTTACAGTAAAGGTATTGAAGTTGGAAAGGTCAAAGTCTTGGTTGGAGCATTAGCTTGTGTTTATGGCTTTGTTACATCAAAGCTTTTAAGACCTGATGCAGCAGTATAATGACTGGGTGGAAGAATTATTAGTCTTGTATCCTACTTTTCCAGTGTCCTCCAAACTGCAGCTCTAAACTTTCACCACTAGAGTGTGACATCACACCTTTCTATTAGTCTCATAGGATGAACAATGTTCAAGAGCTGTGTGGTGAAGAAAAATATATTTTATCTAAATTTATACAGTGAACCGTATATTTAAGGGAATCTCATTATCATGTTATTTAAGGGGAATTATCTTGCTGAACAAAGGTGAATGAAGATTTGTCTCGAGGCTCAAGGTGACATCACTAAAAGAGGCACAGGGTGGGGCTACACTGGTAAATAGGAAGTGATGGTTTGCTGTGCTTAGTCAGTCTGTTTGGATGAGCAAGGAAAAACAAAGAGAGCCATGGCATCTGCTTCTTACATTGAAGATTTGACCTGTTCCATTTGTCTGAAGATCTTTGATGATCCTGTGATCCTCCCATGTGGACACTCCTTTTGCAGAGAATGTATTACGCTTTCTCTGAGCTCACTGCCCCAGTGTCCACAGTGTCGTGTAGCTGTTGCAACAGGAGGGGAATGTTTGATGACCAGCCATATTTTGAAAAGTCTGGCTGAAAAGGAAGCTGAGAGGCTGAGGAGGAAGCATGGAGGTGGAGAGGTAAGTTTTTGACTTTTTATTTTTGTTTTTGGACACATTTACAAATAATACCAGTGGTATTGGAGAGCAATATTAAAGCCTGTGCAATGGCTAATCATAATAGTCGGCTGTGGCCTTTAGTCGATTGAAAATAAATCCAACAGCACTTATTCTGATAATATATATAGTTTCAGTCACTTTTGAAGCAAGCGGTCGTCAGTTGAAGCTTCTAACATGTGTGGTTTTCTTGCTTCTATTTTTCCTTCTTTTATCATCATATTTAACAAATTATCTTTGGGTTTTGTGCAGTTGGTATTTTGTGACACTTTATTATACTTAACTATTGACTGTCAATCGTTTGTCCCTTGCTTTTCATGGTGTAACATGACATTCTTGATTGTTTTGCTGATTTTAAAGGTTGATGACTGGTTGTGCCCTGAACACGAAGAAAAGCTGAAACTCTTCTGCGTCACTGATCAGCAGTTAGCTTGTATCATATGTCGAGATGGGGAGAGGCATGAAGGGCACAAGTTTAAACCAATCAAAGAGGCAGCTGCATCAGTCAGGAAGGAACTGGAGGCGTTTGTGCAACAGGTTTGTGGTGATATCGGTGCTATAGAGAGTCTGGCCAACACACAGAGGGAGGAAATAACAAAAACCAAAGAGAAGTCTCAGCAGCTGAAGACACAGATCTGCAGACAGTTTGAGGAGATGCACCAGTTTCTGAGGAAGAGAGAAAATGAGATCCAGAAAGACCTGAAAGACAAAGAGGAAGAGGCTGTTGAGGAGATGAATGAGACACTGAATGCCATGGAAACGGCTTTGTCTGAGAACAGAGAGCTGGAGGAAAAGGTGACATCAGTTCTGAAAATCACAGATTATGAAAACTTCTTAAAGAGCTGGACAGAGGAAAACAACATGGTGGATGTAAAACGCTCATTTCAGCCAAGAGGAGGAAATCTCAAGGTGGTGAATCCCTCTGTCTCTTTGGGGCCTCATGAGAGTCACCTGCAGTTCTTCATGTGGAAGGAGATGCTTCAGGTGATCGAGCCCCGAGCTGAAGACCTCTCACTCAAAAGTAACAGCAACAACATCACAGTTTCTGGAGATGGGAGGAGTCTGATGTACAGTCCCAGCATTGTTCAATATCCGCAGAGTTACAGCTTTGGATCGTTTTCATCCTGTCACTACTGTGGCAACAAGAGGGACCCACCAAGATACACCGAGGACACGTCTGTACGTTGTGCTTCTGTATCCAGCTCCACTGAGTTCACCTCTGGTCAGCATTACTGGGAAATAGAGGTTGGAGAAAGGAGCTACTGGAAAGTAGGGGTACAAAATCATTACCTGAGTTATAATGAGCCAAAATATGTGACATCTAGACCAGACACAGATTTGACCTTAAATTGTACACCTCAAAAGATTGGAGTTTACCTCGACTGCGATTCGGAGGAGCTGTCATTCTATGATGCAGAAAACATGACACACATTCACACTATGACAGAATGCTCAGTGCCAGTGGCAGCGTATTTTGAATACAAATTTAGTAAAGGGGCAGATCATAACCCCCCAAGGCTGTGCTGGTTCTGAGGTCTGGGATAATGGGGCTCTGGGAAAGCATCCAAGTCTGAGCTGCAGATGTTCTTTGGATTTTTTTTTTTCTTTGCTTTTTCCTCTGTTCATTTATTCGATGATCATCCTGGTTGAGGTAAGCCCTCCATCACACAACCCAATAGACCTTTTAACCCTGATGTTTGTGGTAACAAAGTCCTTTGAAAGACTGGTACTGAGCCAACCAAAGGACATCAAAGACCCAGTACTTGACCTATGCCATTTGGCTATTTGGTAAACATCATCAGGTCGGTGGATGATTCAGTCAATGTGGGACTGAACCACAAGTACAGTTCTCCTACAACGCCACGACCACCCAGGGACATAAGCAAGGACCTGTTTGTGGATTTCAGGTCAGTCCTGGTCCACTTAGCTCTCTGTGCTCGCTTTCATCAGTTGTTGGATTGCAGACTTCCTAACAGACAGGATGTAGTGGGTGAGGTTTAGCAGCGAGACAGTCAGCAACAGGGGATGCATGCTCTCCCTACTGCTCTTTTTAAAACTGCACAGCTGCACCTCAGGACTGCAGCCTGTTAAACCCTTGAAAATTACAGATAACACAATGATCAGTTTCATCTGAGACTGTAACAAATCTGACCGAAGGTGGAGCAGCTGGCAACCATACTCTATTCACATCTTTACACTGTACAGTACATGGTTGTAATCCATGGTGTACCAGTATAACAACAAAACTGTAAAGGATGCATAATCTATAACCTGGTACATATTATAGGTACAGTACTTCAAACCTATATTTCACTGTGCAGAATGTTGCAGCATGTGCCAAAAGTGGGGGGAGGACATTTCTTTGTGTTCACTTTAAATCTGACCTTAAGGTGTGGATAATGCAACAATCAATATCATCAATCAATACCGTATAGGCATGTTAAGGTATTTTTCATTGACAAAGTCATTTTGTTCTAATGGAATCTAATGCAAAATCTGATGGTCAACATACAGTATGAAAACATAGTCAGTGTTTTAGTATCAGTTTTAATCCTGAGATATAGATAAAATATTTGCACTGATGTATTTCACCAGATTAAGTGAGCTACGTGTTGGTAAAGAGAGCACTTTCAAACAGTTTGGAAAAAAGTGAACTCAATATAGAGAACAGGATATACAAAGCAACACCCAACAACAACCTGCAGTTTCAACATTTCACCACTAGAGTGTGACATTCACTGATCTCTGTAAAATGCAAGTTAAATGTTACTGTAAGAAAACACTTTTTGTAAGACACCTGCAAATTTGTTGTTGGGTACTAAGGTATCATGGGTATTTGGTAATTATCTTCCCATGAAACATATGGTACAGTTGTGGCTTTTCCAGGAAGTTAAAGTTAAACATAATGCCAAGTCAGCCGTTTTGCCAAGACAAGAGGAAAAAATCAGTCAAGGCATCTGCATTTGCTTTTGCTCTCTCTCTCTCTCTCTCTCTCTATGTGTGGGTGTGTGTGTGTCTTCTCCATCTTTTTTACACATATTGTGAACATGACAAAAAATCCACATATTCTCAACATAAACAACAAGAAATGCTGCACCCTTGTCTTGAAGCTATGTACAAGTTGTTGTTATCATGGCATTTGCTTCTGGCTAGTGAGCAACAGTGGATCCTGCAAACTTTGCCCCTCGAGTTTCTTAACCTTTTATCCAACCCTCAGTTCTTACCCACCATTCTAACATTTCAGACATAAAAGCTATATACATTTGAACTGGAAATAAAAGACTACACCTACCAGTCTAATTGTTGTAGACAAAAAAAAAAATGTAAACAAGTACTGTTGGTAGGTTTGAATGATGACAGTTTACTGTGTGATTTGAAATAAATAAATACATAACTGTGACTGTGTTTGAGTGGGTGATAGTGGGAGGTTGACACTATGGCACTGTATTTCTATCTGCTGTCTACATGAGATGCTCCATGTCTCTGAGTCACTATGGAGGGCGGTGATTTGCCACCAGTAATACTACTACTACTACTACTACTACTACTATTAATAAAAATAATAATAATCATTTACAAACTGCATGGTGATACTGAAACTGAGAAACAGAAACATCTCTTCCGTAAGAACTATATTGAAGATACTTTATCAATGTAAAGATAAGTAGCTTAAGGTTGGTATTCAATGGATATATTCAACTTTTTATAATTAGGATTAGTTTTCTTAATTCCTCTGTTTTCAAAGATCCCTGTATAGAATTTATGGTGAGGGGGTAGGTGACCTGTCAGTATCCATGGAGCAGTGGTGTCTAGGCTTCAGACTTGTCCTTTCTGAGACTGCTTGGTTCCTGTAAATAGAGACATACTGTATGTTATTTTCAGCCTGTTACCATTGTTAAATATATGGAAGCAATAAAGATTAATGAAATATTTTGAATGGAGCTGCAAAGTCAGGAGAAACAGACAACAAAAGAGGAACAGAGTTAGTAACTGTCCAACAAGATGAGAACAGGCTGTTCTCTGCAGACCTGAGCAAAAGCATAATTAAAGTGAAAAGCTCACCTTGTGCATTATGTGCTCTCATTGCCATGTGAATGTATGTGTGGATATAAGTGTGTGTGTGTGTGTAGGTGGTCTCATTGTACCTTTAAGTCCACAGTAAGCTACTTCATTTGTCCTGTAAGAAACTGCTGCCTGGTTAACCATGATTAATACCCACTGAATAGTTATCTGCGGTTTCGGCTGTGAGGCGCCAGGTCTACTGTTGTGAACCAGCACAGTATCTTCATTAATCAAAGCGGGAGCTGCTGTCTAGTTAGCATTCATCATGGGCTGTATTATGATATTCAGATGATTCAGTGTGGGAGGGTGTGTGTGTGTATGTGTGTGCTGAGCTGGCCTGAACAGTCAGAGAGAGGGAGAGAGAGAAAGAGAGAGAGGTGAACGGGCCGGAGAAATCAATGCATGTGGGGAAAGGCTGTTCTCAGCAGTAAGAGGTCCGGAGCTCGGTAATCGAGTCTTTCTCTGCAGAATTAATGAGAGGGCTTTTTGTGTCGTACAGGCTGTGGAGATCTGTCGACTTCCACCCCGACACGGGCCTAACAAACAGAGGAGACGGTGGTGTCGGGCCAGAGACTTCTAAAGTATGATAAAGGCCAGACACGACACGAGCACACACACACACACACACACACACACGCTTGAAAAGGACAGGGTGGAAGTAGGAGTCAAACACACAACAAAGAGCAAGCAGTGAGGAAATGCAATGGAGTATTTACATGTTTTACCTAAAGTGATTGTTTGGGTTGTTTGATGCAGGGTTGTGTGAGGTATTTATCTATAATAATATGTGTATTACCTGCAGTATATTTAGGTCAGGACACAACCACTTGAGAGAGGCAGCCAGAGGTACAGGCACAAAAGCTAAGCAATGTGCTGATGTGTAGCCATCTACAAAAAAATGTGGTTTAGATAGGCCTACTTCAAAAGATGCACAAAGAAAGAAAGCTCATATAGGTTCAAGTGTATTTGAATTATTTTGATCTGTGTAACTACAGTCCTGTTGGAGGGTTGACTTTTATCCACTGTTAAAGAGGAACTATATAATGTGTCCCTTAATTAATAGTAATTGTGATGGTTAAATGATTGTTACAAGGGAAAATGGAGGCTCACTGCCTCCCACCTAGCATCTCTTGGCCAAAAACCATCCTTGCAAGATCAGCGCCTCCGACCCGGTGTCCCAGATCTCGTCTTGCGATAAACATGGACTGCTTTAAGGCACTGTGACACAAAGACGCATGATAATCCGTAATCTCTCGGCCAAGGGAGGAGGGAGGAGGGTTAGCCTTGCGATGACCGGGAAAACCAACATTTCAAGATACACTTGAAATGCAATCACTGTGTGAGTTTTGTCATCATACATCTGGATTTTAAGATTAAAGCAGAAGTAAGCGATCCGGTCGTTTTGGCTAACTTCCTGTCAGCCGATGGAGTTAGCAGTCCCCGCCCTCGTCCCTACGTCACCACATTCACGCGCATCCCTTGGCTGCACACACAGAGAGGACCGCCCCTTTATGCCGTTCTCTCTCCTCATTGGATAAAGGTTGTAGGACACAAGGAAAGTTTTCTCCTCGGCTTACAGCAGAGCAGAGTGACTGACAGACCCGTGTTTCAGACCAAACACTCTATAGAAGTGATTGCTGTCGGAAGATACTATTTAAGACTTATATTAACACAAACATTCCGCTTACTTCTGCTTTAAGACTAAATAAACCTGAAACCTTGTCAGTGCAGACAGTGAGATTTTTAGTCAGTTACAGTCCTACAAGATGACAAACAACATATACAAAAAAAAGATGCTAACTATGCTAATGTCTGCTGTTATCATGCAATGTGTAAGATCCGGCTTGTAGTGACAAGAGTGGAGTCTGATTCCTTTAGGTTTCCCGACTATGGCATTGTACTGTTTCATGGTCTGCTTAGATAATGATTTACTGTGTTTTTCAGCAGAAAAGTACTTATGACCTCACTTCACAACAGGCACAAATTGAAGTACATCACTCTTCCTAGTCATCACAGTTGTGGATCAAACCCAGCTCTCTTTACCGCTGTGGCTTTATTGTAACAGTTGGAAGTCCACTCAGGTTATTGCTCTATCTGTATAAAGATGAGATGAAGAGGCCGAGGGAAACTTTACAATATTTCTTTATGAGAAGCAGGCACTCATGTGCATTACATGGCGTGGATAATGTGCCATGTAAAAGTGAAGGATTGCTCACAGTTGAGTGATGTAATGCTCCACAAATAATCCTATTTAGGCCTGATGAGTATCACAGTCAGAATCCGTCCCAGACATCCATCTGCTTTATTGGGCAGTGAGTGCATGCTGTTGGTACAGACGAGCGCAGTGATAATATTTGCTGTATTAAAAGTAAAGAGTCATATATTCAGAGGCAACACAGAGGAAGAAAAAGTCATCTTTACTGGATGACTTTTCTTATTGGTCCTGATTACATTTGATGTCTTGGCATCCTTCACTTTGATATGTGGAGCTGTTGAAGGAAGGTCACAAAGGTTCTGGTAGCTCTCTGCACTGAACACTAGAGGGACCACTCTGCTCTCCATACTGTCTCCTCCTCAGTCTGTCATCCCCAGTGTGAGATATTAGTTGTCCCCCTGAAAATTGCCAACGATTTCTCCCTGTTCTTTGTAATTAAAAGGCTATTACTCAGAGGAGACAGTGGATGCAGCATGTATTTGTGCAGACTATTTGTATCACTGCTGCACACACACTTCTTGACTGTTAACTGGGGGTAAGTATTATTGCTTTTACATTGATCTCGGTGACAGATAACAGCTATACCACAACAGAATTGTAAATGGAGACAGGGAACTGAAGACAATTAGCTGCGCTTGTTGTGGCCTCAGGAAACACAGAGCTTAAGTTACCACGGATAAGCAGGCCTTAAAGCAAACACCTGTGAGGTTTCACTCTCGCTACTGTCTGTTTTGGACTTAAATATTGTTCTACAATTGCCATCATGTGAGATACTGTACAAAGGTGCATTGCAATTTTTTTTAAGGGGCCCCATGTTTCACAATTTTATAGAGTTTTGTTTTTAGTGTTGTTATTCATAGGAAAATATATCTGTTGTTTATATCTGCATTTTTAAATCTAGAACTTTCTGAGACTCTTCTCTGATTGGCTGACTGTTATTTGGGTGGTCCAATTAAAGCAGGGCAGATTTTAAGTTAAAAAAAAAAATCCAATAAGGTCTGATGGTGGGTCCAGGTTATAACCTCTCGACATGGCTGAGAGTGGTGATGACTTTGTTGTGACATCACAAAGTTACAGAAGTCCTGATGGCTCACTTTAAGGCTCAGTTAGTGAATACAGGCTGTGTGCACTTTAAACACTTTGGTACTTTCACAGTATCAATATTTAAGCTAGATCTGGTTTATTATTAAAAAAAAGACATGGAAATCTCTCTTTATACATTATGAGACAGCAAATGTCAAACCATACTGTGCTTCTCATGAAGCCAGCGTAAAAAGTTGACAGGACTGATTCACGTTTGAGACAATGAATAACTGTAAATCTTTGGTGGAAATATGAAATTATGGAGTTGACAGTTTATGTCGTATTTTGCATAAAAAACAAAAAAAACAAAACAAAACAAATCAACGCACTAGACATTTTAACAAGGTTTAACCCTTAATTTTCTTCGCTGGGAGTCTTTAAGTGAAAGACAGAAACTTCTGTACTTCTTAGTTGATCTTTAATGCGGCCTTTTAATTAATAAAACATTGTCTACATTTTAATTTTAAATTGAAAAGTAGATTGTAACTAAGCTCAAGTAGCATAAATTGAAAATTCTTCAACTGTTTCAAGTTTAAAGTTGAACTAACAGTTGAATCTATATTTCAGTGCGTGTTGCTTCTGCATGTTTCAATTCTCACACTCCCTCTATCTCCCACACTACCTCATGCACTAGCCCAGCTGCTCTCCTTCACTTCTCCTTCACCTCCTCTCACCTCTCCCTGTCTCTCTTCGGGCCGCCATGGAGGTGGGGCTCCCCCTGACCTCCGCCAGACACTCGCCACCAGACGGTCGGTCACATCGCACTTGGTTGCACTGGGTGTTCCAGGTCACCTCAGCCTCGGCTGCAGTCAGTGACTCTGACAATAACCAGGTGAAAGAAATAAAGGCCAGCGAAAGATCACAGATTTGATCTATATGCTCGCAGATGTACGGATTAGTCAGCCATCTTGAAGCATCCTTCTTGAGAGAGGTGCTCGTTCCAAGCGTTGATTTGAGTGTCAGCCAATATTTTAAAATGAAAAATGTAAACCTTGTGATAGCCAGGTGTCAGACTGATAGATCAGAGGTTTAACAGGCCTTATTGTGTGAGGTCTGGCGACAGACTCCTAATGAAGATGTCCAGGGATGAGTCCACTGAGACAGAGGCTGTAGAGAAGACATTGATCAAAGCCACCAGACTGAAGAGACAGAGGCTGGGAAAGGTAAAGGGGAGAGAATGGAGGAATGTAATCGGACGGTTCAGTCCAATGACTTCATTCAGTTTGTACAATATCTGTGTGTGTGATCTGTCCCTCCCTTCTCTGTCTGGGTGTGTGCATGTGTGTGTGTGTGTGTGGCAGGAAGGAGGAGGTTATCCTTAAACTTATTAGAGCAGGTGCAGTGCATTGAAAATCCATTCAGTGTTGCTGTCACAGCGATTCTCTTCCATTGAATTAAGAGGGGTCAATCCTACAAATCAAGAGATTACGCTGCAAGGAGATAGAGGACTAGCTGCTCAGTGATGTACATACAACACACACACGCGCGCACGCACACACACACACACACACACACACACACAATGATGCAGGTTTACATGTGTTCAAGGCATAGACATAAATGAATCCTTTGTCAGTATCCAAATAATTTGGTTAATGATCCTTTTATATATATTAAATAGGGAAGACATTTTCAAAAGATACTTGCCTCACTACTTGGTCACACATTCACCCTCATTCTTACACACTAACACACACACACACACACACACACACACACACACTGACACACACACACACAGCCAGTAAACCCTGTCTTGCATGACCGTGCGGTGGCTGCTCGGTAGTTGTGCTGGCAGGAGCAGGAGGAGGAGGACTGCTGCTTGTGATTGTGCTGAGTGGAACAATCTTGAGTTTGGGGACCTTGGCATTCATCACACACTCACACATATACACTGCAGTAGCCCTGCGGCTCAGCCCGCTTTAATTATTACACGGCCAGCTAATCAATAGCAAAGAGGCTAATCCTATTTCATCCCTTCATATTCATTTATGCCCGTGTCAGATTTAAACTACCTGCGCTGTGATTCCATCATATTGTGTATGTGTACGACTGTGTGTGTGTGTATGGGAGTGTGTTTTTGTTTGTGCATATTGCACGTATGCTGCTGCTGCTTTGTAATCAGAATTAAGCAAATTAAATGTTTTTGTTGAACCACTTCATTTTAATATCCATATTTCACCAGTATAAACACTTGAATTCCTCTTTATTAATTGTATAGATTACACAGTTGTAGCCTTTTAACATATAAATACATATTTTAGATCAATATGAGTTGTAGTAGTATGTATGTATTATATTTATGAGACATATTTATCATATATATTTGTAACACCATTATAAGTCCCCTCTCTCCTGTTTAGTAAATGATCTGAATACAATTATGCTTTATAACATTGATGCTCATTACTTAATTTTAAAATGGTCAATGGAAAAGTCATACATAGACCAGAGCGGCATCTTTATGCAAATGAGAGTGACTGAGGCATCCTGGGTAATTTAGGGGCAGTGCCCGGGATCCCTCCATTGAAAAGTTCAGCCTAACTGGCTTAACAAACTAACTAACAAAAAGTTGGCTAGTAACAGGCTATTTACAGACAACACTTAGCCAAAACCTACCTGCTGACTCAACCAAATGCGTGTAGATGTCCGGGTAAGACATTTCTGGCCACTGTGTGGGGTCATTGATCATTGTGGGAGGCTAAATGGGCATATACCGGTAGATTAATTGTAGTTTTTCAAGATAGCATGAACGGTGGGTTTCAAGGAGGGTGTCAAAATAATTATGAGACATAGTGCTACAAAAGAAACAAAAAATAAAACATTAAAATTGATTGTTAGTTAGTTGACGCTCCATCAAAACACAAAAAGCTACTGAGCGCAATTTAAAAATGCCGGGCGCTGCCCCTAAATTACCCAGGATGCCTCAGTCATTCTCATTTGCATAGAGATGCCGCTCTGGTCTATATAAATACTGAGCATTACTTCATTCTTAAAATATCATTATGTAATATTATAATGTTGAATAGGGGACTTACATTCAAGTGGAACCACAGTATTTATTTATACATTATTTATACAGATTCCCAACTGTCTATTGATGAAAGCCATGAGATACAGCTTAAAGCTCAGGGAAGTATACTTTGAGTTAACAGTATTATCCACAGTCTGTTTGATGTTCTGATCATTTCTGTTGTTTTGATGTTTGTTCTGGCTTCATACTGTGTGTTGTCGGGCTGTTTATTTGTTGTCACCGCAAACAACCGTTGACTTTCATGTGGCCATATTATCGGACAAATTAGACTCTTAAAACACTGCCTTGACAGCTTGGGCAAAATAAGCATATTTCCTTCGTATTTATTTAGTCAGACGCCATTGTTTTTTCCGTGTTGATAGATATACACTGTGTGACAAGGATAAGGAGATTTGGATAATATCCACTTTTGGAAATGGCTTTGTCGATTAAAAAACAAATTCAGTTCAATTTGAACACACATCATTCATCATCAATTATCTGCTGGAATAATTGCGGTGAATGCCTCAGTTAATTTTGATTGGCTGATAAAGGCTCTACTTCTGTCACATTGTGAATTTAACACTTGTCTCGAATAAACTGGAATAAGATGAACATTTCTGGGAATTAAACCTTCCCTTTACATAAGTCAAGGACAATTAAACCTGAAGCACAGCATGTCTGTTATTAACAGTTACTCAAGGGTTAACAGTTAACATTGCATGCATAGTAATACCACTTACTGATAGGAAAAGTCAGTAAACATTTTAGAGTTTCCATGGTAAAGTGTATCATTAACTTTATGTGTATGGGTTAGTGGAAGGTGAAGTCAGTGTTGTGTTTTAGTAGCATGTATTTGATTGCTATTAATTTGCCTATATAATCTCGAGATGACCCATCTGCAGATAAGATACAATTATTTATGCTTTGTTATTAAGTATATGGCACATAATAATAATTGATAACTATTAATAGTTCATTATGCTAATTAATTATTGAAGATTTAAGATTAGGCTGCAGCCTGCAGGACAGCTTATAGTGTATGATGGGGGAACTTTAGCTAACTGCACACTGGCTCCTGTGCGGTAGTAGGCCCTGATGTACTGTACATGCTGTATTATATCCTGTCTCCTCCCTCACACCCCCTCAGTTCACTCTGTAATTGAACTCAATTACAGAATGCAGCCGCTCTTCCAGGCTGCAGCATCTCTGAGGACTTCAGCGCTGTCTGCCTCGGCACCACCACGCTTCCCACAATATTCCTGGAGCTACGTCTGATGCAGTCAGGCTTTGCTGCTCACTGTACAGCTCTGACCCCACCACTATACCTGTAATGAAATACAGTGCTCAGCTGTCAACACTGAAATTTTAATCTCATGTATTGTTAGGTAGATTCTCTCTGTGGGTTTTTGGTGTGAAGGCAGGGTGCCAACTACAGAGGGGATAATGAATGTTTATAATATCCTCTTCCCTCCCTCAAAGTATTTATTATCTATATAATGTGATAATAGTGCAATGAAACTATTTCTGAATTTGCAGACCACCTCTGACCCCACTTTCTGAGTGTGCTTATATATTTAATCCTCAGCCTGCTCTCCCTCATAAGTCTGCAAATTCATATTTAGGCTGGTCATGAGTCCCCGCACAGGGACGTCATACTTTGGGATGGCTTGATTAGAAGAACAGACACCATGCCAAACATTCCTGTCCCATGGGGTCTCATTTCTCAGTGGCTTGTCATTTATTACCATGCAGAAATTCATAATAAAGGATCCCATGTTTCTGATATTGGACAAGTTTTGTTTGTGTCAGCTGTGCCAAATTCTTTTCAATAAAACATGTGCGTCACAACATGCATGGCAACGGCATCTGTCACTTCTTCTACAGGAGCGTGTGCACGGGAGACCACATGCTGGTCTTTCCTATCAAAAGACTGATTGAGGAAATGCACCATATCATTTGACCTGCAGTGGAATTGCAAGCAACAGTGTCTTTTCTTGTATTACACACTGTCATACGCTCACACCTCTACACCTTACATGAATTAACTTTCAGAGCGAGTAAACCAGGGAATAACCATACCTTTTGAAAAATGGAGATTGTTCTCTTGTACAAAATAATGTATGAAGACAAGTGAGGCTATAGGCCGTATGTCTAGCAAGTTACGTTATTGGTGGTGACATCCACGATCTTGGTGACATCCACTGTGGTCGTAGTAGATATGACAGGGGCAAAGGGAAAATTGTGGTGACGCAATGTAAAGAGCACCAAAGTCTATGCAGAATGTTGCGGTAGCTGGACACTGTAATGTGACAGAGTATCCACAAGTTTCCGAACGTGATCCCGGAAGCTGGTTTTGGTGGAATTGTATGTTACGCTTCCATGGTTTTCAGTCGTTGTCATAGTTGCGGTAAACGCATGGATCTATTAACACTGGCTTTTAACATGGATGTCAATTTGTGTGATATCTTTTGTTAAAAGCTGGTGTGATGATCCATGTGTTTTACAGATTTTCATTGAAGAAAAAAAAAAATCCATGCATTTACCGCGACTACCAAACCATGGAAACGTAAACATAAAATTCCACCGGAAGAGCAAAACCGGCTTACGTTTTTGACGTTCGGAAAAAGGTGGATACTGTAGCAGAGTGCGATTCCCAGTGAAAATAGCAGTTCATGTTGTTTCTATAATCCATCACCATTCAACAAGTTAACCACATTGTTATTATTGTAACCATGATCATCTTATTTAGATTTTTTATAATACATTTGCAAACAAATCATGATACATTTTTTTATCATCCTATAGGCTACATTCTGTGTGTTCATGATTATAACCATGACAACCAAATTCCACAGGTGTGGGCTATTTGAAGAGACACCCCTATTGGTCAACTCAGACACCAACGTCAGTCAGGTGCCACCTGCGATCAGTGATTAAATCATTAAATCATGTCTGTAACAACATCTATTGCACGTCTGTCCATCCTGGGTGAGGGATCCCTCCTCTGTTGCTGCTATGGTCAAATTTAAATAGCTTCAAATGTACAAAAGAAAAATCGAGAGGTTTTTGCGTGTGTGTGTGTGTGTGTGTGTGTGTGTGTGTGTGTGAGAGAGAGAGAGAGAGAGAGAGAGAGACCTACTTTAGTGTACATTTGTTTGGTGAAACACTCTTCATTTCTCTGCATAGACTTACCTCATTTGCCTGGTGAAGATTGAGGTTTCTTTTTCTGTGATAAACTCGCAACCTATGACACTGAGGATGATTTAGCGGCTGTGAGGAAAGTTATGAAGCCCCATTCACAAATTTACAGAAACCAAATAGATAATGGAGGAGAGTGGGACTGATGAGGGAGTGATGTGGACCACAGCCAAATGGTCTGACTCTTTAAGTGTTTCCAAGATTAGAAACCAGCAACTCAGACTACTCAGTCTCTTCTGGTTCATTTCCCTGTCATCACACACACACACACACACACACCATGCAGTCATATATGTGTGTGTATGTAGGCACCGCCCCTCCTTGTTACCTTGTTGCCACACAATATTAACTGTACACAGAAATCTAGCTAAGACAAACTACTCATTGTCCCTCGAAGACATGCAGATGATTTCACTGTAATTGCTTCTGGGTGCACTTTGCAAATCATGTGAAATATTGAAAACCAAAACGTCTGCTTTGCTGTGATTTATGGAGCCAAACACAGAGGGGCAGTAAATAACGGCTCAGAAAGGCCTTGAATGACTCACTTTGTCTCTTCGTGTGCTTTACAGCAATGCTCCATGCCAAAACACACTTGTTAAATACTTTGTTGAAGACAAAGGGCAGGGGACTAGAGTATATGTAGATTATGTAGACGTTTGTTTGTCTAAAGAGAGCTTCTTCTCTGCTCAGTGGTTCATGGGTAGGTGGAGCGACAGGGAGAGCTGTGGTAGGGGGTGATGACTTTGTCTTTAGAGAAACACTGACAAAAATGAAATCACACAAACAAAGAGAGTAACTCACCAATGCCAGGTTTGTATGTGGCATCTTGACTTTGTCTTTGTCTGTGTGACCTGTTGTCACCTGGTGGTGTGCAGAGCAGATAACGGCCCCAATCGCAGGTTGAGGAATTAAAGATAGTGTCCGACCCTGAGGGCCTTTAAATAGACCACACTCATCACTGACCGTATCTCCACTGGCCTCTTTACACAGCATGACCCCCAGTCTGTAAAATTCAACCCCACACCCAGGCACCCACCATCTTCCTCTTTGTCCACGAGGTGATAAGTGGAGACTGGAGGCTGTGAGTATACCATTAAATACTATGTATTTTATAGCAGAGGTTATTCAACTTTTCAGCCCATGACCCAAATAAGAAAATTATTGTCTGGCCCTAGGTCTCAAGCTCATTAAAATATATTGGTTTTCGTGACATCGAGGGACCGACTGCCAGCTATGGGCCTGTGACCTGTTTTGGTTCCTGATGTAAAGTTTCAGAAATTAAGTTTAACAAGATACTCAACTGGCTATTATTACAGTATATGGAACATTATCATCCTATAGATTTAATTGAACCATCAGCTCAGATCAGAATGAGAATGAAGCACATTAGTCGCTCACAACTGTGTTTTACAGATAGATGTTAGATGTTACTGTTAATGGGGTTTGAAGGGAATAGCAATGATTTTAAGCATGCAGTGGTATAGGTTGAACATCTCTCTTCCCAGCAACATTTTCCATCTCCTCCTGGGGGAACTTGAGGCGTTCCAGATGCTCCCTCCAACATATATTGGGCCTGACCCATCTTCAACCAGTTGAATGACCCCAGAGCACCTTCACTTGAGGGAGGCCAAGAAGCATCAGATGCCAGAACCAACTGGTTCCTTTTGACATTAGGGAGCAGTGGCATTACTTTGAGCTCCTCACACTGTCTGTCAGGCTCATTCTTAACCCCCTACATGGGACACTCATTAGAGTTGTCTTGTGATCAACCGAAAGTACAATACAGTGGAAAACAAAGCAGCACCAAACACCTTTGTCCTGCAAGTTTTTAAAAGGTTCAGGAAGGTAACGGGTCATTAAGTTCTTGTAATGGAAAAGCTGCTGTAAGCTGGAAGTTTTGATTCCCAAGGAAGGGTTTTTTTTGCCACCCTCTAAAATGTACAGCTAACCAAAATCCAGTTGTGGTATTCTCTACACTGCCACCATAAGGCCATGATGTCCTCTTTGGGTATTTTGTCTGGGTCACAGCAGTAGAAAGATATAAAAAATATTTCTTCTGTCTGCAGATGCAGCAGACCAAGGTGCTTTCCAAAGATCCTGTGAACAGGAAGTGCATAAAGTTGTTCCGCAGTGACTTTGAGAATAATGTACTGGCATCATTAGCTTGGTGCTACTACAGAGGGGGCCGGTGCCGAGCTATTGAGCGCTGCATAATTTATTAGATTTCATGAGGGTGATTATTTCAGATTAAAATAGATGTGATCCTGAATTGTTCTGCTCTGTTGCTCGGTGTGAAATGAGTAATGAGTCTGCGGATTGCGGGGTGGAGCAAGCTGGACAGACGGACCATAGACATAAAGCCAATGAGCAATAACAGAGGGAGACACTGGTGCGTTGAATATGTGCGTTAACTTGGCATCAAAAGTGCTGAAAAGTGTGATACTGTCAAGGAAGTTTTCAATCACAAATCGACTTTTGCACAGGCCCATGCTAAATGACTAAACAGCAAGGCGCTCTCAACCCTCAAAATAAAAAGGTTATTGAGAAGGGTCGTGCTTGGAGGTATTTACATTTACAGGCTTTAGTCAGGTCAGATGGAAACTACAACAAAAAGTAAAAAAGTAGAAAAGGTCTTCATCCTCGAGGGTGTACATTTGCTGCATGTGCAAACACACTCTGTAAATGAGTGGATGTGAAACAGGCGGACATGCTGCCTGCTACCGCAGACTTGTCACAGACACACAGGGAGAAGGAGAAAGGGAAACAGGTAAAGTAATGGGCACAGATTCTTCAATTCAACTCCCTATCAATTTCTCTTGTCTCCACCTCACTGGTGTCCCGGACCCTCGGCTGCAACAGACAGCACACAAGCTTTAGCATCGGGACAAAGGAATTAGCAAGAGACAGAAAGTCTGCGTCAGGCAGTGTCTGACTTCAACCTCTTCCACTGGCTAGTGTTTGCACCATACAATAATAAGTTCAAATACCTAAACATTTATTTAAATTCCACATCATGTATAGATATAGTGTCATTTATTCATGTCTCTAACACTAAGTAGCACAAAAATATGCAGTTTAGGGACTTGGTATTGTAGGGATTGCAGGGCTAATTGGCAAGCTCACCATTAACATACTACCATGGTGAGATGCTAATACTTCCCCAGCCTTTTTGTACTGTAACAAAGCAGATATACTGATTATTGCTTGCTAACAGGCTGATACTGTATGTAGTATGTACCAATGACTTTTGACTCATAACAGTCTACAAGCCATCGTCTTTCGTGCAGTTTATGCTCTGAAGGATTGATCTGGAAAAAATACTTCAAGTTCTTACTGATTGTGTTTGTTGTGTTAGCTCACTCTCCACATTTTCTATTAGCCTTTGCATCCAGAACTTTTACAATTATGTTGTATGTGGGGACTCAAACCCTCACTGATTTTGTCCCATAACCAACAAGATTCATTCAAACAAAATGACCATGTCCTAAACATATACTACTAAGAATGGAAGAAGGAAGAAAAGAAGAAAATAGCATAGTACAGTTTATAGTTGATTTTCTGACAGCAGCCAGTTGGGAAATCAAATGGTGGAACTGCTCAAACTGCAAGACAGCTGACCAAAATGTTTGACATGCCAGAAACTGAATCGATTCTCTGACTATCAGATTGCTGATCATGCAGATAATTAATCAGACATCAAACTACACGTCTAATGACAACTGACCTGGCAGAAATTCCAAAAAGAGTCAGAAATAACTAAAAAATTAAAAAGAAAAAGGATGATGCGATAATTATCTGTGATAAATGATTCCATTTTTACTTTTCTGCTCTCTCAAAGGTCAGCACAGAAGTTTGTGTTGATCCACTTCATGAATGTATATGCTGATTGTGGTGGCTCCACTGAGATTCATATGTGGACTGAGAAACACAGAGAAGAGTAAAGTCTCCCTCTCAGATGTGTTGCCAGGTTTGTAGACTGGACATCTCCCTCTGTGTCTTTGTGTTGTGATGCCAGGCCGATTCCTCAAGTGCTGCTGTGGGACAGGTGTTTGGGAAACAGAAGCCACGGTGGGACGTCTTGGCATTGTCCAGCAGACTCACCCTGGGAGCTGGCATCGGGCAAAGACTCATCAAGCTGCACAGCAACATTCTGCCAACAGTGGAATACCTCGTGATCCTTTTTCATTTTGCTCCACCTTGTGCTCTCTAACTCCGTCTATCAGTCACTTTACTTTCACTCTGCGCCAAAGCGAGGTTTGTTAATGTCTGTCCACCTTCTTCTGATGTACTCAAGAATGTACAGCAGTAGTAATTAAGGATGGGTAAAACACTCCATCCTTTTTGTCTTGATAAATAACCATTAGTGTGATATATCTGCAATTTAAAGTCAAAGGTCTGTAACCATTTACAGGCACAAAGTAAGTGTCGCAAATGTCGCAATCATAATACCATCAATTTTGGTGGGGCAGAAAGCCATTCTTGGCACTTGCACCAGTTTGATTACTTCAAAGCTGTGGAGTTGCAGTGTATGGAGTGGTGCAGCTGAAGATCAGGCAGTGTAAAGCAGCTTTAGATTTATACTGCGTGACAGGAACAAACCAAATTTTAATGGTATACAATTACGAAACATAAAGAAACACATTCTCTGAATTACTTGACATTCAGACTGAAAGTAGCAAGAGCGAAACATTCACTCTAGCAGACGTAGACGACGTAGATGAAGCAGAGAGCTGCCAAGTTTATTTTGAAAACTTGGTCTTGCAAGCTGCAAAGCAAATGTTATATTACTCAGTATCTCTGTGCCAATTAAAAACAAGCAGATTTTACATTAACCACATGGTAGCCAAAAAATCATACAGGATAGCAATGTTAGCAACACCTTTTTCTGTATGCTCTGGAGTTAGCATTTTTAGTTGCTCCTATTTTCACAAAGAATAGGCTTAACTTAAACAACAAACTCACCTAGAACACCAACAATTTAATCTACTAACCCCATTTGTGTTGAGGGTAGTTCTGCTCTTTTCAAAATGAAGCAGTAGTCTTTATACCTTGACACTCTCTCAGTCTCGACCACTTCCCACCATCCTCATTGAGGCTTTGCCCACCAATCAGCTCTGTTAATTGCAGTGCAGCAGTTAAGGACCCCGGATGGGTCACATTATCTTTATTTACCGGCCTAATTGTCACACTGATGGCAGCCTTGAATGGAGCTATGCAGCACTGAAGACTGATCACTCACTCAGCTGAAACACTAGACACCAGGGACACACTAATGTATAGAAGGATGTAAAAGAGACAGCATAAAGGAAAAAGGAAAGTGGGAAGAATTATAACGGTAAAGGTTTAATGACTAAGATTAAGAGTTAAGTGAGATGATTTTAAAGAAAATGGAGCAGAAGAAGAGGAAACAAAAGAAAAAGATGGTGGTGACTTTGCTAATGATGCAGTAAAAAAAAAAGAGAAAAAAAAGCTGGAGTCAGTCAGTACAGATGGAGATGTGGTGAGACAGTAAAGCAAACACGAGAAGAAAAAGGAGCGATGGAAAATGAGAGTGGGAGCAGCAGACTGTGAGGGACAGGCAGCTGGCAGCCACCACTAAAGGCTGAAGTATTCATCTTCCCCAGCAGGAGTAGTGAGGTGGCATATGCATATTAGTTGTGTGAAGAGCTGCACCACATGCTTCACATGTCCCTATAGCCCCACATAGACAAACACAAGTTGTTAGACATACAATAAGTACACACTCATGCAGGGTAAGTACCATTGATTCCCATTCTTCTTCCTACTGCTAATTTCGAGACGCTTTGTCCTCCTCTGTGTGTGAGTGTCACTGCATTGGCTAACTTTGAGGACAAATTTAGGACTAAAGACCACAGGATCGCTTGTCCAATGGGGAACAAAAGTTGTGTCCCAAAAAGTGACAGTGTGTATGCATGTATCTGTAGGTCACTGTCAGGCTGAACATACCCAGTTTTTTCTTCAGCATTACCCTTGAACCCTCTGATCTATGTACTGTAGTAGTATGTGTGAATGGTTGTTGCACTTTATGTCTCAAATAATGACATCTCCCATGAGTTGGGCAATGGGGTTGGGTGCGGTCTCCTACTGAAACTGACCTTCACAGCCATGCATTTGTCTCAATTCATTTACACAACAACAAAGATGGTTCTTGCTACTTTGCATTTGTGTTTCCTTCCTCCTCTGCCTCCGTCTCCAATGAGCTCTTATTTCATACACCGGTATATAATGTATACATCTCACCATAAAAATTCATCAGCTAAATTCGTCCCCCTAGCCTTCGAACAATAGACAGCCCCAGAAAGCTCGGTGACGTATGATCACTCAGTGGGCTAATTACTGGAGTGCTGCTGTGGAGCTAAACACTAACACAGCTAGAGCCAATACAATACGAGCCCACACAGTCGCAATAGCTCTCCTGCTGCTAACAGGACAATCGTTTAACACAGCTAATTCAGGATTGCCTCTAAGTCCATTTTTATTTTTTGTAGCATTGACTTTGGTGTCAGAAATATCTAAATCAAGCCGCTTCTGTGGGGCTGCTTATGAAATAAAAGTTGGTGTAACAAAACTGACGAGCCATGACGAGCAAGGCCTTCACAAAGAAACCGGCAACGGGGGAAGAAATAAGCATGTCACATCATTTTTGTTAAATACTTGGTACAGTGCCGCCCAGAATTGTACTGTGCTGAATACAGCCAAAATGGGAGGGTCATGGTCAGCAACCTCCAAATGTGGTGAGGTGTATCTCAGGGTGTTGTTGAGGTAGGATGGGGGAGTGGGGGACTGAAAGATTGATTGTCAGGTAGATCAGTGCAGCATCAGTGATCATGTGGCCGCTGCTGTGCTGTGGCGAAGAGGGAGCTGAGCTGGGAGGCAAAGCTCCCTCTTAAGTTTTTTGGATTTACAGAACTTTGAATGTTGTGTGTTTTTCTGTATTAGATTGTGTTTTTTACAGTATTTTGCTATTGATAGATATTGTAATGTTGTGGTTCGAGACCGGTCTTGAGACCACGTTTTCAAGGTCTTGGTCTTGCCTCGGAATCGACTATGTTTTTCTCGGTCTCGTCAGTCTTGGTCGAGCTGGACTAAATTTTTCTGATGCAGTGACATCATTTTTTTAACTGCAAATGTCTCACTCTGTCACTTACTCATTTTGGTTTATGTAATGAAAATTCAATAACTTTAAGATAATTCAATTTGTATTACAAAAGTATAATCAACTGAAAAACTGTAAAAAAAAAACAAAAAAAAACTGTGTTGCACCAGGGTCAAAAGTTGGAATCTTCGCTAGGTTCTCTGCGGTGTTGGACTTGGTTTCGCCAACCCCCCTGGTCTTGGGTTTGTGGATAATTTCACATGCAGACTCACATCTCTAACTCCACAGTTATGTCACTTGCTCTCTCTCTCTGTCCCCCTCTCTCTCTCTCTCCCTCTCCCTCTCTCTCTCTCTCTGTCCCCCTCTCTCTCTCTCTCTCTCTCTCTCTCTCTCTCCAGCTACCTTCCTTAGTTGTCTCTTTGTATTTCAGTCTGTCCTGTAACAAGCTGCATGAGCGACTGAGCAGCCATTACTCTGCTAACAGCCTCCTCAGAAGCCCAGCGCAGCAGACACATGCTGGTAGTTTATACCACTCTGCCACCTGCGCGCCTGTGTGTTTGAGAGTGTGTGTGTATGTGTGTGTTTGTGTGAAGATGTGTTATTGCAACCTGACTGAAAGGCTGGTGCGCTGTTGTGACACTACCAACTCTCCCCTGTGCCCCACTATCACCCTCTTTACCTGCAAAAAAAAGAAAAAAAAAGATTGCTTTGCGGTTCTCCACCTCCACTTCTCTGCTCTCCTCTCCTTTCCTCTCTTCTCCCCTCCTCTCCTCTCCTCTCCTCTCCTCTCCTCTCCTCTCCTCTCCTCTCCTCTCCTCTCCTCTCCTCTCCTCTCCTCTCCTCTCCTCTCGTCTCCTCTCCGTCCTCCATGTCCTTGCTAAATGCACCTATGAGCATTACTGTTGTTGTGGGTTTCTTGAAGGTGGATGTTTTCTTTTGGTTGAGTGTCAGAAACAGTGACAACCACTCTGGGGGTTTTCACACTTATGAAAAGACACACACACACACACTATCTCCCACATACACACAGACACTCGCGCACATCAGAGTGTGTGACGGAGCTGTCTGCTCCCTCCTGTCGCCTCATTTGTTTCTGCATCAGGCTGCTCTCAGAGGAGGCCTCGCTTCTGCCCTTGTCAGCAAACATCAGCTCGCTCTTTCTACTCCTCTCACTCTCTCCTCCTCCTCCTCTCGCTTTCACTTTCTTCTCCTCCGCTTCTCTTTTCCCCGGCTCTCCATCTTTCTGCCCGTCGTCGTTTATTTCCCCCTATCTCCCCTCACATCCTCCCTGCTCCCTTCAGTCCATCTTACCGCTGTTCCAATACGGTAAATCTCCTCTTTATTAATCTCTTTGCTCTCACTATCTCCTCTCCTCTTCCTGTCTCTGTGTTTGAGGGTGTCGGACTCGGTGACAGACCAAAGATACAAGCAAACCTTGAGTGTGTCTCAGGGCGTCAGAGCTGCAGACACAGTGATGCATCAAAGATTTTTCTTTCTGAGTAAATGACAGAAACACACTGCTGGTTATGTTTCTGTTTGAGAGGCTGGGCTGTGTGTTTTGTCAGTGTGTGTTGTTTGTGTATGTTTGAATGAGTGCCATAGGTTCTTTTTTTCCACAGCAGAGCAGTTGAAGTGTGAAGGAGGGTCAAGTCGGAGCAGAGCAGCTAGTCAGGTACGACAATATGTGTGTGTGTTTGCGCGTGTGTTTGTGTGTGTGGTGTGTGTTTAGGATGGGGCGATTGCTGGGGGAAACATACAGGCAAGAAGGAGAAGTGAAATTTACCGCTTCATCAAGTCGTTCAGTCTACACACCTCGTGCAATCACTCACACACACACACACACACATACACATACACACACATACACTCACAGGGCACATACACTACCTGCCCTAACTATCCATCTAAGTACTTTATTTTATAGCTTTTACCAAGAGAACTGCTCCTACACATTCCCAGCCCTCCCTAGTTTCCTGCTCTGCCATGCACTGAGTGGAAAGACAGGTCAGCCATATCTCTTCTCCTCAAAGTCGTTCATCATCGTTATTATATTTCAAAGTTGATGTATCGGCATGGCTCACTTTTTTTCATCTTTATTTTTTGGAATGATGTAGTAATCCATACTGAAGCAGAAGAAGCTGGTGATCTCTGTTTAGTTTTTAAGGATTAGTAAGATGTGAGTGTGTTGGCCTGACACACATCTGCACAGGTGGTGGTGTGGAAGCAGCGTGTTAGCAGAGCATCAGGAGCTGCAGCTTCAGGTTTCCACTTGGGTCTACACAGAATGCATTCAGGCACGGTATTGATTGTAGGCCACCCGCATTCTGGCAGTGCCCTCAGTCCACGTAAAGATGCAAAAAAAAATAAACTTGAGGTATATGTGCATTTTCATGCATGAAGGAGTTACACCACTAGTGTAGACAGCTGGATTCATTCAAATAAAAGTGCATCATGAGTTAGACGGACCACGGAAAACACACAAACATTACTTCCACCTTAAAACCACAATCTTAATCTTACCACGCAAATGAGGGCAGCAGCTGATTTATTGGAACATATTATAATTCATTGTCCAATCATCTCATTCTTTCCTATGCAGACATTGTTTTCTGCATCGTCTCTGGAGCTCTGGCAACAGCAACATGTCCATGCACCAATCAGGAGACAGGAGGCTCTATGCCTCTCCTGTGATTGGCTTATCGTTTTCTGAGGGATCAAACAAAAGTATAACAGATTTCAGGTAAACCCCCAGAGATTTCAAATCCTGCAAAGCGGGCTGGGGGCTCTGGGTGGGTTGAATTTGATGAATGACAGAGGGCAGTGACTGTAAACTTGTGACATCACAAAGTCCTGACAGCTCGTTTTAGGGCTCAGTTTCTGAACACATTGCTGTTTGCTTTTCTCTCAACTGAGCACGCTGATACTTTCAAAACATTACTGTAACATATATATGCTTCACAAAAACATCAAAACAAATAAAAAAAAGTGACATGGAAATCTCACGTCATTCAATATGGGACCTTTAAGTTAATGAAATCCCTGCAACCATCTAAAGGCAGCAGGACTTATATGTTCATCAACTATGTTTGAGAAGTGACATCATGCAGGACTGCCCACCGCAAATAATGCAGGTGAAACTGCACAGTGACTCCATGCTTATTTGCCATATCCCTCTGAATTCCCACACTGAGGGAAAGGTGAGTGAAATATACCACAACCAGTCACTCCAGTATTTTTGCTCAGTGGTCATTAGTAGATAAGCAAAGTTTGTGAAAAAACGACTCAGCAAACTTCACCTGGTTGAAGTCTGTGCACTGGGGTGTATGTAAGCAGCACAGAGTGGGAGCAGAGGGTGAAGAGGAGCTACAGTACAGTATGAGATTTTCCCTGGAGCTAGAGTTGTCTTTTTAGTAGGTTGGAGTTTTAACCAGCTTTACTGCTGATTTGCTGTTTTTGCTGTACTTGTATGAATTGGATCATGTTTTGCACCTCCAACCAGTGGTGATGTTCACTGGATTAAAATGTATGACACATCACATGACAATTAATGCTTGTGGACACACAAATAAGACTGTATCAGTCCCTTTACTTACTACTTACAGTAGGCTTTATGTGGGCACCGCAGGCAGTCCTGCCTGCAGCACTGGATCTGAACAAAGATGAACTCCGGATTTATGAATGAACTGAAGCTGGAGGAGAGACATGAGCGTTTTATAAAAAGAAGTTTCCCTGAAGCAATATACAGCATAGCCCAGTGTGTGTGTGTGTGTGTGTGTGTGTCTATCACACTGCCAGCTGTCTTGATGTCTGCTCCCAGCATTTTTAGTTAAGTATCAGACTGATCTTCTCATGTCATAAAGTGACTCCTGAAGCGATTCAGCAACTCCAGTAACAGCTTGTGAAATTCTCCCTGTTTGTGACAACTTCTTTTTTTCCTTGCTTGAAGGTGGCACTTTTGTTTAGTGATGCAAATTCTGTTATGGTATAAAAAAAACACATCTGACTGACAAAAGTTCCCATGTATATGGTAAGATATATAAACTGGAGTGTCCCTGTCTGTCTGTCTGTCTGTCTGTCTGTCTGTCTGTCTGTCTGTCTGTCTGTCTGTCTGTATGACTGATTGTATTTCCACCACTGCTCAGCTGAAAGCATGATTTGCAGACAGGTTTCTCATAGAAGTAGATCACTATGCAGTTAGCAGCAATAGCTAATCAAGGATTAGCTATTTATTTCTTTATTTACGTTTTGTCTCAACTGTTTTCATGAAATCACATATATTTCTGGTTGCTTAGTAGACTTGAAATTACGAAGAAAGGCCTCGTCACGGAACAAATGGGAGTAGACTAAAGTTAAGAAATGGGAGTGAGACAAAAGTTGAAAAAAAAGTAGCATTTTTTTCTGCAGCTCCTATTGAAAAGGCAGCCAACTAGTGCCCCTTGAGGCAGAAGTGTGCAGTTATGCAATTAAGCACAATTAAAATAGTAGAGTGGTGTAGACAATGTAATGTAATCAGTGCAGGGCACGGGACTTTTTTTATTTTCCTAAATGTTCATTCTAGTAAAGACATTAAAAACTTTTTAACTTTAAAATACAAAGTATAAAGAACAATAAATAACTTGATAAACTTCACCATTGTCCCACTGTAAACACCCCACATCCCCTTCAAGAAGGTTCCCTACTGAGTGGTGATTACCATCTTCCTCTGACTTTTATCTCTGATTCAACCATCATCCCTGTCATCACCAGCCCGTCCACTCCCACCATCATCCCCTCTTTTCTTACCATATATGATTGTGGTATTATTTTGATACATATTAATCACTAGCAGAGATGACACCTGCCATTCCAGATTTCCCCCGCGTCCCGTTTCCCTGCCGCGCGCCGGGTGGAAGTGCTGAGGTGCTGAGCGGCCAGGACTCAGAGCTGTCTGAAGGTCACAGTCTGGATATATGGATGGATGTCAGGGCCAGTGCAGCAGACGGTCAGCGAGTTCAGCTCCATATGTATGTGAATGTGTGTGGGTAAGCGAGAAATAAAGAGGATGGAGATAAGGGGGAAGGGGGAGAGAGAGAGATAGAACAAAAATGAAGGAGAAAGAGAGTAGGGATGGAGGGGGGGTCTTCCTATAATGCTACATTATAGTACTGTATAGGCTCTCTCTCTTCCTCTTTCTGCCTGGCTCTTTCAGTGACTCTCCCTCTCCAGGATAGATAGAGGGCATTCATTATCTGCCGGCCCACTGGGACTTCCCTCCTCTTTAGGATGCATCCAGCAGTTTAAACCAGGCCAATCAGAGCAGTGGGGGAGGATAAGGTTAGAGGAGCAGGAAGAGGAGGAGGAGGAGGAAGAGGAGGTGTATGTGTGCAGTATGTGCGCAGAGAGGGTGGGGGTGTGGGGGGGGGGGGGTCGAGGAAGTGGGGGGTGGGCCTCACACATTTAACCTGCCATCCAGTCCATCTACTGTAACCATGGCGATCCACTCACATGATGGGATGGCACAGTGGTGCACTGTATTTAGGGTAGGTTTCTGCCTCCGTGCGTCATGGACGCATTGCAGAGGGAAGACGAGCAGGAGCAACGCATCAAAGCCAGTTCATGGACAGTTGGTGGATGTTGTTTTTTTATAGCTCACCTACAGTAAACACAGGGCCTGCTGTTCTTCAGCACCTTCACTTTCAGCTCATCTAAACATAAAATAATAAAACTCTTTATATTCTACAAATCTGTTAATAAAGTGGAATCCTCAAACTCCACTGAAGTACTACAAACATGAATCCTTCATTTGGTGCATGGTGCTGCTGCAGAGTAATGTCTAACACACTGATCCAAATGCTTGCACAGGTGCTCAGTGGGTTAAGATTTGGCTTCCATGAAGGCTGTAGAATATGATTCACATCTTTTATACATTCATCAACCCATTCAGTGGCCCCCTGTGCCAACTGCAGGAGCAGGGATCTGAATTTACTGTAGTGTGTATGTGTGTGTGAGGGCATACACGTGGTTGGGAATGATCATGCCTACATGTATAGTTCATGTACTGTGTAAATGTATATACTGTATATGTGGTATGCTGACTGGAAACAAATCTCTAACTGGGACGAGCTCAAGTCTCTCTTCTGATTGGCTCTCTAGTGATAAAGTAAAGCAGATTTCAGGTAAACACTCAGAGATACTGTATCTTGCCAGGTTTACTGATGTCTTTATGGGCGGGGTGACTGGTTCATTGTGACATCACAAAGTTATGAAAGTCTTGATGGCTCATTTTTAGGTTCAGTTTCTGACCACAGGCTGTGTGCATTCCTCTTTGAACTGAGTCTTTGACACTTTCACAACATTGATATAGAAGTTAGATCTGATTTAAAGGGATAGTTCAACATTTTGGAAAATTGGTCCATTGCCATAATCGCTATTGTGGTATTATTTTATTCATAGTCATAGCAGTAGGTTCGTTACCTTTAATTGTCGGTGTAAGCTATTTTTAGAACGGCGGAGCGGAGCGGCAGGCTGCTCAGAGCTACGCTACGGAGGCTAATGGGATTTCTTGGTTTCCCTCATCAAACTCATCAAATACACAATCCAAAAACTCCAAAACACTTTCATGGACAAGTTCCAAGCTCAGCCGTTCTAAAAATAGCTTACACCGACAATTACTGCTATGACTATAGCGATTATGGCAATGGGCCAATTTACCAAAATGTTGAACTATCCATTTAAAGTAAAGCAGCCTAAAAGACATGGAAATCTCACTTAATATAATACAGGACGTATAAGAGCAGAGACAGCCCTGTACTGAGACTTAACTACTTCTGATTATAAGAGTGATTAATGTGGTTTGTCTATTGAAGGTGGAGTCCTGACGTTTAGTGAGTGCGAAATTTAAATTCAAGTGCGGTCGTGGCTGCACCCTGTTGAATGAGACATCGACAGAGACTCTCCCTTGCCAGATGCATCCTACGTAATTGTGTCTCTGTGCACATACGCTCACTGTAGATGTGCGCCTGTTCACTCACGATGTCGCATTAATGTTAACAACACATTCATTCTGATTGTACACGGTAATGACTGATTAATTATTCCCAGCTCCAATTATCATTCCATTACTGCTGCACGCGCACACACACATACACACACACAAATGTAGAAAACATTGGCATGTGGTGAGGAATAAGTGCCAGCAGTGGTTCTGTGCCACTTTGTGAGGCTAATTGAGGTTAATGAATGTAACTGGTAAGTAAAAACACATTAACGAGAATAATTAAGAGTACCAATGGTGTGAGCATAAGTTCGTTGGAAACACCGCAGGAAATTACACAACCTATCAAACATGATTTCCCCCCTCTTCTGTCGGAGGCTGAATTATGTGTCTTGATTGAGAATTTATATGACGCCATAAAAATGAAGAAGCTCTCAGTTTATCTATTTGTTCTAGCTCCTGACAGATAATGATGGTTAATCTTGTGAGTGAATGAGAATAAAGAGATGATAGAAACACAAAACAGGGAAGGACAAGAGAGGGAACCATTTAGAAAGTTAGATAAACAACAAGGGGACAGGTGAGACACAGGTTAGTCAGGGGAAATCCTGCACATCATCCTGCAGATGGAATCCCAAACTTGGCACCGACACACACATGCACACACACACACGCTTAGCCCTGAGACAGACAGAAAGAGATAGATAGAGGAGGCTGACATCACATCCATTCAGATAAGAGAGCGCTGGGGGAGATAATAAGCTAGGCCGGTGAGATAGACTCAACTCCTCAGATCAACGCGATCCACCTCTGAGGAGGGGGAGAGGAGGATGTGTATACAATAAGATGTTTTTTCTGTATCAAATCAAGCTTAATTTAAATTGCTCGCAAAGAATCTGACGTGTGAATGGAAAGAGACAAGTTTGACGTTAAAATAAATTCTTGTTGGACAAAATGAATCACTATCTGTCCTGTTGCGAAAAGGGCACGTGTGTGTGTCCTGTCATCACTTTTAAAATACATATTTCTTTCCCAGACTACCGGAGTGAAGCTGCTGTAAGTAACCCTCCATTGACTCAGCTTCATCCTAATATAAAGGGTAGTGCTGTAAATTTGAATTCAATTCTAATTAAAGGAGATACTGTAATGTAGCTGTACTATGCTCACTATATTACTGTATGTCACATGACTTTGCCATTTGGGTGACATATGATGTAAGTTTAATAAGCCTACTGCCAAATGTAACAAAGAAAATATGTGTTGTATAAAAGTAAATGTTATTTTTGTTTTTTTGCTTTTTTTTCTTGAAACCTGAACAAACCTGGTCATTATTTTCTCAACCCTCTGATAAAAACCTATAGTGTCTCCTGAAATCCCATACCAGATGTCGTTGTTATGGTTACAATAATAAACAACATGCAGGACGGTCATTGCGTGGTAAGGTTAAGTTAAAAATGAGCACTTACCCAACAGTGATGTCGTCTTAGTAAGCACCAAAGGCCCAAAGATGACTCTCAATTTGACTGTTGTATGTCAGTGTATGAAAGCTGTACCTAGAATTGAAAAGTGTCTTTTAACTTGCACTAATAATCACCAATATGTTTTATTAATTTCTGTGAGCACCAGGTACCAGCAGAACCAGCACAGCGGTGTTGAACCCGCATCTTTTTGAAGCTCCACAAGTCAGATTTTCCATCCATTCCTCAATCATTTATATGCCTTTAATCCGTAGGAACAACAGAAACAGCTTCTCATGAAAAGAATTCCCTGTCATAAACACTGTCACGACCACACTACCGTGTCACTACACTACGTGTCATAATTACCTGCTGCACCTAAGGGTTCAGTCTCATTAATTTATCTAATTGTGAGGGAACACAGAAATACTATCTCACATTAGATCAGACTTTATTTTAAAAAAAAGAAGAAAGAAAGAGAAAGGCCCATGGTAAGAGGTGTGGATAGGAGGAAGTGAAGGATAAGGTGTCTTCATTCTGGCCTTAGGAATTGATCTCACTGGGATTCCTCTGTATCTGGGAGCTGATTGATCCCCTGTTCTCCTGGAAGCTTTTCCTCAGCTCTCTGTGCACAGCTGCCAGGAGGACTGGTCTGTGTTTATCATCTGATCATTGATGAAATCTGTGAGGATTCATCCATATATATAGTAGACAAAATGGATTACACCTAAACTACCTTACGGATATGCATCGTTCTTAAAGGGATAGTTCACCCAAAATTCAAATTTCACTCATTATCTACTCACCCTCATGTCGACTAAGGGCTGGGAGAAGTTTCAGAGTCCTCCGTGCCTTCTCTGAGTTACAGCGGGGCTCCGTGCAGCACTGCATGTCCATATGTAGGTTGCGAACGGAGCTCACTTTTCTTCGTCCATCCAAATACCTCCATACTGCTCGTCTGTGATGTCCCTCTTGTATTGAAGCCCCAACATGAGAAATAGTTCCAAAAAAAATTAAATAAGTCTATGTTTTAAGCTTGTTTGTAGCATTAGCTCCTAGTGTCTGTTGTCCGGCTCTTCCGCTGCCAGCGCGCATGCGCAAGGTTCTGGCTCGTACAAATACGGCTCAGCAAAGAAATGCAGCTCGTCCTCGACATCAAAATCTTCAGCCATGGCTAAAATATGTTTTAAGAGGCCAAAATTGCGCGAAAAAGTGTTGTCCCGGTGCAAGGCAGGCTATTACGGACTGCTTCTAGTCCTTCGCCGGGGTAAACAAGGAAGCGAGTCGGTCTCAGTGCGAACCTTGCGCATGCGCGCTGCAGCGGAAGAGCGACAACAGACACTAGAGTAGACAAACACGGTCGCGCACATCCAGTTCAAAAGGTGCTGGCCTCAAAATTGAAGACAGGAAAGGCAAGAAAAGGAGACCGCACACATCAGCTCCCTTATGTGCAGATTTATTAGCACATCAATAGTAACGTTTCGAGCTCATTGCTCTTCATCAGACAGCTTCCGCTACAAAACAAGCTTAAAACATAGACTTATTTAATTTTTTCGGAACAATTTCTCATGTTGGGGCTTCAATACAAGAGGGACATTACAGACGAGCAGTATGGAGGTATTTGGATGTTTTTTGGTGAGTCTTTTTGGACGAAGAAAAGTGAGCTCCGTTTGCAACCGTCATATGGATATGCAGTGCTGCGCCGAGCCCTGCTGTAACTCAGAGAAGGCACGGAAATTTGAATTTTGGGTGAACTATCCCTTTAAGGATATACTGTATACAAACTGTTCTATGATGTACATGTCATGGAGATGTAGAGTGTAAACAACACTGTGTGGGTCAGCGGCCTGTACTGAAACCATCCTGTATCCAACACATCTATCCTCTCCAGGCATGTTAGCATGTCTCTGTATTTGTGCATCTGTGTGTTTGTTGTGGTGTGTGTGTGGGGGAGACCTTCCGGCTGCTCCTCCATTGACTTTCACTTTGGCTGATACAGGATGTCAGTTTATCAGTCGATTCAATATCTACCAGCCCTTTATTTATGACACACTGGATGAAGTGTTGCTACTTGCTTTTCCTTCTTCTCTGAAGAGATATGAGGAGAGACAAGTTTGTGTGTTTCTCTATGTGTGTGTGTGTGTGTGTGTGTGTGCGCGTGCGGTTGTAGGGAGGGATCAATACATTTTTACTGAAAGCCCTTGTGTAGCAGGAACAGAGGCAGGAAGGAGGAAGGAGGGAAGACAGAAAGAGAAAGGACGAGAAGAGAAAGGGAAGAAGTCAGAGAGGAAGGAGGAAGCAGAGAGCTGTTTTTCTTGTCTTGCCTGTCACTCGTCTCTCCGCTGCCTGTTCGGGAATACACTGTGCTGATGTCTGTATGCACTGCAGTGGTTAGAGCTCATGTAGGGAAAGGCTTACACTGCAAAACACAAAAAAATAAAAACAATAAAAAATAAAACACTTTTAATTAGATTTGTCTCTCCAACAACTTCACTCTTGTTTCAGGTCAGTTTTGCTCATCAATATCCTATTGTGGGAATAATAATAATAAAAGGGCACAAATTTGGCACAAATATTCATCAGATCTCAAAGATGAACTGATTTGATTGTGGTGATGACAGCTCAAAGGTCAAGAGTGCAGTGACCTCATAAATCACACGGCTGTGGCCTTATCAATGCAACACCCCATACTTTGAGAAAACAAAGCACAAACTATGGGGCACAGAGATGAACTGATTGGAATCTAATGGCTCAAGGTCAAAGGTCACTCAGTTCAAATGAATATAAGGATAAAATGAATGTACGTAAGCAAAACAGGGTTATTCCTTTGCATAAGCGCATGTAGGAGTTCATACAGACTGTCTAAGTTCATCTGGACAAGGTTTCAGTGTGTGTCTGTGTGCTGCACAATGCTGCTGCACCTTGAGGTGTTGCTCGAGTGTAAAAAACTATTAGATTCACCTCATTAAAATTCAGATGGAATTCAGATGTTGACACGTCTTGTCCTACAGCATAATGCATGGTGTCTGTTGGCTCATGCAAGGATTCCTCTGCTATTCTTGAGCAGTCAGTAATTTGGCACGGTGGGCGTTTTGCTCGTACCGGAGGGTTTGCTCAGAGGATCTCGTTCCAAGACAGTTGTGCCCAGACACACACGCACACACACACACACACACACACACACACACACAAACACACACACACGCATGAACACATGTACACACTGAACGCACATTTGGCCTGATGCTTCTTCCAGTATATCAGACCAAACTACTTTACTGAATTCTCTTCTATTATTGAATGAAAACATATTACTGTCATTTTTCATTTACGGGGGAACGAAATTCCACAGTAAAAAGTTCCTCACCCATTAATTTCCCTTTCCAGAATCTGCTCCTCGCCCCCCTGAGAAATGGGGAAATAAGGCCAATAAAACAATTTAGACAGATGCTCCATCAGAGCAAAGCCGAGGAAGTCCCACTCCTTATTCAGATCAGCTTTGTACTTGCAACAAGATGGGTACGGGAGGCACGTGATGATCGGACGATGTGTACGTGCTCCTGAGCCACCAGGAGGCGCCTTACTGGAGGGGGGCGGGGGGCTGACTGAAGGTCAAGAAGTGACATACTGCTTGCAGGAAGTGTACTGGAGTTACTTTAATAGCTTTTAATGTATACACATTTCAATGTTTAATATTGGTGATTTGCATTAACTGTTCCATTGACCCACAACAGTATCGACATTGTGTTATAAAATGACTTACAAATGGAAACTATATAGCAATCCACACACATACAATCACGAAGGGGACAAAGAGCAAAACTGTGCAGCATCACTGACATCGTACAGATCAGAGTCACACTGTTAGAAGGCAATGCACACCAGTAACTAAGTTTCTCTCCTCACTGAAGCCTCTGTGAACATGTGAAAGGTTTCAGGGGGCTGGATCTACAGTAGCCTACTCCTGATCCACCTGGGGCTCCAGCAATAAGAGGGCAAAATGAGGAGATACTAGATAATGTGTAGGGGAGACCAGTCCAATTTCAGTTCACATGACTTGCTCGGTACATGCTCATTTCAAAAGGAAAAAAAAAAAAAATATATATATTTTTTTTTTACAAAAGCTGCTGTTATTTGCACATTATGTTTTTTAAAAAAAATAAAGTAAATGTTGAATACAAATCTTTTACTGTCAAGTTTTTGGCATAATCCTTAGTTACATTTTACCCCAGAATGTATTCAAACTAACCTGAACTAGTGTATAGGGTGACTTTAAACTATTCCTATTCTGTTTGTGTCAGAGAGATAACACATACAGAAGCAGACATGTGTAACAAGAAAGAAAGAAAGAAAGAAAGAAAGAAAGAAAGAAAGAAAGAAAGAAAGAAAGAAAGAAAGAAAGAAAGAAAGAAAGAAAGAAAGAAAGAGGTCAAGTTGAGAAATCCTGTGCCCACCAGTTACATTTGTGAATGATTATGTGCAAATAATCGAGAGAAAATGAAATTTCTAAATATTTTAAATTATTTATCTATTGTTGTCAGTGAACAACCCCCATATGAATGAGGGGAAAGAGGGATATGATGCACAGGATGAAAGACTGTGACTGAAGGGTGATAAAGAAAAAAGGAAAGAATGAAGAGAAAATCCAAAAGAGGTCAAAGTCAGAAGTCAAGAGTGGAAGATACCAGAGTGAAAGAAGGAAAGAAGAGGAGAGTCAGAGGCTGAAAGTTGAGAAAATGAGCCCTCCCTTCTTTAAGGAGCCATGTCATCCACTGCTGATGAATGTGGTCAAACATCAATACAGTGTGAATGATGAGGCCTGGCACCACGCTGTTACACACACACACACAGACACAGACACACACACATGCAGGGCTACAGTACATTCAGTCGTCTGCACTCACACAGCACTTTGCAAAAGTACCCCCTCCTTTCCCGATCCCTTTAACCTCCATTTCAATTTCTATATTAAAATGTCTCCCATTGTTTTATGTGACTTGGCACATTGCTCCTTGCTCTCCAATGTCAGCGGGCTGATAAATAAATCGATGTACAGTAAAGGGCAGCGTTATCATATGCCATGATGGGCCGGTGTACTCTGCAGCGGCTCAGTCATCTCTCACTCGGAGCCTCAGACAGACCCCCGTGCCCCCCTCGGTGTAAAGCTCACTTCCTGCCAGTGAGTCATGTGACATGTGTTCTGATATGACCTTTTGTCTTTGGGGGCAATATTTAGAACATGTCTAAATGAAGCCACGACTGTGTAGATTATAGTTCTTGAGCTCCTTCAAAACAAAACAACACTTATATGTCATTATCATAACCAACTAAATCTGACAATTTATTCTTTATTTCTGTGTATAAATAATCAAAGAATTTGGGAAGACAACTTAACACTTTTTATTTCTTAGAGTCTCCCTTTTACACAAAACCTTTTTCATTTGAGATCAGACAAATCCTTACTTTGCCCACAATGTGCCACACTTTTCATTATATTTGTCTATTAAATTACAAAATGCGCTGCATGTTTTCAATCTGTCTCTCAGCTAAATGCACCCTTCAAATGTAGGGCAATTATTCATTGCATCAGTCCAAACATATTTATCTGAGTCCTTCAAAATCTATTTTAGAAGAACTTTATCAGTACAGTACAAATATTTAATTTCTTAAACTTGTACTTGTTTTGCTTTAATGCTTTTGATATCTTGTATCCTCACTGTTTATTCTAATGAACCAAAACACTAAACAAAGTTCATCATATGAGAAAATGTATTCAGTAACACATGGCAAAGAAATAATTCTACCTTTTCTTAAAACAATATTCCTGTTCACACGCTGTATTAGATTAGATTAGATTAGATTGTACTTTATTTAGTATACTGGATGTATGCAGTGGAGAAACCTTCAGGCCAGCATCTTGGAAAAGTTGTGTCCTTTCTTTGTCTCTGATGTATTTCAGAGGACTGCTGTTGTGTTTCTGTGATGTGTCCCTGGTTCACAGGTTGAGGAGCGAGTTCTTGACAGATCACTTCTGCCCTTTTTCTTGTTTTTGTTTTTCTTCGCTTGCTTCGAAACACGGAGAAGATGTAACGCCACCGACTTTCAATAATCCCACAGATTTAACGGGTTGTAAACACACCAAGGTTTAATCAAAACCGCTGTCGGTTTGTTTGTTTATTTGCAAGTTTATTTGTAACGTGTATGTTCTGCTTGATTTCTCCATTTCTGCGGCAGCGCCCTCCGCCTTGACAAGCACTGCTTCATCCCAGTGTAATTGCATACACACCCCGCCCGTCCTATAATTACTCACTTGCTCATCACACCCAGGACATGAAAAACAGAAAATGACCACATCCACCATTTCCAGCAGTCTGTGTCATCTTCATCCTGTCGCCCTCCCTCCCTCTACCTCCTCAGCCTCTGAAATGCCTTCTCTCCCATTCGTTAGCATAGCGTCTCCCCTCCGCTCAGCCTCAGCCTCCCATCTATCACGGCGGACCAAGGCAAATGGAGCTTTCAGCTGAGTGGTGATAAGGAATCGCAGCCACATTAAAACATCTGTCACACCTCCGGAGCTACGCACAGTGGCCGATACAGCGGCTTGGGAAGGATGAGGTGGAGGAGAGAAGGAGGAAGGGGAGAAGAAAGCCAGAATCTTAAGATTCAAGTGGGAAGAAGAAAGACAGGACGTGAGGTCCAGCCCCTGTGTGAAAGTATACAAGTGGACACATCGGTTTGGGAATGCTGAAATTTCTGTTTCAACTCCTCTTTTTCCTATTGGAATACTTATCCTCTTCAGTTTCCCATCTCTGTCTTCTTTTACCCCCCTTCCACCCACACATATCCTCCACTTATACACTTAGAATCTCTGGAGGGGAGGGTTAATGGGTTAATGGGTTAATGGGTCAACTTAGCCCAATATCCCAGAGTACAAAACCACCAAGGGATTGTTTGGTACTGTTACGTTTGTGTGTTTTTTTAAAATTATACAGCAGGTCTAGATTCTATATTGACAATGAGAAGGCATGGAAGCACAGATTAGAAACTCAGCATTAAAATGAGCTGTTGTAACTTATGTAACTTTGTGATGTCACAAAAGTCATTCCCCAAGCCCCGCCCATCTGGACCCACCATCAGGCTTTGCAGGATTTGTTTAACTGAAGTCTGATCTATTTTGATTTGATTTGATTTGTGTCTGATACTGGGTGAACATAATCCTAATCCAAAATTAATGTAAAAATGACTTGACAACAAGCAGCGATAACAGGGTGCAAACATCTGAAGCAGATCAGAACTTTTGGATACACGACACTAACACTGGCTGAAAACCACTGATACCAGAAGAAGTTTACAACACAAAACATCAGCACCTTGAGTTTTAACCCAATGATTTTTAGAGTGCACTTCCTGCCTCCCTCCATTCCCCCCGCCCACCATCAGCACAACATTATACGTTTACCACCCCTCCAGTAAGACCACACTTTAAAGCAAAGACCACTTCAGCAGTTTATATGAACTTCATGATGAGGCTTTATTGATCAGACATGTGCATTAGGAGGCAAAGGCACACACATACATGCCTGCACACTTATATACACACACACACACCCACACACCCCAGTGCTTTTCTTACACAGCATTTTTCATCAGTAGCTCTTCAACCGTACCCTATTTCCCACGAAACACACAAAATGCAATTCAAAAAAACCAACAATGAACAATGAAAAAGTCTCAAAAGAACAGTGCAATTATAGCACAACACAAAAAAAAACACAAAAACAAAAATCATTCATCAGATACAGTATCTATAATTACTTACCTTGCGTGTTTTATTCAGCTTTAGCAAATTACTTCAGTGTCTTTTGGGTAAAGTGTGTGATAGAGATAATTCCACACAGTGGATGCATGCAGTGTGTTTTACCCACGGATGAGTTTTTGTGTCTCAGTCCGAATGAAACTTAATGTTGCTTCAGTTTGAGAATTTAATGCAGTTTTCCCAGCGAGTCTGTTCGAGTGTTTCCGTCCAGTTTGTTTGTCCCTCTGCACACGTGTGTGGGTTCGGAGTGATCAATGCACAGCTACAGCTGGTTGAAGGGGACCAAATCCATTGAACAGTTGATTTGGTTCCATTTTACCAGCTTTAGCAAAGCATTTTACAGAAGAGTCGGGTCCGAGAGGTGACAGAGAGGAAGAGGAGGAGGACGAGGAAGAGGAGAAGGAGGAGGGGAAAGAGGTGAAGAGACAAGTCTGGATGGAGACCTGAAAGAAACAGAGTGAGAAGGAGGAAATGATAAGAAAAAAAGACGTCTCCGCAGATAGAGCATTATCATTTGTATAAACACGCACAAAACACACATGCACACATGGATACGCAGACACATGTTAAGCAAACAGTCATTGATTATGGTTGGAGGAGGCGTCACCCTTGAAAGACTGTGTGTCAGTGATGAGAGGAGGCAACATTATACAAAAAAAGGAAGAAGGGAGAAAAAAAGATGAAGACAGGCAGGAGAGAGCGTGTGAGAGAGAATGAGAGATGCAGAAAAGAGGAGGGTAACCCGTGTGGGTGATGAAAAAGGGATGAGAGGAGGAGCGGGCAGGGCCCTAAGAGATAAGAGAGGAGCGCATATAAACGATGGTTGCAGACAAACTTGAGAAAACAATGAATTCATCACCTAACTGCCAATACTGCTAATGAAGCCAGCGGATAGGACAGCAGGAAAATTAACTCTCATTGACCTCCAGCACTATGTGTAACATCTCTCTCTCACTCTCATACACAGACTAACTCTCTCACACACACACACACACACTCCCTCTCTCTCTTACACACTCTCTCCTCTTTCTCTTGCTGTTGTTCGTTTTCTATTCCTTATATATATATTATTTATTTATTTATTTTTCTTTGCCGTGCGGCTGTTCAGCCATGCTGCCTCGCTGAGCGCGGTGGCACAGAGATGATGCACTCAGCAGTCTTCCTGCTAGCTGCACAGCTCTGCTCGTCCTTGGAGCAACTTACTCATTTCCTGGTTCAATTAGCCAAGCTAATCATTTAATCATTAGGAAATAAACTGTTTAAGCAGAGTCTTGGCCCTGGAATCCCAGCTATTGATGTTTTCTCTCTGAATATGTTTTTCCACGACTGACTGATAATTTCTTTCTTTTCTTCGCATGTTTAATCCAACATGGTGTCATCCCCCTACAATCGACTGTACTATATTCAATATGTTTTATATTAACAGTGGATCTAATGTGGCCCACAGCGTCACTTGTGATTCACCATCATTGTTTTCAGCAGGATAAGCTCTGATGAACCCTCAATGCACCACACACCCAATGTCAGACAGCCCACCAACAGAGTTATATCACTAGCATGTCGGCAAATGAAGGCAACTTGAGAATGAATGGATGAATGGAAGTGAATTTATCATAGAAAGAAAGAAACTTAAAATGAATGATGATGCTGAACAGTACCCTCTTAATGTGTAAGTAAACATCAGTCAGCCAGCATGCCAGCAATGTTTGCCATTTCAACTACTTAATGTGATTATATATCTACTGTATAATGCGTTTATAGATTGTTCATGCTGCTGGCAAGCATCTAATTCTATATGTTTTGTAATTGTCAACAAATCCCATAAAAAAAAACAAAAAAACAACACAAAGTCAAAGCCTGATACATGTTATTCTGAAGCACCACTGGTGCGTAAAAGACTATTTAAAAAAAACACACAGGAGTGAGCCACACTGTTGGACTGGGAACCATGTTCTTTCATTACTATGAACACACACTGTGGTTTCCCTTTATCCCAAAACACACAATGTCTCACTGCTAGAAATACTCACTAGTGCACCAGTTGTGTATTCATCCAAGGCTGAAAATGGTCCCCGACAAATGCATATATAAGAGCAAATGGGCTTAACGGCTGACTGAGTGTTGAGAGACAGGCTAATGATCTTTCTACAGGATTTGTTAACAGCAAAATATATAGAATAATTACAGTTTTGTCTTTAATATCACAAAATATGAGATTATCCCACTGCCGTCAATGACTGGGTTGAGTGTGTGTGTGTGTGTGTGAAAGAGAGAGAGAGAGAGAGAGATTACACTGTCAGTCCTGTATCAAAGCTGTCCACCCCTCTCCAAATAACAAATACACTGGCCTCACTGCACACGAATCACATTAAGAAAAAAAATAAACACTTAAATACTGCCAGTGCATGTAAAACGCTAAGGAGCAAGACAGGGCCTGTTCACTCTTTTTTCCTCTCTCCTTCCATCTCTCCCTCCCTCTCTTGTGTTTAATAAACTTGTCACCCAGGAGACCGGCAAATTGATGAGAGGGATGCATCCTTGACTGAGGAAAAAAAGAAAAATTACTGGGAAGAAAAAAAAGAAGGAAGGGAGGGAGAACAGCAGGAAGGAGGAAGAAAGCGGGAAGTAGCACATGGAGAGGGAGAGGACGAGCTCGCATGGCCTGAATTCCCTACCTGTCCCAGAGCTGCTGTTGTTCTGCCTCTGCAACATGCAGCACTGCAGTGTGTGTGTGTGTGTGTGTGTGTGTGTTCGGTGCTTCCAAGCATATAACCTGTATGGATGTCCAGGCCCATTTTTGATTGACTTCATTTTTGTGGACAATGAGACAGTAATCAGGCAGAGTGTGTCCGTGTGTGTGTGTGTGTGTTCTGAGTTATGCTCTGTGTGTGCTCAAGTGCGAATATCAACTTCAGAGGAGAAAGCGCTACACATGAAATCCTTTTTCATAGCGGGATTTTCAGTAGATTAGGGAGAGAATCCCTCCGCCACGCCGTCTGCGCTTTATTCCGGCGATCCGCGGCCCACACGCGCTCATCAAACGGTGCAGCCCTCCTTCACCCTGAGCACCTCCACTCAGATCCCACATCAAACAGAATCATTACACCCGTAGCGTTTTATCATTAACCTCGCTCAGATGCCTGCTGAAAGCTTCACCGGTGAGCGCTCTTTCAACATTAAACTGCGAGGCAGCTCCATCAAGATCAAAACTATACAATAAGTAAAAGGTGTGGTGCATGGGTAAGTTTTCACAGCAGCTCCACTAGGCTACAGCTGTGTGGAAGTGGACGGTATGTAGGTCGTGTGGCTGCATGCGTGCACAAGCTCTTGTCTTGCTACTGTAGGTGCCCTCTATCAGGCTGACTGCATGGCTGGAGATAGGCTGGCTACTTGTCTATTCTGGGACCGTGCTGTCCGCTGCATTCCTGCCCTTATATTGGAGACACAGAGGTGGTGGTGGTGGCGGTGGGGAAGGGGAAGGAGGGGGATATGAGGGTTAGGGACAGCTGGACGCCCCGGTAGAGAGGGAGGGGAGGGAGAGACGTAGTGGTAAAGACAGTCAGGGAATCATAGTGGGAAGGTCAGTGGGGGTGTGAGGCGTCCCGGGGGACACTTATACAGTTGGTGTTACAGAGCAGCTGCCAGCCCACCACCACTCGGCACGGCCGGCGCAGGAGGAGTGACACTTTGAAACCAGTCCCGCAGCGGACTCTGTCACTCTCGCTCACCGTGATATTTTCATTTCAGATGTATGACCTGACACCATGGGAGGGGGGGGACTGCATGGTTACAACCTGCCGTACGCCGCCGCTCCCATCACTCACTCGGCCCCCTTTTCGCTCGCTGACCGTGTCGCATGCTCCGTGTCTCGCTCTCTCACTGTCTGCTGCTAACCCCCCCTCTCCCTCTCTCCTTATCAGGACAAGTGGCTCACAGCGACTGACTGACTGACTGACTGATGACTCCCCATCCTGTGAGAGGGCGAGCCCCGGAAACCTGAGAGCATCACTTCCTGTCGCGCCACCACGCCACGCTGACTCCAGTGATGCCGCTGTTACGGTATAACCATTAAAATCGACTTTAAAACTGTAATAATTTTATGTAATGCTGCGTTTTAAAGAAACAGTCCTTTAGTGAAGGCCTCTGTGCGTTTCTGATGAAGATTACTTATTTTATTTTACCTTTATTTTACCAGGCAGATTGCTTGAGATAAAAAAAATCTCTTTTCCAAGCAAGGCCTGGTCAAGAAAGCAGCAACAAGATATACACACAAAGATGAAGGGACAGACATGAGAGAGAGAGAAAAAATAAATAATAAATGACGTCCAGAGCCCTATGTTCTACAGTCCAAAGTTCATTAAAATCTACTTTAAAACTGCAATAATTATGCTGTGTTTTAAAGAAACAGAGCTATAATGAAGGCCGCGCGTTTCTGATGAAGATGTTTGCAGCTTGCTAATTAGCTTAATGCATGTCTCACTGTAGTCATGAAACAAGTTGACCTGCGGTGGGGCTGTAAACTTTTATCTTCTGTGTCTGGCTGTATTTATTCCTGCTAATGACCCAGTGGCTGCTACATTTAAGGTGGATCTAACATCTGTCAGGCTGTGATGTGCACTGCTGAGGTGGCGTAAAGTAAAAGTCCATCACAGAAGAGACTAACTCCAGACTTACACAGTAGCCTAGTGCTCATCATGGGCTGGCAGCCCCCCCGCTCCCAGGCGAGGGCCCCCCTTGTCATGAGGTTAGCAGTGCTAATGCTGCTGCAGTCCACTGCAGACACCGGCTGGCTGGCTCCTCTTCCCCCCACCCCATCACCACCACCAACACCACCACCACCACCCATCCCTCCTCCTCGTCCTCCTCCCCCTCCCCCCGCTGCATTCGGACGTGAGCAGCACCCAGCGGCTGACTCAGCGCTATCCCCGCGCCTGATTGGTTGATCAGAGCAGGAGACAGGAGTGTAACAGGACCCTTTATCCTCTCTGCTCAGCCACTTCCTCGCTCCCTTTACTCTCTCTCTCTGAAGATAAAACACGTCTGTTGGATAAAAAAACCCGCTTCCTGACCTTGTGCGGCTTGCTCGGCTCAGGCGACGGCGAGCGGCTGCCGTGCCGTACGCCTGTGAACTGAACTCTTTCTTTATCAGCTGGCAGAACCTCTCAGGGGTTACTGTGGGCTGGAGGTGATGGTATCTCTAAAAAGCTACGTACACACTGTAGTTCATAATGTGGGGCAACTTTGACAGTATCTCTGCCGACTTAAGTGGGGGAGGGGTGGGGGCACCTGCTTGACCTTGTGCCCATATTTCATCCAACTTAAAACTGTTTTGAGGCGATGTGTTTGAATGCCAAGAGCAGTTTTGAGTACTTGAACGTCTCTTGACGGGGATCTTAAATGTCTCCATAGGACGTCATTAAGCGAGTCTGCAGCGCTCATACTTTGTGATTATGTGTTTATCTCCTGCTGCTCTTGATTTTACCTCACAATGATTTAATCCTCAAAGCGGTTTTATTCTTTAACCTTTTAATCTAACGGCAACACCCTTAAGACGATCAATACCTATTTAGATGATATATTTAATTATATCCCTTCCTCTTCCACTCGCTCCCTTCCCTTCCTTTCTCTCTAAACCTCCACAACATGTAAAGGCTCTGACTGTTAAAGTCTTGTCTGGCTTTAACAAAAAAAAAGGACTAAAGCCTGTCTCTTCCATTACGACAACCTTACAGGACTCTTGGGGACTTTGTCTTTCCATACACTGTGCAGAGGTGAAATTCTTCACATTAATGTAAGAAGGATGACACCGTAAGTGTCATTAATGAGCCACTCTGTTCAGTAATTTCACCAAATATATATCCAGAGAGTCTGCAAGGCAGAACCCCCGTCCAGCGAGCAGACCGCCTCCTGCTACATGTGTATGAGTTGTCTAACCAGCCTTAACTGCCTCTCAGACCTGTCCTCAGCACAGTAACACGCCATCAATAACTGTAATGAGATTTAAAAAAAAAAAAAAGAAAAAGAAAAAAAAAAACATGGCAACAGCAAAGATCTCACCCGAGCCAGAGTTTATACTGTGTGTGGTTTTTATGTGCTGGAAAATGCTGAGATGCAGCTTCAAATATTAAATGGAAGTAGTGTCTAAAGACGCCGGGGTACAGCCAATATTGCTAATTATCTGCTCATAAACTCACATAAGGGTATAAAAATGCCAACCGCTGAGTCCGGCACACAGGCCTGGCTGTCGCTAAACTTTCTGGCAGAGTAGAACAAAGGGAGATAAACGGAGACAGCTCGGATAGAAAGAAATGATGGGAAAAGCTCCGGTTGCTCAAGAGGAAGGAGATCAGATTAAGAGAGTGAAGGGCACCGCGGAAGTTAAATGAAACAATTTAACATGTGCATGTTCTTCATTTTTAAAAGAACTCTTTGGATGATATCAAAGCGGCGAAGACGCCGTCTCGTTTTGTCGGGGAATGATGTCATGATCCATATGCAGCGGCTGCCAAACCGCAGCAGACCTGCCTTCTGTCTTCACCTTTCTTTCTCCCCCTCTCTCTCCACCTATGCAGGCTGATTGTCATTCTCAGCACGCTGTAATACCCCCCCACCCACCCCCCCCCCACACACCTCATCCCAACCCCTCCCTCATCTTTTTACCCCGCTCCCTCCATCCCCTCCCTTAACGAACCACGGCCACTTAGGTATTTTAGCCATGCATTCATTACAGGCCGCAGCAGGTCCACAAAGGAGCGCTTGATATACACTCTGTCGTGAAACAAAAAAAACCCCAATGCAGTTTAAGTAAGAAAGGAGCTCGGGCATAAAGATAGCTCCGGCTGACACGCGCTCCATTGTGAGGGAGAGGGACAGCCGCTCTTTCTAAGTCTGAAAAGCACGAGCAAGAGTGTGAGAGGCTTCATTACAACGGCTCTGTTTTAACTCGGCACAATGGGGACTGAAAGAGGCCCAAGCTCGTTAGAGCTTTCCAGATTAGAATCTGCGGCAGATCAGCATCTCAGTCGGTTGGCTGGAGATGTATGTGCTGGGACGGCTAAGTGTGATTAAAGTGAGTCAACAAAGCTTTTGGCTTAAAGGCGAAATACAGTTTTACTATGGATGAAGACAAAGAAGTTGGATGGAGCCAGTTTCTCAAATGTTGAAAAGTAATTGAGTGCCTTTACTTTAAGGCCCTGCATTGTATGGAATAGATTTCCATAAAGCAAGTCTATAGGTTCTATATTAATACTGTTAAGGTATCAAAGCCTCGGGCCACAGAAGAATTAACAGCCTGTATTTAGAAATTGAGCCCCAAAACAAGCCATCAGGACTTCTGTAACTTTGTGACATCACAACAAAGCAGTGAACACCCTCAGCCATCATCCTAACATGCAGCGTTTGGGGTCTTCTGAATTATACTGTATTTCTATTTGATCAATCGTAGAAGATTAAAAGGATCTGACCCTCATACAAAGAGACAGAGTCAGCAACGAGCTGGTGAGCAAAGCAAATAACGACTAGACAGCCAGATATTCTGTATACCCTCAGGAGTTGGTGGAGACCAAACCAGAGCTAACAGGAGCATGAATTATTTGACACAGAACAGATTTCACACCAGTACTGGATGTGAAGCAGCAGAAATAAGTTCCACCTGCTAAAAAAAAAACACACACACATACACTGTTTTCACCACAGTGCTCTCCAAACTTTCCAAAAGCATATTCTTTGAATGTTCGATTCATTTCTTTTATATATCTCCCCTGTTTTTCTTTCCACATCCTCCTCTCCTCCATCAGGGACCTTGTGGCCGGACCAGAATGCCCTGCTGGCCTGCAGCCTTATTGTTCCCATAACAAACCGCAACGAGTCCAGGAGTCTCTCTTTCTTTTTCCTCTATCAGTGCCTCTCCCTCCCTCTCTCCCTGCCACCACTTGACCCGGCCTCATGGCGCTGAGAGTACTCCTCTCAGCTGTGTCCAGCCACAGACTGACCACTGGAGACACATGAGAGGATCTCAGTTCCGACACACACACACAGCACCGTAATGCAACATGAATGCATGTGACACACAGCTTCCTGGTTAATGCAAGCATCTTTTACCGCAAACGACTCAGCCTCGGAGCTATACGGTTTTCATGCACCCCCTCCTCCTCTCCCCTCCACCTCTCTGCTGTCTCTGCACCATCACTACAGCCTCTTCAGGCCACACGCAAAACTGAGAAGGCTGAAGTCAATGTCTTCACATAGAAAAGACTTTTTTTTTTTTCCCGTTACATACACTATTAAATTACTTTGCTGAACTCTTTTGGTTAAATGCATCATTACACTGATCTCAGCACTGAAACTACAACAGCTATTTTTAGTTTAAGTACAATTGTAGTCATTACACCATCAGTGTATACACATTGCACCACTTCTATTCACACACTGTTCTCTGCAGTGTGTGTGTGTGTGTGTGTGTGTGTGTGAGAGAGAGAGAGCTGTTGGGAACAAAATGTGACCTCTTGTTGATCAGTGGTATAAAGCAACTAATAAAAAAAATAAAAGAATAAAAATATGTTTATGTTCATGAATTTTAAAATACCATGTTATGACTTTATCATTGCCAGAGTGAATGCACTTTATTATTAAGTACACTCTCAGTTTCACAGCGTAATGATTTATGTCAGCCCACTGTGCTGCACAAATGCTTTTGTACCCATAAATAGTTCTACTGGTCTATATTTTTCTCATTGTCAACAAATCCAATGAAAAGACCCCGGCCAACAATGAATGTTTCACATAAACGAGTACTAGTGGTGTGTGTGTGTTTACCATACAGCTCCACTGGTAAAAACACACCAGTGAGCCACACGGTTGCACTGGGTGATGTGTTCCTTTATTATCATGAACACACACTCACACACTGTCAATTATTTGGACTGAACCCCAGTTAATTGATGTAGCCGGTTCTGTAAACACTTGCTGGTGCACCACATGTGCATTAATGAGGCTGAAAATAGCCAGTAATAAACTCACAGTTTCTTCCTGCTATAACTCCAGTACACCACCCAGCTGTTTAAGTTTTTTTCCCCCTTTAAAATGAATCTAATATATTCAAGACTTATTTAAAAAAAAAAAAAAGATTTATATCTTCAGTAAGAGCCAATGGGCTTGGAGGGAAGCCAGAAAGACACATACAGTACAATGCAGAATATAGCCCACTAAATGTATGATGACCTCACCGGTTTAGAAGATTGGGCACTCTCATTTTAAAAACATAAAAGTTAAAATAAAATAAAATGTATAAATCTACTGTATAATCACCAGGCTGATTGTGAAGAGTCACTCAGTCTCAGTGCTGGTTGCCAGCAGGATCTGATCCCATCCAGGTGACTGTGAGGAATTCCACAAAGGGAGACCATAACTACTGCGATAGCCTCGGGCCGATACACGACCCGCTCATGCTGTTCGCTAAACCTATAGTTTCTACAGTGGTCCTGCTGCTGATACAGCACTACTGCTGCTGTGTAAAGCCCACTGTTACAGATGGTAATCCGGCTATCATATACCGTAATAGTCTCTGTGCAACAAAATGGAAGCAATTATCTCAAAGCACACAACGATCGGTGGAACAGATCACAACGCATAACTCTTTATGGGTTTGGGAGATTTACTTTCTGCCTGACTCTCTCTCTCTCTCTCTCTCGCTCTCTGTGTAATTCATGTTCATTACGATCCCACTCTCTTTCTCTTAGCTCCTCTTTTACATTTGTTCCTTGCCTTCCTTGTCACCCCTGCATATGCGTTCTGGAGTTCTACAGTAGCCTCCATGCCGCCACCACTTCCTTCTTCCTTTCACTATTACTTATGTCCTTTAACTCCAACCTCTATTTCTGTCTCGCTCCTTCCTCAATAACACAAGTTCTGAGCAGAGAGGCCGATGACTGAAGAATGCTAACTAGCCTTGTCCTGCGTAGGTACCTCCTCTCTGCTTAGATGTATATGTGCACTTACAGGAGGGGCAGAGGGGGCGGTGATCACAGCCCCATCCCTGCCTGACTCGCTTGCTCTGCTTTTTGACTGACAGACTCCATGACTGACTGACTGGCTCGTTTTACTGGCTGACAGGCCACGACTGATTCATCGCCTTTGCTGCGTTGCTGGCTGCGCTGCTCCTCCTCCTCCTCCTCCTCCTCCTCTGTTGTCCTGTATCACTGCCTGTATAGCAGACTGACTCCCTGACACCCTGCACTTCAGCACGCTGCTCCCAATTACACCCCTTCTCTGCTGGACCAAAGGGAGATGTATGCATGAGGCCCCACACAGACAAGACGTGTTAGCAAAGGCAGGTGGATGGAGGAGCTCACATTCTTGTTCTTGCACTCCCATATCAATGTTGGATGCTCATACACCAGATCAGCAGGAAGCATGTTTAGTCTTGTTGACTAAATGCTCCAAACATATCCAGCATATGATGCATCAGCCTTATACAAATGTATATGTTTTACATTTTTTCAACAATGTATTGTTATAAATTGGCCTTTAGAAAGTGGCACGGTGGAGCAGTGGTTAGCACTGCCTCCAAGAAGGGTCTGGGTTTGATCTCCAAGCCTTTGGTCTTTCTGTTTTTGAGTTTTCATGTTGTCTCTGTGCCGGTGTGGGTTCTCCTCCTACAGTCCAGAGACATGGACGCTATAGATCCTGTGATGGATTGACAAGGTGTACCTTTCCAGGTGTATCCTGCCCTCGCTCTGTGTCAGCTGGGATTGGCTCCAGCCCCCCGTAGCCCTGCATGAATAATGGCTATAAATAATGGATGGATTTTTTCAAACAACAAAGCAACAGGAGGTGTCAGTGCTTTGAGATAAATGACAAATCCAGCATGCTAATGAATTCATTTTGTTATCAGCAAAGTTTTTACAGTTCATCCTAAGAGGGTCGTAAATATATTTTATCAAGTTTCACTGAATTATTAAAAACTACAAATGGGGTCTTCATGGTGGTGCTAGAGAAAATGTCAATGGAGTCACCAAACTCTAGTGTTCTAGCATCTAACCTGTTCAGTAGTTGTTGAGGTGTCTAGACCTACAGACTGCTTATTCCTTTTTTTCAGTCTTTTTACTATTTGTGATAGCCAAACAAAATATCCTGCCAACTTTACAACAGTTTTGCTTATTCCATAAGGGATATTTTGCATATGTGCTTATTCGACTGATTTAAAATGTGTCAAGCACTGTTTTAAAAATACGTGATGTACTGTATGGGTGGCTGTGACTCAGGAGGTAAAGCAGGTCGGAACAGTCAGTGCTTTGATCCCCGACTCCAGTCTGCACGCCGCAGTTGTCCTTAGGCAAGATTGTCCATCAGCGAGTGTGTGTATGGATATGCGGATAAGAGGAGTCTATTTACCATTTAGCACCAATCAGAATTTAGCAACATTTTAATCCAAATGTGACCAAGAGTCAATCAGATCTGATCAATACACGAGTGCACTATCCAGAAGCAGCTACTGTTCAATTCTAAATCTAAATACGAGAGCCTGTTTTCACTTTTCAGCTCCTCCTGTTCTGCTTCAGGAGATGATTTTCCAAAAACTGAATCGACAGTCCGTGCGACCGCTCCCTCACGCAGCCGTTCGCCATTCTCATAACCTGTAATGGAAATAACAATGTGCCTAGGAATGCATTATATCCCAAGTTATACCTTCTTATGAGATATATCATTGAAACTCCTGCTTTATATTTTCCCTGAGATGACTCTTGTGGCAATATATTTTAGAAACACTGCAGGAGAGGGATGCATGTGCTCTGCGGCGGGGCCTGCATTATAAAAAGCCCTGGGACAGATAGTGTATATCCTAAGAGTAAAGTAAGTTTGAACTAAAAATGTATTTTAAAAAGCAGGGAGTGTTTATTCCAGGGCGAGTGATAGCGCACAATGTGTGTTGTCCTCAGAAGAAACAATTAGAGGAGAAAATGCCTTTTTCTCATTTTTTGGTCAACTGACAATTACTGTGTCGTAAAATTGTAAATGTTATGACCTTATAAACGCAGACAGAGTGTAATTAGAATATTAGGATGACTGTAAACCCTGGCAGTAATTATGAGGGTGTCAATGTGAGGGGGAACCTGCGTGTGGGAATGCGTATGTGTGTGTGTTTGTGTAATCTCCAGCGAGCAGGGGGAGGAAACAGTATCAGTGGGGGACGTTGAGGAGGGGGATGCGGCCCACCACCATCACAGTGCCCTTGTTCCTTTAATTACTTCCCTCTGCTTCACAGCTTCACTGCATAACAATTATCCTGCGTGTTCATTTGAAGGGAGCCGACCCTCTCTCCTCATATTGTACAGCGACGGACAGGTTCTGGTGTCAGCAACATCACTTGATGTACAGAGAACACTAGTGGGAACCATTAAATTAGACTTGGGCTAATACAACTGTCTTTACCTCTTTTTTTCCCTTTCTTTCCCCTCCCTCCTCTGCATCATAAACAATAAACAAGTGCTCGAGCTTCCCGGTGGCGCAGCTCCATCCAGATGTGAAGTTTCTCCTTTCTCCGGAAAACGCTTCACATTATCGGAGCTTAACGTTTTCAGCACAATGCGTAATAGGAGAGAAATGAGGGGGAAATAAACTGCAAAGTGATGTAATAATTTACGCATCCAGCTGGTGTCCTACAACTGTTATCATCAATTACGCACTGCTGGAATGTGAGATTCTTCACCTTTTAGCTATTTGTTTGTGGCTGCACAAAAAAACAGACACACGCACCCACACACGCATGCACACACATGCACGCAGGGGCGGACGGGAAGGGGTTGGGCCTTTTTCAGTCTATTGGAGTCTAATTCAAGCAGATGTCTGTTTAATTGATCGAAACAAATTACCTCAACATTGATCCCTGTCCCGGCGTAGGGACTGATCGGCTTTTTGGAGCCGCACTCTGTATGTGTATGCGTTGTTGTGTGTGTGTGTGTGTGTCTCCAGCGGGATGAGTCGGCTCTGATCCACTCACAGAAAATGCATAACTCAATCGCTAAGTGATAAATCGTAATTTGGTTTCTGATTATGCCATGTGTTTTCTCTATCGATTCCCAGTTTCCCTTTGAACTGATGCGCCATCGTTCTCACATTAAAACGCTGGGCCAATTAACTAATTGACTTTTAAGGCTCATAATTATGAGTAATTCATTAGGTTTCTGAAGTCATTTATTATCAGCGCCTTATCTTTTTTTTCTTTCTTTCATCTGTTGTCTTTTTTTTCTTTTTGTTGAGAGTGTAATTTGTCTGCCGTGATTTTCAGTGACACTTCTACTGTACAGCACATGTTCTACCTCTAATAAGCTCGGCGGTGTCTGTTTTATCACGCCTCTGTAATGACTGAGTGCATGAGCAGTTTGCCTGTGTAAACTGTGAAATTACACATTTGCTTTGGCTGCAGCTCGCCGGCTGATGCTACAAATAAAAGCGGCGTCTACAGTAGGAGAAACAAATCAGTGGGCTGCTCCTCTCAGGCGCAGATACATTATATCCATGTAATGTGTACATATTACAAAAAAAACCCAACAAAAACAGCATAAACAGCAGGATAAATCAATACTGTGGCTGGCACCGCTGCCGCATGTGTGTCTGTCTAAACATTTAATTTACATTACAACGGCCACATGTGACGGACTCTGTATGTGTCTGTTGTTTGAGGAATGACTTTGGGTGGGTGCATGGGGGGTACACCCGCTTCACCACCACCCCTGAGATTCACTTTAGAGACATAAACATAGAAGCAGATATAATAGGCTGTGTCTGTGTCCTTGTAACAGGGCGAGACGACATATACATTACCACTCCACCGCATCTGGTTCAACTTCCATTACTCTTTACCCCTATTATATTCCGCAGATTGCTGCCCATGCACACTTACTATAAACATGATTAAAAGAGAGAAAAAAAAACTGGCAATAAACTCTGACACTTAATATAAAAAGCCTTACTTTACAATCTCGTCCCTCCTTTCTGCACACGCATGTTTTCCCGCGCTCATTTCCTCTCGTTTCTGTCACGCACATACAGAAGGTAGACAGGTAGACGCACGGACACAAACTAATCCACGATATGGTTTGTGTTTTGTGCAAACACAACAAAAACTGTCCCGACCGAAGGCCATTAAAACAGTAAAGGCCTCATTTTTCCACCACTTTCCTTTTCCATTACTCCTCATCATCTCCGAACTGAACAAGCAGATTTTCTGGTTTTGTATTTGTTTGAATTCATCAGCTACGCAGGCAAAATCTGCACATTAAAGGTCTCATAGTGTATAAAGCGAGGTTTCCCTGTGTGTGTTTATTTTGATTACAAAGCAGGCTGTAGGTTCTGTATTAATACTGTGAACATATCAAAGTGTTGAGTCTACAGAGAAATGCTCATCCTGTATTTAGGAACTGACACCTAAAACGAGCCACCAGTGCATCTGTGAATTTGTGATGTCACAGCCAAGCAGTGGGACATTCCCAGTTACTGAACCAACCTTAAAGGATTTGATTTCTCTGCATGTTTAACTGAAATCTGCCGTATTCTAGTTTGATCACCCAGAAACACAGACAGTTGGTGATTGCCTGACCAACCTGTTGTTTTTGTCTGTTCCGTCAAACCCACTTCTATTTATTTCACACTCTCTTCAGGTCTTCTTATCTGTATCAGGGGAGTGAAGACAAACACAAAAGCATATATACTATATATCCCACAACAGACTGCTGTCTATAATTTGTGTGAGAACGTGAGCAGTGAAAATGTAAGAGATGAGTGATGAAATCTGAAAAATAATAATAATAAATCCAATCAAACATGCACGCATAAACTTAACTAGTCTCGGTCATATGACCAGCATGAGCGAAACCATTCATTACCTTTTCCACATTTAGGGATGAGATACCACTGCTGCAGTTTTCACATGATCATTAAAAAAGATTTTGCTATAAACAGCCACGGCTATCTAACATAAGGACAGATGCGTCTGGCCCTTTGCTGCATGATGCAACAAAAATTTGCAGTGAAATTGTGTTTCCTCTTTCCATCGTGAGGCCTAATGCGCGGCGGAGCGGGGCGGAAGTATCTAAGTGTAAACATATGATTAAGGCTGTATCTACATCCATTTATGCCTGATCTGTGGAAGTGGAAATTAGGCAGATTGATAGCGGGCCAGAGATTGAGATTTATATAAAAAAAATAAAATAAAACAGGCCTGCATACAACGCAGTTTTAGAGGACGAGAGAGTTTTAGAGTTTTATGCCTTCACAGCCTCTGCTGCTCTGAATCTAATATCATTCATAAACTCAGTGAGCTTGATTGACTATTGAGCTTTATCAGTAGGGGACAGATTCATGTTCACATATGTACAGTCAGCTGTACTGTAGATTTTTGCATTAAATTTGCTCGGTCGTTACAGTCAATGTTCCACATGACTGATCTGTATGTAACTACCGCTAATCCCTCACTGGGCCCATGGATTACTAGCTTTGCCTTTGCCCTTGTGTGGACTCCCCAGATGGTGGAACCAGTCAACCCGCCAGGCGGCCGGCCGGTCAGTCAGTCAGTCAGTCAGTCAGTCAGTCAGTCAGTCAGTCAGCTGGTAATCAGTCAGCCCTATAGCAGCCAGGGCTACCCAGCCAGTCAGCCAAGAAGAGCAGCTAGAGAGAGGGTCGGGGCAGCCCTGAGAAGAAGCTCAGAGGTCTTGGGGCATGTGTGTGTGTGAGTGTGCATGTGTGTGTGTGTGCGTGTGTGGATGGATGGTTGTCAAGCGCTGAACGAGGCAAAGCGGTGCCGCTGGTTTACTTTTAGTGGGGCCCCCCAGTCGTCCGGCTTTGGCTGTCTCAGCACGGTGCCGCAGTCAGCATTGTTGCATATTTAATGTCCTGATGAGAGCTTCCACCTGCTGACACAGGCAAAGTGACAGAACAATACCCGCCCACCCCCCTCGCACCCCCACCCCGAACACACACACACACACACACGCACGCACACACACACGCGAGCCCCGAACACCATCATCAATCCAGTCCCCCTCTCTCTCTCTCTCTCTCTGCCTCTTTCGCCTCGCCTCATCTCACACGCTCACTCGCCACAACTCCCTCCGCTCCGATCCCACTTCAGTCTACACCGCTCTCTCGTTTCCCTTTTGTCACCCGCCCGCCCGCCTGCCCACCGCCCGCCCACCTCCCCCTCTATCTCTCCCCGCCACCTCTCTCACCCTCAGCGCTGTGCCCTTCTATCTCTGAATTCTCCCACAGTACAACGACCTTTCCTTCTGGTTCTTACAAATCACTGCAATAAATCCCTCCAACATAAACACACACACATACACATACACAGACACACTCATTACACACTTGTTCTTTGCTCACAAACACACACTTAATGATTGCGGGTGGGGGCTTTATGAATATGTCCCCCGCTGAAGTGTGCTTCATGCATTTTTGGACCCAGTTTATCTCAATGGCCTCTTCATCTGCGGCCGTTTAAGATTAGAACTGTCTCTCATATTGATGGTTAATTAGCTTTGAAACACACTGGCTGCCGTGTTAAACAATTCGTCTTGGCACAGAGCACTTCTTCTTCTTTATGGTCCCCTGTTAGCATTTTTTTTCTTTTTTCACCTCATACAATAAGATTGGCAGGAAGTGTAATCCAGCTGCAGATCCCTGTCAGTCCAGCAGCTCCCACACAGGCACAAACGCCCCGGGGTGTAGACCTGATCAGGCCCAAATTACCACACTGGAACTGGCCCAAATAACACCTAAACAGGGACAGGTAAACCCTAACTAGGCCACATACAGTATTTATATACAAAGTAGGCCAAAATACATACACTAAACCCTGACACGATTGTTATACCTGCTCCCAAACCGCTCCCGGATTAGTCATTGTTCTAGCACACATGTGCATGTTTAATCAGCGCTGAGCATTAACACACCAGAGTTTTTTCTTTAATAAATAAAGAAAGAAAGAAAAGAAAATGAAGTGACACCTCTGCATTGTGCTGGCTCAGCAGGCTGAGACAGATATCACATAGCCTGACATTGTGGGTTGGACTCAACAACCGTCGTCATTAGTCATTTTTCTCATTCTTTTTCCTGCCATCAAGCAAACGCCACAACATGTGATCTTTCCCCAGACGCCCTGCTCTCAAGTGTCGAGGTGAAACAACACGCAGAGCGGCATCTCATCACAAATTGGAAAAGGTGATAAATAAAAATGTTTTTTTTTTCTTTCTTTGACTTCACATTTGACTGCAGTTTTAATCAATGAAGCTTCAACAAGTTAATCCCAGAGCCTAGACTGCGTGACTGCAGACAGGCGTCTGAGTCTTGAGTCCTACAGCCAGTCTCTGCCTCTTCCTCCTTCTGACCATCCTCTCGGACCATGCTATCCATTAGCAAGCATTTAATCACTGCACCATTTACTGGAAACTGCTGTCGGTCTGTGGTGTGTGTCTGTGTGTGTGTGAGTGTCGTGTGTGCATTATTAAATTCACACTAGTCAATCACAAAATCTGATAAAAGACAAAAAAAAAGCGTTTCCAGAAGAAAGCAGAAGGTGTTCTTGAAATCGTTAGAGAAGCAGAAAATATATACATCCGCTTTTTTTTTTTCCCCGCATAGAAACTCAAAAAGAAGCGAGTGAAAGAGATATCCAAAAAATCTATTGCGGGCAGGTGGAAAGTGCTGACTGGAGTTGCAGCTGCATCTACACTTTTCTACTGTATGCATCTCTCTGCAGCACCAAGCTGACTGGACTCAACTGGGCCACATCAGGGCAGAGGAAGTGTGTGTGCACACAATATGACACATCTACGTGAGCCGCTGGATCTGGATCATCATGGAGTAAAAAAAAAAAAAAAAACACACACATCTTTTCCCACTGAGTTTCTGCTTAAGAGTTTGCGCTTAAATGTCTGAGTTTCGTTCTGATGCGGCGCTGAAATTTTTCCCAACCTGGGATACATACTTCTTTACATTCCATAGTTGCTCTTGTTCATATGGGCATATAAAGAAGTATGTCCCCCAAGCAGGCCACTGTCCTTGGTGGCGCATCAGGCCCCTTCTCCCCTCCCCACCACCACCAACCACCTCCCGCTCCACCCAGGCTTCTCCTCCACCTCCAACTAACACTCAACGCTGAGGAATAAATGTTGAATCAGGATTCACACAAACCCCTGACTGCACATAACCTCCCTCTGATCCCTCTTAGACATCAGTGACTCAAACAGAAGATGAAGTTCACACACACACAAACGCACACATTCAAAAGAGAGGAAAATAAAACTTGAAAATCTGTTATTTCAGTTATTTTTCATGCTGTTCGCCTTCAAAGCTTGTTACACCACAAAGAAAAAAGCATCTAAACATTAAAAACTGGATTTAAAAAGATAAAATAAAATTCCACCACATCCCAGAATAAAAAAAAAGACATCACAGAGTAATTTACACCACGTCACCAACAGGAAGCACCACTTTTAAAAGTCATATTTCACTCACAACATTCACACTGCTCCCCCCCCTCCCACCCCCACCCCTGTGAAAGAACACACATCTGCAATACAACAGCCTAACTACACTGTCTGGTGACCATGTGTCCGCTCTGCCTTGACATACTGTACATTATGAAGCAGTTTCTCACACACACACACACACACACACACACACACAGACACGCGGCACGCGATTCACCTTGAGTGTCACGCTCAGAGGTTCAGCTGCAGCGGTGGAGTGAGGAGGAGGAAGAGGAGGAGGAGGAGGAGGGGTGAGGTGGGAATGGGGTGCAGCAGGGGTTGCTGGGTGGGGTAGGTGGTGTAGGTGGGGGGTGGGAGGGGGTTGGATGAAGGGAAATGAGGGAGATGTTGCACTTACCTATGGGCAGATGTTGGCTCGAGATCCCCTCCCACCACCACCACCACCACCTCTGACTCCCCCCCATCGTCCTCCTCCTCCTCCTCCTCCTCCTCCTCCTCCTCCTCCTCCTCCTCCTCCTCCCCTGCTTCAGCTGGGCCGATGCACCAAAGAGAGAAGCAATAAAGCGAGAGCAGAGAAGAAAAGGAGACTGGGAAGAAGAAGAAGTGCTTTGCTCTCTCTTCTCTCAGTCTGTGTCCCAGGTGCTGCCTCTGCAGTCTTTCTCTCTCTCTCTCTTTTTCTCTCTCTCTCTTTCTCCCTCTCTCTCTAACATCCTCACTCTGATCCTCTCTCTCCTCTCCTCCCCTTAATCTCTCTCTCTTCCTCACACTGAAAACTTTTAGTCCGGCACACAGCCGCTGGTCCCACCGGTCCTCCACCACTGAGAGCAATTTCTCTTTTTTTCCTCCCCTCTCCTTTCATCTCGTGCTCTCTCTCTCTCTTTCTCACACACTCTGTCCCATGCAGTCTATAGGCTGCAGTCTCCTCTTGACTGCCCACTCCCCTCTATATAGCATGTGCTCTTATTGTCTCTCCCCTTCTCTCTCTCTCTTCCTCTCTCTCTCTCTTTCTCTCCTGCCGGCTCACACACACACACACACACACACACACACACACTCTCTCGCCCTCCTGCCTCTCTTTCAGTCAAACTACAGTAGCGTTACAGTTCCACGCTGAGCGCACGGTGCTGATGATGAGAGTGAATGGCACATGTGGCGTGGCACAGGGACAGCCAGAGCAGACTAAAGGAATGTCAATATGTGTGTGTGTGTGTGTGTGTGTGTGTGTGTGTGTGTGTGTGAGAGTACACATGTGTGACTTACTGTGCATATCTGTCAGTCTGTAAATGTATGCCAGCGTGCATGGTGTGTGTGTGTGTGTGTGTGTGAGTGTTTATGTGTGTCTCCAATTGCCCTTGTTGCTTGAGTGAACCCCATTCATCTGAGACCCCCTGCCCCCTCCCATTACCCTCAGTCCCTGATCCACAAGCCAACTTACACACACACACACACATTGACACACACCTCCCACCTTCCTCTGCTGTCTACCATCCTCCCCTCCCTCCCCCCTCCACTCCCACCCACCCACCCTGTCCTCTCAAAGATCAATACCAATTTATAGGCAAATGCACAAAGGCTGAGTCGTGCTTTTAATGAATTGAACCATTGCTAACGTCAGGCATCTAATGAAGGCTCTGAGAGAGGCGTTAAGAAAACCTATGGCGGGAGCAGCAGGAAGCATATAAGGGTTATTGGGAGTGTGTTGTGTCTTTGTGCCGCTGTGTGTGTAAGAGTTTCAGTAACAGATGTTACTGTGTCGCAATTTTTCCAACTGGGCTTCCCCTTTAAATATGTGATACAATTAATACAAGGCCGGTTATGATATAGAGGATAAACAGAGGGTGGTGTGTGTGTGTGTGTGTGTGTGGGGGGGGGTGGGAGAGGCATGAGTGCTTTCTGCCATCCCAGGATGCACTGCTCCCTGAAAGCATTGCCAAACTGCAAGATCAGGAAGTCTTTCTTTCGTCTTTGGCCGTCGTCGACCTTTCACCTTGAGTGACGGCTACGCCTCGTCAGATCTCCACGACGGCTCTTGTTGGAGCCGCGCTGTCGACACGGCAACATCGTCTCACCGCAGCTAGTCATGATGATCTATTTTCTTATATGCAGCGGACAAAAGGCACAGTTTTCTGTGTGTATGAGTGCAGTTCCACAGTGAGGTGGAAAATGGTTATTTTGTAAAAAAAAGCAGCTTTGTTGTTTGTGCGTATCCACTTAAGTCCACTGCACAGGTCCTGTTTATTGCTTTTCCATGCTATATAATTTAACTCTAGTGTTTGAGTGTATAACTGCAAAACCTATGTGAATATCCCGTCCTCTATAGCCCCCCCTTCCAATAGCCCCCCTGTGTGTTCCAACCACTGTGTAACCAGTGCCATGGGGGCTGCGCACATCAGCCCTGCCCGCCCAGTAATTAAACTAAAAGTCTCTTCCATAAATCACACTCGTCTTCTCCTCTCTCTCTTTCTCTCTCGTTCCTCCTCTCTTTTCTCTCCCAGCGATAGAACGAAGGTTTTGTAAATCACCGGCCGGGGCTGGTAAACGAGGTGAGGGGGTGTGGGGGCGGGGGCGGGGGCGGCTTTGCACACATGTGCACACATGCGGACCACAGATACACTCAAGCCGCGGCACTAGACGCAGACACATTGCGAAGAATTAAGCCGCCTATCCACTCCGGCCTCCGCTCCGCCGTCTTCACAGTATTCCTGGCAGGAATTACAATTCTCCAGAGGGAAATAGACAACTGCGGTAGATTGCAAGATAAGGGCAGTGTGTAATATGCACCCGCATTGCACTGAGATAACTGGCTTGGCAGGAAATGGATGGAATTTGCCCACGTACGGCATGACTCCCGTAAACCTTTCAAAAGGCATTTTAGATTTCAATAAACCAGTCGTACAGTGAAGACAATAGAAATCTTGCTCAGTCTTTTCTGTATATTCTCAACATTTGCGTTGGATTCAAGCGTACGCTGTACAAAGCAAAGTCTCACACCCACTGGGAGACAGGCTGCCAGACAGGACGGACAGATTCTCTTCAAACAGCTGCGCGTCTGCTATAGCCGCTACAACTAAATGCAGGCTGTCTCCTGCAGGGCCGGGCCGGGACACCCAACACCTCGCCACCTCCAGCAAATCACCATGAAGCCTGTCAGGGCTCCGGACACTTGACAGACAGCTGACCACCACTGATCTCTCTGGTATCTGCTAACTGGGTAAAATTAGCCTGGACAGCAAGAGAGAGAGAGAGAGGGAAGCAGAGATAGAGGGATGGCAGCATATGCACGACACTTTTAGAAGCTTGCTTCCACTTTAAACCTCTCCCTCTTTCTTCCTCTCTCTCTCTCTGGAGAGTGACACATGTGTGTGTCCCGTCTATAGATAGACAGAACTGAGGCCCCGCTGGGATGGGTGGCCGCATGGACGCTAAGCTTAACGCTGGGGCACATTAGAACACACTCATGTAGCGTTTCCACAGATGAACCTCACCTGTCCTGCATTCAAATATAGCAGCCTGAGTGAGACTGTGCTGGTGCAACGCCACGTGCATTTACACCATGTTCTCCACTTGTCATACGCTAAGATATTTGATTGGATAAATGATTAAAAATATATATATCATTAAATCTGATTATGAAAAGAAATTATGTTTCATAATGATATACAAATGACAGAGTAAATTGAATACATAGGAAGTTGGCAACAACTGAAGTGTGTTGCTGTATTTCCGCTCAACCACAGTGTAAATTCATCCTGCAGTTTCCCTTGAGCCACTTAACATTTTTATTCAAAATAATTTCAGCTGATGATAAAACACTCCAGAGTAACACCGCAGAGATAACCTTTGACCTTTTAACCTCATGTGAGCGTGTGTGTTTGTGAGTGGAGATGGATCTGTGTGGGATATGTGAATAACGCACAGATGTTATCAAGCTTTCTCTAACAAGAAAGAGGTGATAAATAAATAAGAAGACTGTTTCCAGCTCTCTGACTCAAATTCCATCTGTTTTCCAGAAGACAAACAACAACAAAAAAAAAAAGAAAAACTGTAGTGTGTGTGTTTGTGTGTGTGCGTGTGTGTGTGAATAAAAGAAATGTGTCTGGGACAAAGCACACTGACACACAAACACAAACACATTTGCTAATATATGCAGTGATTAAGCACAAAACACTCATTTCACAAAAATACTAAACACACAGAGTCACTTACCGTAGTAGAGATGGTCCAGATAGGGATGGTGGCCCATGCAGAGTGAAGCCAGTCGCTGCAGGCTGAGTCTCTCCTCCCTGGAAGCTGAATCAGCGATGGAGAGTTTAAGGATGCGGAGAGGAAAAGAGGAGGAGGAGGAGGGAGGGAGGAGGGAGAGGGAGGGAGAGGGAAAAGAGTGGAGAGAAAAGAAAAGGGTCACGGGACATGCAATGCCTCTGTTTCTTGCTGGATGGGGTGATAGAGGAGTAAGGGAAAACCAGCTGACCAAAAAACGCTAAAATAAAATGAAATTAAGGTAGGACCCAGTGCAGGTAGAAAAGAGCAAAAAATAGTGGCCATAGAAAAATAAGAAAAAAACGATTTGTTTAAGAGGATTCGATTTTGAAGTGATGACTGGGCAATGAAATGCGTCAGCCGGCAGCTGCCCGTCCTCTCCACACCACACCAGGCCATGTAAAGTTAGAAGGAAGACAGCTGATCGGACTGCCAGAGAAGGAGATGGAGTGAGATAGTGAGTGCTGACAGAGCTGAAGGACAAATCAGGAAGAGGGACGCAGGGAGGGAGGGAGGGGGTGGAGGGAATGGAATAAAGAGTGAGGAGAGAAAGAGGATGAGGAAAACAAGATAAATAAAGTAGATTAAAGAATAAAATCAAATAGATGGAATTACGGAAGAGAAGGGGAATGAAGAGAATAAAAAACAGGGAGGAGACTAAAGAGGAAAGAAATTATATGTATGGGAAATTGGAAGGTAAGAAAAAATGAAAAAGGAAGGATAAAAAAAGGGTGGTTCAAAGTTTGGATATGACAAAAAGGACGGAGAAATTACAGATAGGGGAGTTACAACAATCTCTCAAAGTAAACGCAATGACATCTTACTTTTTTGTGTCTTTCTTGTCCTTTAACCACCATATTCCACTTTCCTCAGAAGTTGTCCAGCAGTTGGTGAAAACAATTCCTCCCCAGAAAAATCAGCAATTAGACATCAAATTGTTGGCACCAGAAAGAAAAAAGGTCAAGTGACACCGCACACAGGCAACATTTGTACACTGTTTTTTGTTTTGTTTTTTTCAATTCGACTGTTAAAAATAAATGAAAGCCAGCTCGAACGAAAGCACTGTGTGGGGGTCGGAGAGGGGGCAAGAGAGAGGTTCAGCATGATCAGAGGAAACCCCCACCATCCCAGGGTTTTTATACCAAGGTAAGAGCCCGAGCTGCGCACCCTTCCACCAGCCCGCCTGCGCAGCCATGCTCCACGGCCTTATTTAGTGAAGCATGGCAAAAAATAGCCTCCCAAGTGTTGCTGGGTGGGGGGTGTCTTAGTTCAAGTGGGTGGGTGGGAAAGTGGGAGGAACAGGGCGGGGAAGACTGAGAGGTGAGGCAGAGGGGTGTCGAGGAAGGCTGGGGGTGCTGGTGGCGGGGCTGACGGTGATGCAGTCGCTTTTAATCATTCTCTCTGCCAATTGACTGGTCTGGTCTGAGCTTGATTTACCTCCTGTTCTCGTGTATCTATTTTTTTCTGAGTGTCACATTACAGTCCTAGACCCTCCTCTGCTTGTGATACTGAACCTATCTGCGCCACCCTGCCTTTGCTAGGCTCAGCTTGTGAAAAATTAGACTTTTTGATGCATATGTTGAGACAATATATGGAAATAAAATCTAAATATTACCATAAAGCAAAAAAATCCTGCAGTTTGCAATGCATATTTTGGAAAGTGCAATGCAAAACTTTACTTAACCTTGGGGGGATCCTAACACGACAATGGGTCCCCAAAAGATGTTCTCGCAAGGGTGAATTTTATCGGGGGGCAACCGCCATTCCGACATCCCACCAGTCCGACATAGGCCTCTAATTGTCTAAATGGCAACACTTAGTTTTCTATCAAATGTCACATCATTCCGACAATTTTTGCTTCCTATGGTCGGAATGATGGTATTTTTTTCGTTGAGTAACGCACAGAGACAGCCCTCCTCAAAATTACCAACGACCTTCTCCTCTCCTCAGACTCCGGACACCTCAACATCCTCATCCTTCTTGACCTCACAGAAGCCTTTGATACCATCAACCACTCCATCTGAGCCTGACAAGCCAGACTATCCACTTTTTTCCGAACGTCAAAAACGTAAGCCTGTTTTGCCGGTTTTGCTCTTCGGGTGGAATTTTATGTTTATGTTTCCATGGTTTCAGTAGTCGCGGTAAATGCATGGATTTTTTTTTGTTTTTCCCCCAATGAAAATCTGTAAAACGCATGGATCATCAAACCAGCTTTTAACAGTGGATATCACACAAATTGACATCCGTGTTAAAAGCCATCGTTAATAGATCCATGCGTTTACCGCAACTATGACAACGACTGAAAACCATAGGCGGCGCTAGGGCAGAAGGAATGGGGAAGCTACGGGACAAAAAAAAAAAAGAAAAAGAAAAAAAAGTCTTTACCCAGGCAGATATATAAGATGTATATAGTTTTGATGTTCATCAAACTGAGATGCAGCAGAATGATTCCTTTCATTCTCTACTTGTTTTTTTTTTTGCTGTTTTTTTTTTTTGCTGTTGTAGTGGCCCATAATTAACCTAATCAATGTTCTTACCCTAAGCAGCACGCCACGGGGCGTTTGTGTCATATTTTTCAACTATTTCTTCAGGTTTAAATCCTCTTAGTTGTCGCTCTCGATGTACAGAAGCAACAGAGTTGACAGTATCTGCTGTGCCATTGTCCTCATCCAGTTGCGCAACTGCTGTGAGAATGTGCGCTCACACAGGTGTCCAGAGGTAGGCCGGTGACTGGAGGAGGGAGGCAGCAGGTGTCCGGGCGGTCGGGGCTGCTGTCTGGACGTAACTTAGGCCAGTGACTGGAGGAGGGTGTGCGCAGGTGTTCGGGGGGGCGCGGCTGTCCGGAGGTAGACCGGTGACTCGCGGGCAGTGGCCGGTATCCGGGGGGGGCAGCCGGTGTCATCATGGAGGCCAGTGGCAGGAGAGAAGGCGGCAGCCGGTCGTGGAAGCATCGTGGTCGGCTTCATTGCTGCTGCTTCATGGGACTCTCGGACTCGTCAATTTTGATATTCAAAAACCTTCTAATGTCCGTTTTACCGGGCTTTTTTCTTTTAATTTCGCTGGACTGTCAGTGACTAGCATAGCGAGGCAAAGGGGTAAGCTTCTACGCTGCGCGTTGTAGCTACGCCGTGTGTAGGCTACGTAATGACGCAGGTAACCAGTCAAATACCACTGAAATAAAAAATAAATAAACCATCGACATAGATAATACTTTAAAAATGTGTGTTTTAATGTATTTCCCACCTCTTTCTAAAATATAATTTAAAAACAACAACGAAAAAAAAAACATTATTTTATTTTTTCATTTTATTATTTGTGATGATTTTATTTTATTTTCTGTGACAATCTAGGGGAAGCTAAGCTTCCCTTAGCCTATTGATAGCGCCGCCTATGCTGAAAACCATGGAAACGTAAACGTACAATTCCACCAAACCGGCAAAACTGACTTCCGGTTTTGTCCATAGATGCGTCGGAAACTTGTGGATATCATTAAAATGTATAGTATAGCAACGACTGGTAGACCTCGGCTCAATCCAGGGGGCGGGATGAAGGCTGTCTGTCAAACTGCCTCTGCACGCAATAGGGTAGCGCTACGACTAATCAGAGCAAAGAGCAGGATGACGTTAGCCTGACAAGCCAATTAAAATGTATGTCGTCATCGCGTTAAGCCCGCCCAACGACTCTCTAAACAGATAGAGCGCTGTGATTGGTGAACACAAACGGTGTTCGAGACTCAAAAAGTTTGTATGGCTCGTTTCTAGACCCACCTACGGAGCAAATATATTTGTTGCCGCTAGGGTGCGTCTAGATTTCTAGGCTAACTCCATCCTGCTCTCCTGACTGAAATCTTCAGCTCACATCACTGGCACAGCACTCTCCTGGTTTCACTCCTACCTCACCAACCGTCACCAGTTCATCAGCATCAACAACTGCACCTCCACCACCGCTCCTCTGTCACAAGGTGTCCCCCAGGGATTGGTGCTTGGTCCCCTCCTCTTCATCCTCTACATGCTCCCCCTTGGCAAAATCATCCATCATTACGGACTCTAGTTTCACTGTTATGCCGATGACATCCAACTATACATCTCCACCAAAGCCATCACCAACACCACCCACTCCACACTCAGCAACCGTCTCACTGAAATTAAAAAAAATGGATGCAAAGAAACTATCTCCAACTGAACAGTGACAAATCAGACATCATCATCATTGGTCCCACATCCCACACCAGAACCACCCAAAACCCACCCCACCCAGGATCACCTTCAACAACTGCACTCTGTCCTCCTCCCCTCACATCCAGAACCTTGGAGTTATTTTTGACAGGCAACTCAAGTTTGACCACCACATTAACCACATGTGACAGTTGAGGGTCCTGTCACTATGCCTCCAATTGATCATGCGCCCTGGCTACTTGGCCAAGGGGATGTCCCTTTGGCTAAGTGTTTAGCGCGCCGCGCATGACTGTTACCCGTGAGTCTGGGGTTCCAAACCCGCCCGGGCCCTCTTCACCTTGCCACACACATCACCAGGACCGCCTTCTTTCACCTCAAGAACATCGCCCGTCTCCGCCCCTCACTCACCTTCTGCCGCCGAAAACCCTGATCCATGCTTTCATAATATCCAGACTAGACTACTGTAACAGCATCCTATACGGCTCATCAACAACTCTTCCATAAACTCCAATACATCCAGAACTCTGCTGCCCGCCTGCTCACTCACACCCGCTCCCAAGAACACATCAACCCTGTCCTCCAAAACCTGCACTGGCTCCCCATCTCACAATTCAAAATCCTCCTGCTCACCTACAAATCACTCAACAACCTGGCCCCCACCTACCTCGTCTGCTCCACCACCACTACACCCCCCCCTCGTGCCCTCCGATCCTCAGACGAAAATCTCCTCGCCCTACCCCCTCGGACCAAGCACCGAACTTGGGGGGACAGAGCCTTCTCCGTTGTCGCCCCCACCCTCTGGAATTCACTCTCCCAACCCTACTGTAGTGTATTGTGTATGTATGTATTACAAGTACAGAGCAGCTGATACAACGCCACTTGCCCAAGACAAATTTCCCTTCCAGGACAAATAAAGTTTATTTGATTTGATTAGATTTTTGATCAGAGACTGTACAGACCCCCACATCTTCAAATCACTCCTAAAAACACACCTTTTTAAACTATCTTATAATCTGTAAACTGTTCATTTTTCTTTTCTTTATTTTTTTTTAAACCTTCCACATTGTTTATGTATCTTAATTGTGAGTTATTCCACATTGTTTTATATTTTATTGTGTTCTGTAAGCATCTTTGAATAAATAAAATGTAGGCTATTATTTCCTTATATTGAAAGCCTTGTCGGAATGATGGGACGTTCATGTCGGAATAGCGGTATGTCGGAGTGACAGCATGTGACCATTTTATCTGTTATAGTTAACCACCATCATGTTGAAATTTGTTTTCATGCCAGCCTCAGCTCTACAACAGGATAAGCACCACTTTGCAAATGTTAGCATGCTAACGCACTAAGATAGTGAACAATCATGTAATATTCGCACATTAGTCAGGTCGAAGAAGACTATGCATAGGATAGGCTACATATTTTTACACAGCTTCACAGAGAGGCATGTATTACGGTAGAGTTGTAACCTGGTTAACATATCACGCAAAGTCTGAAAATTCAACCACCACAGGGAGCAACTTAAGGAAAAACTGGTGAATTTGTAGCTCTGCCGTTCACTAAAATGTGTCTGACAGAGAAAGTCTCTGGTTTTCATACACAATAGCAGTAACACTTTTGTTTGGCTGTTGGAAAACATAAAATCAGACCTGTCACCTTAGTGCTGGCCCAGTGTTTCTTATTCAGAGCTAGGAAGGCTGTTAAAAGAATAGTTTGACATTGAAGAAAAGAGTGTTAAACAGATGAAAGAGCTTGGAGACACCTCTGACCAAAGGTAAATCGTACAATATCTCATCTGTTCAACCTGTACATAAACCAAAGTGACGAGCTGTGGTTTAAACTCTACAGTCAGTAGCTGTGTTTTTTGGTCATTTTCTCCAAAACTACTGGCCCGATTTCAACCAAACCTTCTGCGTTGGACTCCCCTCGGCCCCCCAGATTATATATTAAGAGTTTGGAGAAATTTCAATTTTGGTCCAAAATGTCAATTTTCTACATCCCCAGGGGTTAGAAGTTTTGAAACACACAGCTCCACCAAACTCCTTTGTATGGTTCTATGGTTCTGTCATGGTAACACCGCTCTGAGAGGCTCAAAGTCTGTCTAGAAACACTTTGCTTTGTTTCAAAGCTCAGCAGCAGATCCTTAGGAGCCTGTTGGACACAAAATTATTTAACACAAACGTGAATACATGAGTAGTTTAAGTGTCATCATTGGTACGAAAAGACAACTGAATAAATACAACACATAGCAACACAAAACATACACACAGAAATAGTAATGTTTCTTCAATCATTTCAGATTTGTCTAAACGGTGATAGGGTGTTAAAATATGATATATATAGCTAAACTCTCGTTCGTTACTACTGTTCTCATTCAAATTACGTGCTGGTGTTTTGGTCAATAATAGAAAATTATTCTTCCACTGGAGGGAAATTAATTAATGCCTATAAATGGCATTGTGCATCTTGATGGCAGCAGGAATAAGGATTTAATTCTATATTGCAGGCCAGGGAGATGAGCCTGTTACTGTGGCTGCTCCTCCGACCAGAGAGAGACCTGTGTAGAGGGTGTTTGGGGTCACCCAGGATGGCCTTCAGCTTACACCCCATCCTCCACTTAACCACAGCCTCCACCAGCTCCGCTCCCCCTCCCATCACAGAGCTATTTCTTCATGAGCTTGACTAGTCTGTTCCTGTCCCATGTATCGCTGGTAGAAAGCAGTGAAGGTTCCATGTGCCATCATTACTTCTTCAATGTTAATGTTAATGTTGCATCTTTATAAAATATCTAAGTGCTTTGTTGTTTAGAAGTACCTTACCTTATTCCTCTGCAGCAACGCAACAGCATTAGAAAGCGTACTTTTCAATCAGCCTGGCCTGACATGCCGCGAGCAATATCGCTCCGTCCAGCGATGCCGCGCAACCCTGAAGAAATCGCTCGTTCTGTCACTAGCTGGACGACATTTCGCGGCAGTGTTCCGCCCCTAAAAACTTCTTATTGGTTGAAAAGTACACGCTGCTTCCCGTTGATAAGCTAGTTAGCAAGAGAAGAGAATATGAGAGAAATAAATTAATAGAAAATACTCCAAAATGGTTTGATTCTGAACCAATAGAATATACTCAGGACAAAATCGTCACGCTGCATATCAGGACACCTTTGCGCGAAGGATGGGGTGTAAACATAAAGAACTATTGAAAATCTACGGACATAATGAATTCCATCGAGCTAGTTCTTGTCATTGATTTTTGTCATTGATATATATATATTCATCAGGGCTGTCAGTTGATTAAAATATTTGATTGCGATTAATCACAATATTTCCTTCAATTTTGAATGTTGTTTTGCTTAATAATCCACTGTGTTTATATATGTGACTTCATGAAAATAAAGTTTACCGTTCTGTGTAATTCCACCTTACACAAAGTTTTGCCCTTCAGAGCTGTTAAGCTTAAAAAATCTGAAAGTGTAGTTGAAGCCTGCTTAAGCCTGAACACCCCCAGGCTCATAAACTGTTGCCGCTCCCCCCTGCTGAATCTCCCCACTGTATTTTTAGCCCTGCCAAATAAAGAGGTCCAAGGCCATCCTCTGCCAAACACCAGGCCCACACACCCCAGGACTGCACCCGAGACTGCATCACAGGTGGTGCTGTGTATGTATGGGCACCACTGACGGACAGCAAGAGGAGGGTCCCTCATGCAGAGAAGTGGGTCGAGTGATGTTCAACGCGTGTGTCTCCAAGCTGATGAAGAGTCTCAGGTGGGGTGGATGTATCTGCGGAGAAGGAGGCCGAGAGACCCTGGGAGATGGAGAGAGAGAGAGGACGCGGGAATTGAGAGGACAGCAGGAAGGGAGGAGAGATGGGGAAAGAAAGGATATTGATTTCCACCTTAAAGAGGCAATCTCCGCTTCTCAGGGAGCTCCAGGGACTAAAGTGTGTCTCCACTTGTGTGTGTCTGTGTGTGCGCGTGTGTCTTGTGTGTGTGATCTGTCCTGGGACCGCAGCAGAGACTGGTGACACTGGTGCAGACATCAAGCACACATACACACACACACACACACACACACACAGTTTTGGATTGCTAATGATGTTCAAAAAAGTATAACAGAGTAGTGCAAAAGACAAAATCACACCTTTAAACTATTCACTTTTCTGCTCTGGCTCCCTCACAGACGTCCCACTGCTCCAATTAGTCCTTTTACCCTTAATCTTTTCCTCTTTTTTCCCCACTTCTTTATTTTATTCATGGCTTTTCTTCTCACACCTTTTTATCAGCTGCTTTGCTTACACCAAAGATTTGCATTCCTCTCAACTGCTGTGGATTAAACCAAGACAACATCATTATATTTTAACTGTAGTGCAGATGAAGACAAAGATGAAGAAACATACAAATGTGTAGTATTCATAAATCCACAGAAATGTAATGAATGACAAATGTCCTTATATCAAGAGTGATGTTGCCATATATGTCACCTATCAGTTTTCACATAGGCTATATAAAATACACATAAAAATGACAGTTATGATATGTTTTTATATTCTAGTATATTGTAGATGTTGCAAACTTCATCTTCACACTGCAGCTTTGAGTTTATAAAAACATATAAAACACAGAATGTTATACTTGTTACTCTCTCATTAATTTTAAACATGTCTATCTTCTCATTCTGGTAATGTGGTCCAAGATCTTTGGAACCCACTATGGAGGGTCCCTTCAGTCCTAAGTGTCCTTGGCAAGATACTAAACTGCTAATTGCCTCTGATGTATTGTTGTGTGACTGTGTGTGAACACCCTAACCACGACCCAGGAATTAAACCCTAACTCTTGTCCTGTAAAGCACTTCAAGAGGTTGAGAAGGCAGAAGAATCTAGTCCAGTTTTTTTGTTTGTTGTAAATAAGTGGTATTGGTAACTGGGTGACATTTGTACAAACTAATAAAACACATTGTTATTTTGAAGGAGCTTTTCCTGTTTTCAGTGAGGTGAAGTGTTTCTCCACTGTGGGGTACTTGTCATTGTGATTGGGTCAGTGTGGAGTCAGATTACATCTTTAATTTCCGAATACACAAATGCTCGGTGAAGCGTTTGCGCAGTGTGTGCGTTTCTAATTCATGCTTGACTTTGTGTGTGTGTGTATCTAGGCATCCCTGCCTTTCTGTCCGCCTCTTCCCAGTCATACCTGCAGTGTTGCGTGTGTGTGTGTGTTTGCTGTTGTGAGACCCACAATGTTGTCAACAGGCACTTTAGAGTCACTCATCTGATCCAGCTCAGTGAGCAGACAGAATAATAAGGTTGTGATGCAGGACAAAAAAAACAACAACACAAAAAACAATAAGCTCCTTCCAACTCTCTGTGGCGTCAGAGACAAACTGCAACCACAAACACCAAATACCAAAATATTTCCTTCTTTTTTCCCTCCAGCCCAAACCCCCCACCTCCCTCCCTATGATGCAGTTAAAGTTCCCGGGGGACCATTACTTTAGCTGGCGTGTGAAATGGCCTCGGAGATGAATGCTTTTTCTGCATTACCTGGTGGCGGGGGAGAAGCAATGGATACAGTGCACAGATCCTGCAGACACTTTTTAATCTGGGAGAGAGAGCTCTCTGATCCAAGCCAGTGGCGGGACAAAAAAAAAAAAAAAAGAAAGAAAGAAAGAAAAAAAAGGTGAATGTGAAAAGAGAAACGGGAGGGGGGCTCGGAAGACAAAGACAAGGAAGCAACAAAAACAAAGAAAGACGAAGGGCGACAGAAAGAGTGAGAAATGTGATTGTATTTTTAATTAGTACCACTGGAGGGGGAAGTTAAATATATGACTTTGGGTAAAAGCTTAACCACAGGACAAGGTTTTCAGTCTAATGAAAAGACTTTAACGTTCGATTTGGCTTGAGCACTAATTGTGCCTGGACCTGCTGGACCAGCCGACTGTCCCCGTGCACCTTCTGAACAAGGGGACCAAAGCGTGGATAGGCAGCAGGAGCCAGTAGAAGCAGGTGCTCTCAAAGGTCACTGAGCAATTCAATTGGTTAAATAGCAAGATGCAAATAAAAAACACCAAAAAACTACAAAAACAGACTAATAGATCCAGGGATGTCATCCTTTGTAGCAACAGAAGAGCAGACGGTGACCTTGTGTGTTTTAAGGTTGAAGCTAAATAACACTTTGGTTTATTACCCCTTCAAAGTAGATGTCCCTTTAGCTTTCACGCCAGTGAGGGTGCAGGCCAGAATGTCTAATTAATATTCAGTGTTCAGAGATGCAGCATCAGCAAACATGCTCTATTGTAAAGTTAAAGACAGCTTCTTTGAATTGGAGCTATCCATTCTCGCTTTGTCACACCATTCAATACACTGGAGGTTGTCGGCTTCTTTATAATTTATTAGTGAGGCTCTGTACAGATGTGTGGCATCTGGAAGTCAGTTTCAGTCATCATATGCCTACAATCATGATGACTCAGAAGTACTACAGTAGGCTACCTGCTAAAAGTAACAACAAGGTATGTTAAGAAAAGTTAAAGGAAAAAATAAAGGAATGATTATGTGTCATGTTTTTCTGCATTTTTGTTCAGCTCCCCTGATGCCTCTAGTTGGAAATCTCTGTAAGACTTGTGTCATCACTGCTGCTCCTTTTCAGGAAACCAATCAATATTCTTTGATAAGAGTGGAACCAGAGACTGCAAATAAACATGAACGTAGCCTTATTGACGCTACCCAGAGTTTTGTGAGGAGCGGTCATGAAGCTCAGAATGGGCTGCTCTACCGTCGCCATCTCGGCGGTGGCTGACTCTAAAGAACTCTCAGCAAATCCCCAAATCTGCAAAAGGGTGAGGTGTGTGAGGCGCTGAGACTTTGGTGAATGGCGGTTTGTTGCAAACATACACCCATCCAGCCGTCACTTGAAGTGGCCACACCTTCAATTATGATTTTATTTATTTGCACAGTTCAAAATTACACAAGTAAAAGTAACAATTTAACAAATTATAGTGCAGGGTGTGTGTCATAGGAGGAAATAAGCCATAGAGACCAAAACCTTTTTTGTATCATAAGCATTAGGGGTTTAACAATTCATCTACTACATCGATGCATCAATTTATATTCCTACGATCCAACTCCATCGATCTGTGCTCGGCAAGTTGGTCTTCCAGGCGACATATATCGATCTAAAATTGTTTTAAATGGTAAACTATCGATCGTATCAATACTAGGGAATTGCCCATTGGATTTAAGCACTGAAAACTTTACATGGATGTCATTGTTTAGCACTTTTATGAAATGAAATGAAATGCGAGAGTAATGTAAGAGTGGACAAACTGCCCGACTTTGGTGTCTCGCCTATTTTTCAGGCATGACGCTTGTGGGTGCTTCCAAAAACAGAGGAAAGACCTGATTGTCATGCTGACAACATATCAGCAACAGTATGACATTTCTGTCAAAAATGAATGAGAAATGAATTAATAAAAAATCAAAGTAAATGCAACATAGCTTGCAAGCTACACAAAGAAAGGCAGAGTAAGCAGCAGCAGCAGCATCTATGCAGCAGGCATGAACATGTAACGCAGGCAGTGTCTTCCTGACATAAAACTGTTGACAGCACTGGTCAGCAGCAGCAGCAGCAGGGGCCACTCTCAGTGTTCTCACTCTCTTTCAACATCAGTCTCCACTGTCCCAAGGTTGTGGTACGATGTCACTGATGTGATGGTTTTCTATCACACAGCTGATGTACCACAGGAAACCGAATGACAAATTAAGTTAATTTGTATTATTTAATGGCAACAAAGTCCATAAAACCTTAACAAAAATAATCTTCCATCCAAGAAACCAGCATAGACAGTCCAAGGGAGAAAAAGAATATTTTCATTATCTGTACCATTTGGAATGAGTTTTAGTTGTGGTACATTAAATACTGAATAACGACCTTAATAAATTGATCCATCCTTTCTGCGCCGCAAACAAATGCAAAAGTGAATCAGGTGTGAAAAGCTCAACTCCTTCTGTTCTCTGTGCTTTCTATACACTCAGGGTAGCATGACTTGTCCCTGTGATCCAGAGGTTTATGTCTGATATATTGTATGGAATGCTACCCATCTGCTCCCATATCAGTTTTATGTTTATGGGCCTCTTTGATGAACCTACTATAAAAGTTCAGTTGAATCTGCCATTAGGGTGAGGGCTTGGTGAGCTGTGAATGGACAGTACATACTGTCGCAGCTTTCAGCTTAAATGCTAATAAGTCTAAAGTGCTATTCGCTGGGGAGTGGCAGTCCACAGTAAATGTAGAGTGCAGAGCCATAGAATCTGTGTTCTACAGGACCAAATGTACCTGATGTGCATAATTGATTTTTAAGAAGAGAGTCTATCTGAAAGTGACACAAGGAGGCAGATCTGATTCAAACCCCCCAAAATACAAGATGGTTGCCAATCTGTGGCTGGTTTCCCGATAACATTCTTTCTTCTTAGACTATTATGTCTTACCAAATTGTTTACTTTTCTACGCCTGTTTCCCAAACTGGTTCTCAGGAGCTTCATCAAGAAAGACTTTGCTACGCATAATTGACAGCGTGTGTGTTCGGATGCTTCATCTTATTGAATAAATCTTCAAGTTCTATTGGCTGCACAATATCAGTTTCATGCGCAACACTGTGTTGTGTGTGGCAATGTGAGTTTGGTCATATACAGTAGCCTAAGAATAGTCAAAGAGAGCTCCAGACCAACCTTACCAAGATTTTTTACAGGGAAGATATTCTTAGCAAAGAATGCTTTGGGAAACCAGCCCCTTGTCTTCTCAGCTCATGACATGATTTGGACCTGGTCCTGCCAAGCAGCGACTTCCGAGGCTGGAAAATGAAGCCAACTTGGAAGCACCAACAACTGCCTTTCATAAATGGCTGCTTAAGGCTGGCTGCAAAAGGTAATCCATCCCCATAGACTGACATATAAAAACGTCTAAATTTACTATAGAAATAAACATCTTTACAGCTTATTGCAAAAATGGTTTGGGTCTATAATTTCCTCCTTTTCCTCCTTTTTTAAACTCACTTGTTTAAAGGGATAGTTTAACATTTTGGCAAATTGGCCCATTGCCATAATTGCTATAGTCATAGCAGTAGGTTTGTTACCTTTAATTGTCGGTGTAAGCTATTTTTAGAACGGCGGAGCAGAGCCACAAGCTGCTCAGAGCTACGCTATGGAGGTTAGTGGGATTTCTTGGTGAATGTGCAGGTCACAACTTGTCCACGAGAGTGTTTTGGAGTTGTTGGATTGTGTATTTGATGAGTTTGATGAGGGAAACCAATAAATCCCATTAGCCTCCGTAGCGTAGCTCTGAGCAGCTCGCGGCTGCACTCCGCCATTCTAACGAACCTACCGCTATGACTATAGCGATTATGGCAATGGGCCAATTTGCCAAAATGTTGAACTATCCCTTTAACTTTTATTAGGGATTACGTAATGCATAATTGAGGGTGTGGCCATTTTGAAATACAGGTCGGTAAATGTATACTTTCCACTAATCAGCATTAGTCTTTGCTTTGCGGCACGCACACTCTTCCTCTTTGGCCGTATTCAAATTCGGTGGAGTCAGCTGCCAAGATATGGACTACAGAACAGCCCACTCTGAGCTTCAAACCCCTCTTCAGAAACTTATGGGAGCTGTCATGAAGACGACTTCTAAAGGTCCTACTGGGTCTTTGAGTCAAGAACTGAATAGAACCGACACCTCAAATTGATATTATGTAAATTACTTGTTGCCCTTGAACTTTACAACACATTAACACTGCAACTCTGAATTTTCGATGTGTTTGACCAGTAAGATAATTTTTTAATCAGAGTTTGTGACATATTAATAGTGTCCTCACCCCGGCTGAAAAGGACATGAACCCCACTGCAAACGTAGAGAGAGTAGAGTGCCAAAGCCATGGTTTCATATTGAGGCTCATCTAACTTTCTCAAAAAAAGTGACAATGTGTTTCTACTGCTTAATTTTCATATTCAGAGACAAAATCCCATCCAAGTTATGACGACTTAAGTTTAACTGGGCGATGATATCTGTGCCATACACGACAATCCAGCTAATGCTCTCACATTCATTAAAAGCTGAAAACGTTAAGCTGCTTGCGGAAGTCCATGATCAACAAAGTTAAATGACATCATCAATCTCTGTGTAAAAGTCCCATCTCAACAAGATACAACATGAATAGCCTACACCTTAAGGCCTCATTTATAGATCCAGACGATGACACAGTACAGATAATGTATACAGAACACGTCTTATCCCCGCCCTCTCATTTATGAATAGCACTTCACCTTCATCCAGGTGACATCACTTTAGTTTTTTATGTTAAGAGAGTATTAAACGCACCTTAAGTAGCTGAAATAAACCATTCAGAATCATTCACGGGCCTGTTCCTGTTCTCTAGTGCCGTTTCCCCCGCTGTATGATTTAGTGGCAGCAGGATTTGGCCAATCTCAGTGGCATAGGCTGAGTTATGGGCAGCAGACAGCCCCAGTGTAGTGTGTCAGCTGCAAATCGATGAACACATCTAAATATAAACTTGTCTCATGTAACGCTGACAAAATCATCCCCATTTTATTTTTCAATAAAAATCCAGCCATCGGATGGTGGTGTCTGGTGTGTGTGTGTGTGTGTGTGTGTGTGTGTGTGTGTGTGTGTGTGTGTGTGTTGGAGACGAGGCGAGAGTGAGGCTGTTGAGGATACAATGAGTGTTCATGATGTTACTGCACTGCTGGGTTTTGACTGAGCCATCACTCAAAGGTAGAGATAAAGGGAATCTCCCTCCCTCCACACACACACACACACACACACACACACACACACACACACACACACACACATAGCCACCCACAAACCAGTTGAGGGCGGGGTAAGGTGAGAGTAAATTCTAGCAGAAGAAAGGTAGGAGGTCCATGGCTTTGGGCCACGCTGCTTTTTTTTAAATATGTCTACATGGACTTCTTCCTTAGGCTGAGAATAGCATTGACTCGCCCTTTGTTTCACACAGATATATAACTGTCTCAATGGCAAGGTCATGTGACAGTTTCTCTCTCTCTCTCTCTATCTCTCCTTTTCTCTGTTTCGCTCCTCACTTGATCTCGGAGATGGCGTTGCATTACAGCAGGACAACAACCAATGAGAACAATGTTAAATCAAGGCGAGTTTCAATTATCCTTATTGTCAGCGAAAGCGTGCCTTGTCTCGCCGCTGGTCTCCGCCATGCTAATGTATCACTGGTCGGTGGGCCGGAGGAGGCCAGGGGAGGGAGGTGGGGAGAGGTGGGGAGAGAGAGGGGGGGTGGCCCTTGGAGGGGACTTGGGGAACAAGCTGGTGACACATTGATGGATCTGAGTCCTGCTTCGCATAATCATTCTCCTGGCCACTCGAGTACAGAGGGAGAGAGAGGAAGAGATACAGAGGAGAGGAGGCAGAGACAAAGAGAAAGAGAAGAGGAGAAGCAAGTGAAGGTATAGACGAGGGGGGAAAAGGGAGAGTTGGAGAGTGAAAACTGTGAGAGAGGAGAAGCAGAATGCCAAGCGGTGCAATATTGTATGGAAGGGGAAGAGAGCGCTGAGCGATGTAAAGCACTTGGATGGAGAAATGGGAAGAGAGGGAGAGGTGTAAGTGGGAGGGAAAGAGGGAGAGTGAGGGAAGATAGAGTAAGAGGGTGAGGGAGTGTGAGGGAGGGGGTGTAAAGGAGGGCTGAGGGAGCTGAGCATGTTGAGGGCTGGGACAGATCAGAGCTGCAGCTGTGGCTGGCGATAGCAGTGTGTGTGTATGTGTGTTAACATGCTACCTCCCCACCACCACCTACACCTCCACCCCCCTCTTCCGTACATCTGTTCATTCATTCCCCTTCGCTCTGAGCCGGGCGCCGCCAGGTGATCATTTTCTCTGTGAATTAGGACTCCCGGCAGAGTACAGTCCATTAGGGCGGATCGCTGTGTATCAGTGTCTCACGCAACCAATTGAGCATGAGAGAGCAAGCACACACAAGTAGCGGCTGTCGCCAAGAGCTGGCGCAGCATTGTCCAAATGTGACACTTGTTTTATCATGTGCTGTTGCTTTAGTGCAACTGCAGTTGTTTTTTTTTTTTGTGATTTAAAATCTGCACGCCACAAATTCTTTCAGAGTTTTGTTTATAATGTACTTTGTGCCTCAGTTTATGTTAGTCCTGGGTTCGCACTTAAATGTTGTCACTTAACATGAACCTCTCTGAAGCAAATGGACACTGAAGAATTAACAACACAAAGCCTTTTTTCCCTGCCTGAATCGCATATTTATCTCATCTTGAGCTGTCACAAAATATGAAAGCAAGGGGTGTAAGAAAAAAAAGGTTCACACTTGAAGAATAATTCAACACTAAATCCATATCTTTGTTATTAAATAAAATGTAGAAACAGTGACTGCACTGGTGTGAAGCAGCGACAGCAAGAGTCTCAAAAAGTTCAGAGAAACCAAGGCATGGTGCGTTACACTAGTTGACTACTAATCTTTACTTTCTCAAGATTTCTTTTTTTAAAATCACTGAGTGCTCTGGATGGATCTGATGAACGAACCTTTAGAGTGGTGATGTGTCTGCAGCCAGTGTGTTCTGGTGGCAATTTTATACTGTACAACAACCTTTAATTTAAAAAGGAAAAACAAAAACAATGAAAAACTGGAAAAATGAGCTGAACACTTTCCATGTTCTATGGTGATTATATTCATATCTGCTCTGATGCCTGCTGTTGTAACCAGTCTATCAAGAGCATGAGATAAGGCTACCTGACTCATCTTCCATGCTGTACAGTTCATACTTATCCATCACCTAGTCCACCCTGCACCCTCCTGTCCAAATATTTTCTAACTGTTAACTTTAAAGGGATACTTCACCTGGAGAACTTTCGGACGCTTTTGGAGTTCCAGGGGGGGTCCGGCTGGCAATGGATTTTCATATAATGGCGGCGGATAGTGCTCACTTTTGAATCGTCCAGTACACAAACTATGAAACATCCAAATACCTCCATACTGCTCGTCCGGATCCAAGTGTCCTGAAGCTGCAACATGAAAAGGTTGTTAGAAAAAAAAAGATTTGATCTTTAATTTGATGTTTAAGCCTTGTTGTAGCAGCTGCCAGTGGCTGCGCGAGATTTGCTGCAAGATGTTCTTCCGTGTTTACATCATACATCCAATGGTTTACAACGACGAACGAACATCTCCAGCAAATCTCGTGCAGCCACTGGGAGCTACTACTAGCTACAACAAGGCAAAAAACTGAGATCAAATACATTTTTTCCGAACAAATGTGGCGGCTTCAGGACACTTGGGTCAGTACGGACAAGCAGTATGGAGGTATTTGGATGTTTCATAGTGTGTGTTTTGGACGATTCAAAAGTGAGCTCTATCCGCCGCCATTATATGAAAATCTGTTGCCAGCTGGACACCCCCTGGAGCTCCAAACATGTTTTGATAACTCAGAAAGTTCTCCAAATCCTTCCTATGACGATGAGTAGAAAATTGGTGAATTATCAATTTTGGGTGAAGTAACCCTTTAATTGCAGCCTTGCAAAATTAAGCCAAGCATTGCATTGTGGAAAAGTAGATTTTAGAATAAATTACTAAATAAAATGTTTAGAGATCTGTTTAAAAGAAGTTCACAACTTAACATTTTACTTTATTTTCTAATATCCAGCTGCTGTATAAATCACTTTGCCACCAGTTTGTCACATTCACAGTGCATAGTGACAGAAGTCCTGTATGTAATTTATCTTAGTGGTCAGATGTTTTACACTGTGCTCTGTGTTTATATGGTAGTATCGGGTCGTTAGTTAATAATATAGTTAATACATTCATTCCTTATGTGGCTTCTAGGTGTTCATGAGTGCAGACTTGTGGCCTGGATTTCTGGTTCCTCAGTGGTATCACAGTATAAGGCAAATTGCTGTTGAGCCAAAGTGTGTCCTTTAATTCAAATGTGGTTAATAAAACAGGCAGTGGGAGAGGCAGCACAAGACTAATTACATACATGTTCCTGTGTGTTGGGGTGGGAAAGAGAAAGAGAGAGGGAGAGACAAAGAAAGAGAAAGAGAGATGAATAAAAGTAGAGCGCTAATCCAGTGATGAATCTGTGTGTATTTTGGTGCTGGCAGCTCTGATTTATCACCAACACTTTATTCAAGGTCCTGAAATTAGTAAGTCGCTCCACAAGATGGAAACCCCCGACTTCAGAGATGGTGACAAACTGGGTGTCTGCAGCTCTGTGCGTGTGTGCGCGTGTGTACATGCCTCTCTTCACGTGTGTGCATTTAATGTGTCCACCTGCACGGTTCGCTCTTGTGATATTGTGAAGGTCTGTGTTTTTTATTTCGTTTGTTGTTTTTTTGGTGTCTGTCTGTTTGTTTCTGACGTCGGTGGGTTTAGCTCGCAGGCTAACAGTGCTGTCGGAGCAGCCAGCAGCCGGGCCTCGAGGAGCCCTAATAGAAACACTTTTACTTCTGGGACAAAAGTTTTTTCAAGGTGCACACATCCACCTTCCAGAAGATGAACAAAATATTAACTGAATGACAGAGCGAAGCCAACTGAGGCTATTATAAGAGAGGAAGGTGGGGGATGGTGTGAGGAGGGGGTGGGGGTGGGGCGCTCCTGAGGACATTATGAGGAGCGGTACGCTGGCTGATGATGAAAAGGCTGCAGGGTCTGGCTGAGAGAATTTGTTGAGATATAGGGACGATACAGCGGGCCCCGGGCTCAGCCAAGATGCTGCCGGGGCTGAGGCGCTGAGATAATATAAAGTGCCTTTCTACAACCTTAACTCCTCCCTCCCTCCTGTCTCTCACTGTCTCTCTCACCTGTTGGACAAAGAAGCTGCAGCGCTCCCCCTCTCCCTCCTCCCTGAGCTTATTCCTCTTCTAATAGTCCTTTGTCCAGTTCTAATGGAGGCATGTTTCTCATTAAAAAAAAATCTATACAAATCATTTGTTCAGCAAACAAGCCCTCGCAAAGGCCGCAGCCATGGTTTTGCTTGTTTAAGTCGAGTTTACCATGAAATACATTACTTTACATCACAACAAACACTGTAACCTGGGCCGTTAAATTCTAGGTACATGCACATGAAATAAAATGTTGTAATTACATGAACGTTCCTTTATTTATATGACAGAACCTGCATTTGTTCGTGATAATAATGTAGCTCCCACAGCTCTTAAAGGGACAACGAGGAGTTTTGGAAAGCGAAATGTTCTCACACTACATTTACCATGGCCGCGCGCACAGTGACATTCTTGGATCGGCACAAGACGGACGTCTTGCCAAGAATGTTTTCATTCATCAAGAATGAAAGTCAGAGGTTCAAAGACGATCACATATTGTCGTAGTTCCGACCATAAACGGCGATTCGGCTGCGTTATTCCCATGACCCGCCGGGCAGCGTCCGGGAAACCGAAAGTAATAAGGAAACGCTAGTCTCGCCCAGCATTTCCACCATTAATTATAATAACAAAATAACGAGACAAAACGATATATTGATCGAAAATTGAGCCATTAACAAGTGTGGGTAATGTAGATTCATCCACATTAATGTGAGACTTTTTTATAACCGAATACAAACTCCTCGTTGTCCATTTAAGGTTAAAGCAGAAATAAGTGATATATTTGTGTTAATATAAGTCTTAAATAGTTCTATCTTCCGACAGCAATCACTTACATAGAGTGTTTGGTCTGAAACACGGGTCTGTCAGTCACTCTGCTCTGCTCTGAGCCGAGGAGAAAACATTTATCGTATCCTACAGTTTTTATCCAATGAGGAGAGAGAACGGCATGCAGGGCTGTGTGTGCAGCCAAGGAACGCCGTGAATGTGGCGACGTAGGGACGAGGACTGTTATGGTGCATTCAAGGAAACTCGTATTTTTCCGACCGTGGTACCAGTTCGATCTGGTACGAGTTCACCGGTCGGAAGTTACGAGTGGCCGTTATAGTGACTTTCACCGGTAAAACAGGTCGGAAAAACACGAGTGGGTTGCCTGAAACGCTACAAAGTCGTAAGTTGTGACTTGAAGCTGTAATTTACGATTTCAAAAGCCTGCCTGGAACGCAGCATTAGCGAAAACGACCGGACCACTTACTTCTGCTTTAAGTTTAGAGAAAGGTCTCGGACTGCTTTAAAGAGGAACTAAGCAGGATTTCTCCCGTGGCTATGCTACATTTTTACCTTAATTAAAAAGCTCCGGAGTAATTGTTATCGTTAACTACATGACTTGTGACTTGTTACAGTGAGAATGGAGGCTCTCTGCCTTCCACCTGGCATCTCATGGATGAAAACCAACCTTGCAACGTCAGTGTAGTTACTCGGTCGCCGCCCCGGTGTCCCAGCTCCTGTCTCTGCTGCACCGCGACACAAACACACTCCGTAACCAGCGATCTTTTGTTCATGACAGTCAAGACTACACAAACACATGCGCCGTAACATCGTATATGTTATGTTACGTTATGCACCACTCCATTTATTGATTTTTCACTGGCTTCATTGTAAACAAAATGCACATGGGCGAAAGGAGTGTAACCAAACAGCAGAAAAGCGAGCGGACTTGCATAGTTCCCCATTAACACTAGAACCGCCAACATTCCATGTACTCGAACCGCCAAGAGGTCATTTTGACCTCCATTCATTCTAATGCAAAAATGGTAAATGGACTGCATTTATACAGCCATATATATTACATAAGCAGCCAGACACACAACTCAAAACACTTTATAGTAATGCTTCACATTCATATACATACACATACTTTACAAAAAATAACAATAGTCGTTGCTAGGCAACCAATATAGACGACTCTTTATTTTTCTATTCTTCGAACAGTGTGTGTATATAAAAATTTTCAAAATTGTTACAAATTTCTGAATTCATGTCACTTTCTCATGAGAGCAAGGGACTGTCATTGTTATGTTCAATGTTTATGAGTAATGTTCATTTGTTATCTGTTTGACACCTGTTTTAACTGTTTGACAACTTTCTAATATCTGAACTTGTGTTGTGTTGTGGGATGAGGTCAAAATGACTAATTAACTAAATAAATAACTATCTAACTAACTAACTTACAAACTGAGTGACTAAATGGACATTCTTTAGCCCAGATTGCAATGATAGGAAAATCAGTTTTATAAATTTTTATATACACACACTGTTCGAAAAATAGAAAAATAAAGAGTCGTCTATATTGGTTGCCTAGCAACGACTATTGTTATTTTTGGTAAAGTATGTATATGTATATCAATGTGAAGCATTACCATAAAGTGTTTTGAACTGTGTGTCTGGCTGGCTATATAATGTATATGGCTGTGTAAATGCAGTACATTTAGCATTTTTGCATTAGAATGAATGGAGGTCAAAATGACCTCTTGGCGGTTCTAGGTAAAATCACTCTTTTTTTCGTTATCTTTTATACTAGAATCGTGAAAACGCATAAGATGATGTAGAACACACTTTTAGGAAAAGTCACCGACTGGGAGACATAGGGTTTTTACGCAAACAGAGTTACGTGCATTTTAAGAAGCAAGAGAGGTCAAAATGACCTCACGGCGGTTCTAGTGTTAAAACAGAAAAAGTTCACAGTCACTTCAGACACAGTGTTTATTTATCCATCATCTATTTGCTGGACTGCTTATCTCTGCAGAGTCACAGATGGGGCAGGAGCCAAACCCAGGTGACGTAGCGCAAGAGCAGGGTACAGCCTGGACATAGACAGACAACCACACCACATTCACACAGGCAACGGTTGAGTTGTCAATCAATCTAATGTGTAGGCTATGTGTTTGGACTGTTGGTAGATACAGGGAGAACATGTAAACTCCACAGGCCCCAGGTGTGGGGATTGAACACAGAACCTTCTTGCAGTGGTGCAGTGGCAACAACTGCAGTACTAACCACTGTACAACCCATGTCTATTTATAATTAACCAACATATCGATTTTTCCTGTGTGTGTCCTGTGTCCTTTGTTTTCATATATGCACCCTGAGTCTGGAATAAAGTTTATCTATCTTTCCCTTTATCAGCAAACGTATCTTATATTTCAGACATATTGTAGTTTTTAACCTGTATGTTTCCATATAACAAGTTCTATCACCCCTTCAGAAAACCATAGGAATTTCACTTGTGTAATGGTTACATGTACATGTGATTTCTACACATGTAAAATGTAATATGTAAGAAAGCTTAAAGTCATGTTTGTAATGTGTGAAACACAAAAATGTAAATACCCATGTGAAACCTGTTATAAACTACACAAAACAATCATTGTGATAGTGTCATTCTTGGCTCTGAGTAAATGTGATGATGAGCTTTTTCTTCTGAATCAATCAGCTCATCAAGAAAATAATCCACACATTAATCTGTGATGAAAAGAATCACTATTTGCAGCCCTGTGTAAAATTGTTCAAATGAGTTTGACCTCAACCAGCTACAGCAGGAAAGTGTTGCTTCCACATTACTGCTTGAATAATAATGATCTAATGATATATCGCTGAATAACAACCACAGGGGACAATTTTCTGCATATTGAGCTTCTGTTTCTTCTTATTAGTAATGGTCCAGACAAGTAAACAAGTCAAAGTTATCTACACAATGTATATAGATTTCGTAGGAATAAGGAAATTAGTTTTGATTTGTGATACTTTGAATTCAATTGTACTGTAACATCCACAAAGATACAGTACTGTATGTTCAGTAGTTGATCAGACAATAAAATAAGAGTTTTAAAGTATGTGTGTGTGTGTGTGTGTGTGTGTGTGTGTGTGTGTGTGTGAGAGAGAGAGAGAGAGAGAGAGAGAGAGAGAATTTAAAGTTGGATGAAATGAAATGTTATTTCCCTGTACTTATTGTACATGTTAACACACACACACACACACACACACACACACACACACACTTCTTATGTGTGTGTGAGGAGGACGCTGCTGTGATTTGGTCTTTTAGGTGATTTCACACATGCTTTCTCTCTGCTTCGAGAGCTGGAGATGTATGTGTACTGGACAGACAAGCAGGAGAGTAATGGATAATGGAGGAGGGAAGTTGCGAGTAGCAGCGAGAAAGACGGCGGCAGGACAGAGCGAGGGAGGAATAGTGAGGCATGGCAGGACGACTGGTGCAGGTAAGTGGGGGAGGGGGAGGGGGAGGGAAAGGAGGGAGGGAGGATAAGTCCGGATATCAGAGATTGCAGGTCTGTGTTGAGATGGATTGGTACCGGCTGGGCCCGGGTGCACTTGCTATCAGTCGTATGAAGAACAGAAGAGGGGGGGGGGAGAAAGGAGGTGGACGATTGGAGAGACAATGAAAGTAGAGAGAAGAAGAGTAGAGGAGGGTTAGAGGACAAGGAGGGGAATGGGAGGGGATAATCCAGGGTGATGAAAGGGAGGATGAAAATTGAAGGGAAGGGAAAAGAAGCAAGGGGGGTGGGGGGAAGAAAAAAAGAGGATGTAGGATATGAGAAAAGAGAAAAATGGAAGACGGGGGAGGTTTGAAAAAGTAAAAAGCAGCTAGCCAAGTGAGTTTCAGCATATCCTCCATTGCTCTTCCTCTCGCTCTCGTTCAGTATGATTTATGAGCACGAAGCTCCAAAACACTCTCAGACACTGTCTTCTACACTGCTGGTGACGATGTGGGTATTTATACACACACACTGCCGCCATTTCCTGCTTTCTTGCGTGCAGTGCAAAGTGTGTGTGTGTGTGTGTTTGTTTGTGTACTCGTGCATCATAGATTTCCCCTGACTTAACCCAATTTCTTTGTCCTGAAAATGCTACTACCCAATGACTTTGACAACATCAGCCTTTGCAGAAAGTATTGCAGAAGCAGCAACACACACACACACGCAGGATTACAGTGAATGCTGTGTATTTATCCCGAGGCCGTAATGGTTTTGGCTTGCTACTTGACAGCTTTAAACACAGGGGCTTAGCAGCAGGACAGTATCAGCAGAGGAGTGAAAACAACATTCATTAACAACCTTTGACCTGCTCACAGACTCTCTGTATCCACCGAGGGGCACGCCGAGTCCTCCTTTCTGTACACTTTGTCTTGTGAGCGATGCGTTCGGGGGATACAGAGGATGGAGGAAGGGACATGGGGGAGGAAGAGTCACTTGTTGGGACGTCTGCGCAGCTTTCCCTTAATCTTCCTTAACAGTGATATATCACGTAATTTCTCTGTTTGAGCATTCATGAATAAAAAACAGGTAAACAGGATCGCAGACGATGCTGCTCTCTACCTAATGTAAGACTGATATGATTTCATTCTGCTTTCCTTTATTCACGACTCAGAGTTCAGGTAATTTCATGCATTATAGGAAACTGTCAATGATTGTTCTCTCTCTGGCTCCACATATAGAGGGTAAAGCTTTATTAATATGTGTGGTGTCTCTCCCACACATCTCATTCATTATAGATAACCTTACGCAGGACTGGTTGAATGGGAGAGGATACAGCAGTCAGGGATGAGAGGAGACGTTGGCGCTGGTGTTAACTGAGCAGGTCTGAGAGCAGCTTTTTTTTTTAAATAAGGTCCAATCGATTTCCTCTGGTGCTGGTAGTGAGGACCTGTTTTACTCTTCTCTGTATACTTAAGATGTTTATAAGGTGGGTGTTACAGTTTTCTCAGGATTGCTCTCTGTGCTGGAGAATTTTCCAGGGACAGGAATTGAAATGGTTTTTCTGGAGATGTTCTTCTAATTTTTAATTTCACTCTCGAATAAAAACTCATTTGTTTTGTTCTACTGCTTTTCTGTTTTCTTCCTGTAAATGTCCAATACAACACTACATTGACAACTACCTAATGCCTGTTTATGGCTTGACAAATACAAGGAAAGTTGGCAGCCCTGACAGATGTCTTTGACTTCAGGGCAAGTTCTGACCCTCAGGAGGCTCACTGCTAGATGATTTATACATCATGAATATTACATTGTACAAAATGAGAGTTTCTCCTCACTAATCCAGGGGTGTCCTCCCAGTGAAATGTTATATCAGTGCCCTGTTTTATTACTTCTCAGTAATATTTTTTGTCTGACTGAGTCTTGTCCTTTATTCTAGTTAATTCGTCTAACCCTAACCCTTCTTGCAGTGCTGATGGGTGTTTCCACCACTCTTGCAACTTCAAAAGTATTCACACCCCTTCACTTCACTTTCTGCAGACATTACATTGTATTGTAGATTTAATTTCAAAGGGGAAAAATCATTTTTTACAGCACTCAATAAACCACAATGACAAACAATGAAAACAATCACTGAGCTCTCTCATCCCCAGACCTTTACCTCAGCACTTTGTAGAAAACCTGGCTTCCTGGCACATCCTCTCAAGCACTGATTGGATGAAGTGGACTGCCATCTTCAGGTTTCTGCACAGATGTTCTATCGGGTTTAAATCTGTGTTTAAATCTATATTTAAGTTATTCTTGTGGATTTTTATGCCTTTATATAGAACTAGTACGGACTGACAGGGAGAGGGCAGGGACATGACATGTGGTAAATGGTTCTGCTGGCCAGGAATCAAACCAGGGGGACTCATAGTTGAGAGCATTTGGGGCCATGTGGTATACACCTTAACTATTCAGCTATTAGACTGCACTTTGGATCACTATTGCTGAAAGGTGAACACCTGCGTTCAGGAGCAGGTGTTCTGTAATGACCTCTGCATTAGGCTGCATTCATCCTTCCTTCAGTTTTAGAACAGCAGCCCCTTCTCTCTGCTGTTGAGAAGCCCCTTCACTGCTTGATGCCGCCACCACTACAGTATGCTTCATCGTGGGATGGTTATTAGGCGGTTGATGAGCAGTGACTGACCACAGCTCAGAGCCACAGCAAAGGGTCTGAACAGTTAAACTGAGATTTTTAAATTTGCAGCGTAGAGTATGGGTGTTTCAGGGGCGGGTCTTCCATGGTGGCACAGGGGGGCACCCGCCCCCCCCTGCAATCTGATTGGCCACTCTGTGTGCCCCCCCAATGATCATTGACTTGTGATAATGTCAATCACTGTGTAAAGCTCTTTATCACTGTACAGAGCACTAACCTCTGACTAAGGCTCTTACCCAACTCTGCACAGCAAACATCCCAGTGTTCTGTCAAGTAGGGATGGGAACGACACGGGATTTGGATTGTCGATTGTCGAGGCCCATGTGTCGACTTTTTGTCGAATTGTCGGCCCTTTTTATTTTTTTTTAACAGCAGCAGATATGCGGGCGGGCTGGGGGGGGCTACACGTGCTTCTGTTGTGGTTTATTAACGATGCTGTCGGCACAAGCGGACGAGGCAGCAAGCATTCGGTTTCTTTTTTTCCGTGCATGTCCGCGGTCCTCTACGAAGAATGCAACCATTGCATCCACCTGTTTTGCCCATGGTTTTGCCCCTTTTGCAGACCCGGACTCGTCATCAACAGCGCACCATCACCTAGGGAGCCCGGACAGCTGATCTCTTGACTCTGTTGCCTGTCAGCATGCGCGCACATCCGTCACATGTGAAGCAGAATGAGGGTCAAGTAGCTATCCCATTCAGAAAAAGTGGATTTGTTTCATTTAAAATATTTTATTTCATTAGGGGAAAAGTGGCACTTTCTGCTGTTTATTTGAATAGGAAATATTGAAAGACAAAATGCAATTTACACATGGAAATCCCACAAGCCCCGCCCCCTCGACATTTCGACACTCCATTTTTTTTGTCGGGAGCATGTGTCGATTTTTTGTTGATTTGTCGACAAAAAGTCCCATCCCTACTGTCAAGTAAACCAAGAAAACTGTGTAAGATTGTTATTGCTCTCAATTTTACCATCTGAGTAATGCTTGACACTTGTCATTAATCAAATCAAGTGAAAGAAATGTGAATCTGTGGCTGTTCCTGTTGGGATCACAGGCTTGGGAAGAATAACGCCTAAATTCCACTGGATGCGGAACGGCTGCAGATCCGCTCTGGTACGGCGGCGGAGCCGTTACGTATTAATTATAACCACCGTGTGAGCGTCCACTGACTCCGGGTCCGCTGCGTCGTGGGTCCGGAATGGCACCGGCATCCGGCAGCCCTCGCAAAAGATACGCAGAGCTTCTATTTTTGCCGGACGCCGGAGCACGGCGCATCAAGCAGCACAGAGCAGGTCGTGTATGACAGGAAATCGCGGGCAAAATACAAAATAAAACACCCGGTTAATTTTCAAAATAAAATACACCATGTTTACAGCGGAGCATATTTCCTGCTTTACACCTTGAAAACGTTGTAATGGGCAGCGACCGGCCTGAAGTCAGCAGCTCTGAGGTTTTCAGACACCATTTCACCCCGTTTACACCATGGACAAGGAGATAGTGATTGTAAAATCAAGTCAGGTCAGCACCAAGTTGTTTCTCTACTACTCCTCTGGATTAAATTAATTGTTTTTGATTTTGTGGTTCACTTTATGGAAACTACAACCCGCTATATCGCGAGATCACGTGTTCCCGCTGTGCGGCGGAGCCGCAACAATCAACATCACAGACGGAACCGGTGTGAGTTGACGGAGTCGGAGTACGCAGCCGTTCCGTAGCGGACCCGTTTCGGAATCGTTCCGCATCCAGTGGAATCCCAGTGTAAGTGTTTTTGGCGGCTGCAAAACGTCTTGGGTTTCGGTTCGGCTTTATCAGGTTAAATCACATGTAACACATGCGTAGCCCCATGGTCGTGTCAAATGATGTCGAGATTCAGTTTCCGCACTATTTTGACTTTCACTTCCCCTTTCCCTATCATGGCTGAATACACAGAAAAATATAAATAAACTAAAACAACATTCCAGTAACCTTAAAACTCGTTCTACAGAGATTTAGCTGCAGTACAGCAAGTAACAAACACATGGGATTCTCCTGAGCAGGGTCGGTCACCGCCACACTAACACCTCGCAGGTGTATGTGTGTTCCTGTTGTAAAGGCATTTGACCTCTTTCTTAGGGCAGTCGGAACATATACAACACGCTCACGAGTCACATGATCTCAGTCCAAATCAACTCTGATGTCACTTATTTCTGCGACTTAGGAACAAGTTGCTGACTCGAGTTCACATCTCTGAGGAACATCAGTTAATTTCACACAACTTCACAAAGCTACAACTTTTTTTTTTTCTTCACACATTCGCAGAATCAGCTGTTTTTGTTCTCCATAGCAGACGCACAAAAAGAGTGCTGGTAGACGGATCACCCCTTCGCACCTTCTGAGCTGAAAACCAACATCAGCAAAGACGGAATAAAGAATCATTTTCAGGGCACAGATGCAACATAAGTGATGTTATGGAAAGTCATGCAAGAGCCATGGAAATTTTTGAACATTTGTCTTTTAGATTAAAGAAAGCCTGAACTCAGTGTCGGGTCCTTTGCTGTTGTATTAAAGGATTACAATGATTGTTTTCCAGCTGTTTGAGAAAATAAATCCACAACAGACAACAAATAATGCAACAATATTAACCAAAATCTAAAGTCATGATGTTATATAATTCACATAGAAAAGATTGACAGCAAATGAAGACAACCTACAATCTAATCTGTGATTGTGAACGCATAACATAGGAGTGTGTCTGGCCCTCAGGTCTGCAGAAGAGTTACTGCTGAGACTTTTTTTTAAAGGAAAGCTCTGGAACACTTGAAATGGTAAAGTTGGAATCAGCAGCATTGGGGTGGCTTGAAGGATCTGGATATATGGGAGCAATAAAGACTGTGCGAGTTACAGAGTGCACCTGTGCTGTGCAAGATTCCCCCGAGATGCAGGGTAGCTTGAAGGGCTTCACTTTCAGAAAAGCAGCCTGAGGACGCTTTAAAGTTCAGGAGTCAGACGCTGCAGAGGTGTTACTGCTGCAGGGGTGAACAACATGCTTTTTATCTTGTTGTCTTCCTGGTGTTTAATCCATGTTCAAGTCGTTTGATTTTTTTTTTTTTTTTTTTTTTTACAGCCAGACCAGTTCAAAACTGTGGGAACACGCTGACAACAGGCTTTTGATTCTTGCTGTTTTAGAGTCATTTAGTGTAAAAGGTACCACTTTTCAATAAGGTTCACTTAAATCTGTTCTTCTAGGATTTACTGATGGTTTAATAGGTCACTAATTTCAGTTCTGTGGATATGTTAGAGCAAGCAACAAGTACACAGATGCACTCTGGCTCATGATTGATTTGTATTAAGGGGTCAGGACATATCCAACACACAGCCACACCACCAGTACCAGCCTGGACTGACTGTTGACATATGGATGGTGTGCTCCAGGTCCATGAGACCAGGCCATGCTGTTCCAGTCTTGGCCCAGTGTTGCTGTGTCTGTGTCCTCAGGTTTCTGTTCTTGGCTGACAGCAGGAATGTTGGAACCTGATGTGACCCAATGTGTTGTTCAGTCTAAGAAGCTTTTCCGTCACAGTTGTAAAGAGTGGTTATCCAATTCTATGTCCTCATAACTCTCACATCTATAAGGTGTTTCTGTTTGGATGATTTTTTTATTTTTATTTTTTGGTTTTGTTTTGTTTTGTTTCTGGAGTAAAAACTCTGGAGACCGTCCTGTGTAAAAAAAAAAAAAAAATCCCAGGAGATGAGCAGTTTGTCCCCATCCTGCTGTTGGATACGAACATTTATACGTTTTGAAATTGCTACATAGCCGAGCTGTTTAGATTCCAGTCTCAAAGAAACATTTTGAGTCTAGCATGAAACTGAATTCCTTTATTCACACCTGTCTCCAAGTGGTAGACAGCCATCCTCTTGTTTGGCTTCTACCTCTATCACTTCTTCCCTGATAAAACACAACAATAACAAAAGATTTCCCCAAGCCTGGTAAAACCAAACATACAGTATTTCAATGCTACACAGCAATAGCAAAAAAAATTACAAATAGCTCCTTTAATTGAAGCTCTTGTGTCTGCAGGACTGCATTGCAACGCTCAGTAGGATCCAGACTTGTGGGCATCACTCTGGCATATGCACTTGTTTTTAAAAACCTTCAATGCTTCATTAAGATTCCCTTTTCTTAAGCTTCTGTCACTGCCTGTTTTGCAAGGACATGCACATGGACAGTATGTTCTGGAATGACTGGGCCATTGGTAAATAACTTATTGAACTGAAATGTACAGCCTGTTTAGTGAATCATTGTCCTAGTGCGAGGAGAATCACCTCTGCTCACAGGAGCCCATGTATTCACTGGCTTAACTTACATAGTTAGTGTCACCAGTGATACCTATTATGATTGGACTGACAATAGTCACCTGCTGAAAGTGCCACTTCAACAACACTGTCCCAGTTCTGCATTTACGTATAACACTGCCTGACTGACAAGTGAGGTGCTGTGCAAAAAAATATCACTAATGGACACTTAGAAAAAAAAATGTCACCAAAGATATCACACGTCCAGCCTGGCAACCGTCCCTGTATACTGTAAACCTAGCCATGTGATTACGGTGTGTTACACAGTGTTACAGAATCCAGCAGCAGAAAACAGGTGTTTCAGGCCTGCAGTCATTTGTGAAGTTAATTAATTGCAATGACCTGCAGACAGTCACACCAGGTGTCTTGGCTGATCATGTTGGAAATTACAATACAATGTCGTCCAGTCACCCTTCACCACGGCCTCCCTCGCTATCGCTTTTTTATCCAGCCTTCCCATAGCTCTACCTCTTCCCTACTACACCTTCCTCTCTCTCTCTCTCTCTCTCTCTCTCTCGTCCACTCCCTCATCCCCCCCCTCCTCCGTGTCTTCGGCCGGCGCTGAAATGTGATGCTGTCAGCCGCTGTAAGCAGAGCTCTGGCACCGGGGCTTGTAACAGCCGTATGGTGGCTATTTTAGCGTGGACTCTGACGGTTGAGGCTGTCACGTCTGATGGCGAGGGCGGCGCTGATCTGTGGTGGCAGGCGGACGAAGAGGAGGAGGAGGAGGAGGAGGAGGAGGAGGTGAAGGAGGAGGAAGAGGAGGAGGAGGAGGTGAAGGAGGAGGAGGAGGACGAAGAAGAGGAGGAGGAGGAGGAGGTGAAGGAGGAGGAAGAGGAGGAGGAGGAGGAGGAGGAGGAGGTGAAGGAGGAGGAAGAGGAGGAGGAGGAGGCGGCTCCAGCCTCCAGTCTGTCTGCACACTCACTAGTTTACAGCTTCAAACACACACATACGCACACACACACCTCTCATCACCACACGTACACACACAACTCCTGCCATGCAGATCTGCATGTGCATGCACACACACCCATATACTACACAGTACACACATATTAACGATTCCATCTGCACACACACAAAACGCACCGAAGTGCACGTATGCATGTAATAAACAGGCCAACAAGGGAATACACACAAACAAGTGTACACACACGCACAGACCCACACGTTCACAGACACGCAGTGTGGAGCAGCACCGCAGTAAGGTCACTATGCTGCCATTACTTACAACGCTGAACACTCACTTCTCTGCCGCTCCCCCTCTGTTTCTCCCCCCTTGGCTCTCCTCCTCCTCCTCCTCCTCCTCCTCCTCCTCCTCCTCCTCCTCCTCCCTCCTTTTCTCAGTGTCTTATTTCCTTTTTTTTCTTTTTTATCTGACCGACTCTCTCTCTTTCCTACACATTCTGTTCTCTCTCCTCTTCCCTTCCCATTTTTCATTCATTCCCTTGTTCATTTAGCTTTGGTTATTTATTCTTTATGACTTCTGCCTCCCCCTCTCTCTCTCTCTCCCTCCCTCTCTCTCTCTCGCTCTGCTTCGTTCTCACGTTCCCCTCATGCTCACTGACTCGCCTTTACTTTCTCATTCACACCAGAGTGGCTCTCTTGTACCGAGAGGATCGCATAACCCTTACACAGTATTCAAAGTGTTACCACCCTCCCCTCTCGGTCCCTGTTGGGTCCAGTCCAGCTTTCGCGCCCACAGAGAGTGACTGCGTCTCAGAGCTACAGCCCTGAGCCCTCTACTCATGTCTCTAACCCCGAGGCTTCAGTGGATCAGAGGAGAGATAGACCCACAGCCCTCCTCACTTTCAGCCAACACCTTCAGCTGTTCACCTGAATACTGAAATCTTAACAGCACTGACTCACACTCACATAGAGCAGGGAACACACACACACACTTGACTGCCAGCGTTAAATAATTTGGTGTTACACAGAGGAAGTGCTTTGCATTTAAAAGGAATATTTCACAGTGATATGTCTGTGTGGTTCTGGTCCAGTTATTGTAAATGCTATACTGTTATTAGATTATGTCTGTTAAATGTTAAAGCATTTCCTGTCTCCATCTATAAAGTTCTGCTTTGCAAAACAGGCTCGACAACATATCTGTCTTGTGGAATCGACCAAACTTTCCAAGACCATAAAGCCAGAAATAGACTTGAAGCTTTTAGACACGTGCTTTCAAAGTGCATAGTGGCCAAAAGTCCACTCACTTTCTAATAAGTTGTCACATGTTACACAAGTGAAGGCGTAAATGGAGTAAATGCTTTTATAATTATACATTGTACAAGTGTCTTTGTCTATACGTAACCCGCCACCTTCTGTACATTGTAATAGAACATGTCTGTGACTGGCTGAGTGAGTGAGAGATCATTGTTCTCCTATTGGTCAGCCCAATACCATGTGACTGAGATAGAGCTTTCCCATTGGCTACTGCTCTGTAAAATGGAATTGGCGTAAACGGTATCTATATTGGGGTGGCATTCATAGCCAACATAGTGAATTTGAAGCAAACCAGACTAATGATTAATCAGATCTAAGTTTTGTTACTGTTGACGTGCCCTTCAAATGGCAATGACCTTGACCTTTGACCACCAAAATCTGGCTAACAACCCTGGCTGTTGCTGGTGTGGAGGCATGGAAAACACTGTGGCAGACAGAAATACACACCAACTAGTGTGACTAAAGGCAATGACAGATACTGTATATTGATTTGGAGATGGCAGCTGATGGTAGTACCGAGTTGGACCTGTTCCAGTCTGGGTCAGTTAATGTTGACAGTTGGCAGATAAAATCAGACAGTGTTTGATGTGTAAAGAGTCTAATCTTAAATCTTCACAATTAGTAACTCCCATGAACATTATCTTCAATGTGTTTGATATTCATCACTAAAAAGCTACTTGATACAGAAAGTGCATAAGCAAAAGAAGTCCTCTGCTGTATTGTATGTCCACTACAGTGATGATGCTCAGTGTTGGTGGTGCAGGTGGTAATGTGAAACTCCATCATAGCACGCACACAGTATGGGCATATTATCCACCCGTGTGCATGTGGAGAAGTACAAGAACAACAACTGAGTGAAAGAAAACCCACTCGTGCTTAACCACACAATCACACATAAGGTTGGCATGTTACTCAGCAGAAAGAAAAAGCCAGACAAAGGTCGTCGGTTGACTGCAGCTGCAGTGGTAACCTTTGAAACTTCAAACTCAACAGGGCGATTAAATGGAAGAGCTATCTGTGTGGGTATTCACCTCGTCTGCACTTTTGTTTGACAAAGAATGCGAATTATGTCTATGGGTGTGTGTATCTATGCGTGTGTGTGTGTGTGTTTCCGGGCTGGTCGTGATCACCCCCCCCACGTACACACACACCAATAGTGCCACTCAGCCATCTGTGTTACACCCCTGTCCATGACCTAGTCCCTGCACATGATTAATTCTGCTTTATTCCACTTTATGCATTAAAGTCCATTTCAGAAAGGTCAGCAAAGGGGTGGTACAAGCAGGAATTGAGCGGCCCCCGCCCCTCCTCTTAAGATCGTTTTGTGGACTCAAGGCCAGTTTCCTCTTAGTAAGCTCACATTAAATTCACACATCTTTCTTTTTATCCCCTCCTTTTCTTAGCATAAGAAAAATTATGCAGAGTAGTACTACCCATTCAATTACCGTTAAGCCCTACTTACCCAGCAAAGAGAAAAAGGGATTCTAATTCATTAGGTGGGATTAAATGACGGTTTAAAAGGCATTTTGGTGTCTGGGAGAGCGGTGACTGTGCTAAGGAGTGGTAGGTAGTGAAGCGATGAGGGGTGTAATTTGAGTCCTCTGCATTTTCTGTCCTCGAATGTCTTCCTTTCACATTTCACGCCTGTTGGGCTGCCTCAGATAGACTTTTTATATGTCTGTTAAAAATGAAGGTGTCTAACGAAAAGGCATCATCATGACCCGACTCCTTAATGGCTGGATGTCAGGCAAGGAACAGGACTGTAAATAGACACTGCTGACAGGTGAGGAGAACCCTGTATCATCAGAAAGGCAACTTTTGAGAACTTTGATTCAGACTGACAGAACATTTTTGGTGAGTGTTAATTTTGAAGGTGCTGGTAGACACTTCTTTCTCGTGTAAAAGCTGCTTGAGAGTAGATCAGATGGCTACATTGCAACGTAGCTTGTCAGGATAAATCCATGATCTCTTCGACAAGGATGACCTAGCTGGCCAAGAAGGTGACAGCACACACCACAATAAAACAAACATTATTAAGAACAATTTACAGACAAATTAGTCAAAAACTGAAAAACTCTGAGCAAAACAAAGTGCAAACCAGGCTCTGTGGATACTTTTAACAATTTAAAAACAATGGCACTGTCCAATGGTCTCTCGTCACATTCTCGGTCATTTAAACCTGAAAACTAAAGGCTCAAAAATTCTCGAAGAGCTGGCATTTTCGACTTGAGGAAGTTCCATGCAGGGGGAGCCACAAAACTAAATGCTCCTATTCCCATCTCAGTGCGGACATTAGGAACAGACAAATAAATGAAATCACATGAACGGGGGGCATAATCACTTGGGGTTCTAAGGAGATAGTGACATAGAAAAGGTGGAATTAGAACCACAGATGTCTATAATTAAAAAAAAAAGAGTTTTGTGTCTACAACCAATGACAAATCTCAAGGTATTGTGATATCAAATGACTGTAAATATTTGGCTGAAGCACATGTACAGCACATCACCTTAAACTAACAACACCAAAAAGGTTGATGAGATAAGCAGTTTCCTTGTTCTGTGAGAAAAACAAGATATATTTCTGAAATAAAAGTCTAACTTACCTTTCAGTTTGGAGACTATGAGTTTCAAAAGATATCTCTTGATCAATAAGGAAGCCCAGGTACTTAAAACGTATTTAATCTGTTTTCCTTGAGGAGTTCGAATCTTTGGAAGATTTGCTTGTTATCTGTATTTAGGGCAGTTTTAGCTTCTGCAAGGAGGACTGAACAACATCTAGTGCTGACTTGAAAAGTTGGTTAATTAATACATGTAGAAAAAAAAGAGTAATAATAAGTACAATCTTGTGCCAGAGAAGGCAAACAGCACTAAATAATGGTGTCATCAGTGTAAAAATGATACATGGCATTTGATTGGTTTTCGGACAGGTTACTGATATAAATGGAGAAAAGAATGGGTCCTGCGACTGAACCTTGGGGCACACCCTTTAAGAGAAGAAAAGGTGGACCTTGCTATTTGAACACAACGTGTTCTTGTTGATGAATAGTTTGTCCAGGATGAGGCTTGTTTCGACAATTTAATGGAGGGTTACCACAAGTTCAAGACATTAATCTATGACATAAAAACATTGGTATGGTTTTACATATCTTAAATTATGTGTGAATGGGCTGCTATTTCCTGGAGCCCTGATCAGATGGATCAGGTCATCGGACCATCTGCTGTGTATTATTAACCTACTTTCTCTCCATGACTTTTTTCTTTGCCTCTACTGCTGCTATGTGATAAAGATAATAAAAATGCAAAAAAAGTACAACAACAACAACATGGTTATACGAAACTAGGGAGACTTTTTTTTTTAAAGTATATTTTTTGGCTTTTCATGCCTTTATTCGATAGGACAGTTGAGAGTGTGACAGGAAATGGGAGGCAGAGATGGGGGGAATGACATGCAGGATAGGGCCGTCCGACGCGGGACTCGAACCGGGGCCGCCTGCAGCGAGGACTATAGCCTCAACACATGGGGCGGGTGCTCTACCAACTGAGCTAAACTCCGCCCCAAACTAGGGAGACTTTTAACGTCATCCACCAAAAACAAAAAAAAAACAGCCTGTTCAGCATTCCACCTTGACAGGCTTGCTAGCTTTTGCAGAATTAGTAAAATGAAAACAACAAGTAGGAAGTATTTAATGTCACGTGATCATGATTCACTTATTGCAATCCTATTTAGCCTTCAAAAAAGATGTTGTTAATTTGTGAAGATTATCTTCCTGGAGAAAATAAATCTGTGCAACACTGAAGTTTTGTTTCATTTGCACTGTTGTCATTAGCGACACTTTCCACAACCACCTAAAAAGCCAAGCGTTGAGCAGATAGCGATTAACTGGTGAACTTAGTTGGATATTATGGTCAAAAGCAAAGAACAGTAAGCAAGACTTGGATTCATGCCATCAACACGGTATTTCAGTTGCAGGGTTGGGAGGGTTACTTTAAAAATGTATTCCAGTACAATTACAAGTTACCTGTTAGAAAATGTAATTAGTAACTTACTCTAAGTACCACAAAATTAAAGTAATGTAACAGATTACATTTAGTTACTTTTGGATTACTTTAAAGGACAATTCCAGGCGAATTCAACTCGGGGGTGTATTTTCCTATCATTTTAGGTCTAAAAGAAGGAATCTGAAGATTTTCAGTTTAATTGCTCCTGTTTTGCGGTGGTTGTGTCTGTCCCCGCATCGCCACAGCAGCAATGAATGGGAGTGGATGTAAGTTCCGCTATTTAGACTGTTTACATCCCTCAAAGCCGCAATTTTTTTCCACAGACAGCGTCAGATGCACCGAGAAGTTTATTTACTTCAAGCAAGCCGACATGTTTGTAAAACTAGATCTAATTCAAAGTCTCCCAGAGTCTCGCGCGAGACCCAGTTGCCGTGCGCGGTGTGTTCAGGTGCAGTGGGAAAAGCTACTGTTTGTGTCATAAACACAGGAATATCAACTCTTTACTTGCTTCAAGTAAAAAAAACTTCTCGGCGCATGTTTGAGTAGCCACCTGACGCTGTCTGTGGAAAAAAATGTACACTTCAAGCAAGTCAAGAGTTGATATTCCTGTGTTTATGACACAAACGGTAGCTCCCACTGCATGTGAACACACCGAGCACTGCAACTTCGGGCTCGCGCGAGACTCCGGGAGACTTTGAATTAGATCTAGTTTTACAAACATGTCGGCTTGCTTGAAGTAAATAAACTTCTCGGTGCATGTTTGAGTCGCCATCTGACGCTGTCTGTGGAAAAAAATTGCGGCTTTGAGGGATGTAAACAGCCTAAACAGCGGAACTTACATCCACTCCCATTCATTGCTGCCGTGGCGATGCGGGGACAGACACAACTACCGCAAAACAGGAGCGATTAAACTGAAAATCTTCAGATTCCTTCTTTTAGACCTAAAATGATAGGAAAATACACCCGAGTTGAATTCGCCTGGAATTGTCCTTTAATACCAAACATGCAAATTCAGTCACGCAGCCATCATGCATCAATCCACGCAGAGGAAACAGGAAATGAAATGCACCGAGCATCCGCTAAATTTCAAAATAGAACACAATGGATAAACTCTTGATTGTAAATCATCAACTTTATCAACATTAGCCTCTCCGGTACAGTTATCCATCACTGCAGTTGAATTAGCCGCTAAGCTGCTGGACGCTAAAACCGAGGGTGGCGTCTATGTTTACAATTCACGAAAGCAACGTGAACTTACGTGCCGCACACACTTAATAGAGTTACGCAATGAGGCAGCGTAGCCTCAGCCACACACACACCGTACGGGCAGAAGAGGCAGAGCAGCTCTGTGCCTCTCCTCTGAAATACAGCGAGACGGCGAGTTGCTTCTACAGCCGCTCTGGTTGATTTTTAAAATGTGAAGTAATCAGCCAAGTAATCTCCGTTTTTATCAAATGTACCGGTAATCTGATTACGGGTTTTTTTCTGTAGGCCTACTTGTAACGGACTACAGTTACCCTTTTTTTGTATCCTGATTACGTAACGCCGTTACATGTAGTCCGTTACTCCCCAAGCCTGTTCAGTTGTTTATCGATTATAATGATAGAAAGCCAGATGATTCTCATCATGATCACAATATTATATCTGGCTCTGCTGTGTATTGGCATTGATAAGACTCTGAACTCGTGGATCTTCGCTTGGACTGAACCTCCTAGATTGTATTGGCTTGTCTCACCACTGGGCTGTTTAGGCCAGCTCACACCTATATCAACTTTATTGGGTGATAATATGGCAGTGTTGTAAAGCTTGATGTGATGCCCCCAAGTGGCCAAAAAAACACTTGATTTGTGTTTAAATATAAATGATCATGATAGTCTCAGAATCAACAAAAAACAATATAGGAAAATGTCCAAAATTTGATTGATATTAATGTGGCACTCTGACAGAAGATGCTTTAAGAATATGGTTTCAGTCAGGTGGTTTATTTTGTCCTCAGAATCTCAGATTCTATTTTCAGTCATGGCAAAGCGCATAAATCATAGATAAAGAATACGGCGCAGCACTCCAATTTAAGTTTTTATTGCTGTGTAGATGATTTGGGCAAGATGCCATCTTTCAGCATGCATTTCAGGCAATAATAGTGTCAAACCTCAATTAATATTCATAAATCGACAATACAACCATGCACACAGCTGTGTCACGAATATCATCCCTCATGCACTGATTCACTCCCTGAGACAGTGGCCTGGAGAAGAGCTAGAGGCTTCACACAAACTGCTTTTTCGGTAATAACTTCTTTTTAGGACTGAACAGAAAAATAACACATAGATTCATAATCATTTTATGACCTGCTCAAACAGGGGGAAAAAGCTGGTCCTCCAGCTAAAAAATATTTGGGGAAACTCACTGAGAAATTCACTTGATGCTGTCTACAGTATAAGTTTGAGCTGGTGGTACAGAGGAAAGAGCAAGGGCAGATGAGACGAAGGGAGAGAGGTGAGTGATGATAGGGAAGAGAGCAGAGGACACCGGCTGGGTTAAAAGAGCGGTGCTGCTGGCAATGCCACCACTGTGTTGTTTTTAAAAATTCAACACGACAAAAAGTTATGTTTAGTGCTGCACTGTGCTGTGTGTGTGTGTACATGTGAGGAGGGTGATACACTTTTCAGCAGCCTGACACACTATCTTCAATTACAAGAGATCTAGTCTAAAGACGTGTATATAGTTGACAGAATTTTGTTTAAAATATGTTCTTATGTCCACTCATTAGTTGGCATGCATGGTATGTATGTATGTATGACATTACTGTACTGTACTGTATAGACTATAGTGCATATAAGTCTAAATGAATGCATAGACTATAAAACACAAACAAATAAAGGTTGTAAGCATCTAACCACACTAGTAAATGTTATTGCTTACATGTTTGAAAAGATGGGGTTAACATAGGCTTCTGATGTAGAGGTAGTTCATAGGATATTTGATGAGGGATTGTGTGAGGTACAAGGGTATTTACCTGCAGCACCTTCAAATCAGCACAGTTGCAATTTAGTGAAGTGGTAAGAAGCAATTTGCTGCTGTGGACAGCTTTTAACCACTTAAGAAATGTCCACTGAAAGGAGACAATATCAGCAAAAGTGGACACTTTATTCTGAATACTTGATACTACTGAATATTCTTATCTAATAACAACTTACAGTCCTTTCCTTTTGGAACTACATTTACTCAGCTGGTTGACAACTGTATTCCTACACACAAAAGTTATCAAACCTACGCTGGCCTCAAACAACTGATCTGCAGTGTGATACAGTGTTTGCACCAATGAGGTAAAACACTAATCTCACATAATCCTTCTTATAGTATGAAGAGAAAGTTTCAGTATATCTCCTGCTGGTACTGTATACTCCCATGTTGATTGTTAAGCTTTGAGCGCTTGTTGCTTCAACTTTAACAATTAAACATCACAATGTTCATACCAAACAGTTCAAAAGGCCACTTCTGTACTAATGGTCTTGAGTAGGATATTGAAGCACACAACTAATGACAAATGTTTTTAATACACACTGTATCTTCTCCACAGTCAAATATTAAATATGAATACATTTTAAATATTAACGAGAAAAACAATTCCCCTAGGGTTTAGATGAAATGGTGTGAAACAGAAAAAAAATCAGCTTTTAATGCAATTTTCAAGTCTTAAGTCTGACTAAAATCCCAGCAATTTGCAGTTTTGTATCTTGGCCAGGAAAAAAGCGCAAAGACCAAATCCCAGTGTGGGAAGAAATCAGAAAAAGAGCCATGAGTGTATGAACACTGGGTACTTTAGAGAGAGTGTAAGGTTTAATCTACCTGCTGTCAGAGGGGCTTATTACCATTGTGTTTATTCAAGCTTTTTTTTCTGGCACTCAGATTCTTAAAATGTTGGTGTAAGTGTTTAGACTAAAGCCCTGTCACATAAAACTGACCTTGGCTTTAGGGTATCCAGTGCCTATTTTCAAGTATTCTATTACAGGTGCTTCAGGAGGCTTTTACATTAAATGGTTGATAACCATCTGATATAACCATCACAAGAATAATAAAAAGAAACTAAATAAATTCCCCAGTGGGTAGCCACTAGGTCATAAAATTTGTTTTGACTCCTCATGTTCATTTGTGTCTGTGTGTTTATATGTAGCCATATACATAAGAGGCCCATGTTAAACTGACTGCATCAGTCACAAAAGCAGTGTTGGATAAAATGCCTCATGCAGCTGCTTATACTTTAACTGTACACACAAATATACTTCAGACAACTGAGACAGATCTCCTCACATTGGCTCAATAACACCACTGCAAGAACATTTTTTGACAACTCTATGGACTTATTGACAAAAGGCTGCAGTATTAAAGGATAGATGTAATGAGGAGAGGTCCCACAGAAGACTGGGAGTCTCTCTTTCTCACCACTCCTGTCATATGCTACGCTGCTCTCTGACATTTCAAAGCAGTTTGTCAACTCTAATCACACAACTAGAAAAGGCTGCCTCTTACAGTCCACAGTGTGTATGTGAAAGTGTACATTTGTGCATGTGTTGGAATGTGTGTGCCTGTGACTGTGGGTTTAGTGTAAGATAATCGGCTACTCACTGAATAGCATTACAATCACTGAGGGTGAGTTTCATCGGTTTTCTTGTTCCCAATTATGAATTAAATAATTTAATATGAAATAAAGTCTAACCATGCCTGAAATCCATTAATGCTGGTATGAGTGATGTTACCATTAGCCAGTTCAAGCATAAGCAAACCTGCTCAGGGCCAAGAAATGGTAATATCATGGCTATAATGTTGCCAAATATTTTAGCTCTGTCTTATTGTTTCTGTTTCATCATTTCAATTAATATTTTATCAATGTCCACCCTTCTGATGTCAATTGATGTCCAGAGGCAACTTTCATTCATTTTCATTTTTCAAATGAATTGGAATATCAATAGTATTTTTGTAGATGGACTTACAACTTGTAAAACTATTAGGTACTATTTTTATGTCACTTTTTTTTTTTTTTTACCATACTTTAGGAGTGATGTGTCCTTTCCAAAGGGTTAGACTCTTTCAGTAACAGGAAAGACCAAACACCAGACCTATTTGAACCCTGTCTCACAGCTGAATAGGCTACAAGAGCTTTCAAGTTTATTGTTTGACAATACAGCCCAGGGCTGCTGTCTGAACTTAAAAATGTAAACCAGATACAGTATAGCATTACCAGGGTTAGCTAGGTTGGTTGTTGCTAACTTGCCGATAGATCATTTCTGCCAAACTGGACAGGGTTGCGTTTTTATATAACCTACCTTTATTAAGTTAAGCTTAATTGAAGATGTGGCATCTGTTAGGTGTCTGGCCCTGTGTCTGCTACAATGTTCCACTTCAGCGGATTCAAGTCACTGAACTCTGTGTTTGTATTGGTGCCTTTTTTAATGCAAATATCAGACACATGAGAGAATGTGTGGAGGTCTGAGCCTCTATTTATCGGTGTCTGTGCCCACCATACCTAGCTTGTTATCTAGCTAATTAGCTAGCAAATTAATTAGCTTGGGTTAGCCTCTAAGCATGATGCTCAGATGTGCAGAGTATTAACAATGCTAATGGGGGCGTCACCCAAAAACCTTCAATTTATAGGTGATGTGACAGAGGGTCAGTAGCTACCTACACGCTAGCAACAAATGTAGCAATTTGCTGAGATAAAAAACAAAGGTTATTGATTCTAGCACCAAGTGATTGCCGCCGGTTGTCAATAAAAGACCTCCCACTGGTGATTTTTCTTAACAGTTTGTGTCTGGGTTAACAAGGATTAATTTAAGGATTAATTTAAAAAGACTATTAAACGAATCAACTGAAATTACCTGTTGTTACCTACAACTAATCCACTTTAAGTAATTATATTACAAATGAGGTTTGCTAAATAAAGTAATGGAACTAATTGTAGAGATGAGGCTGAATCCAAAATTTAAATTTGCACACACACACAAATGGTAGCCTATCAGTGCTAATAAACTCCTGCGAACAGCTTTATCCACTTCTTCCGACTCCGTTGTTCTATCAATTAACCTTTCTCTCGCTTTCTCCCTTCACAGACACATTAAAGCAGATATCAGTGGAATGTTTTTGTTAATATAAGTCCTAAATAGTCCTATTTTCCGTCAGCAATCACTTACATGAAGTATTTCAGCCTAAACACGAGTCTCTCCGTCACTCTGCTCTGCTGTAACCCGAGGAGAAAATTTTCCTTGTGGGATACAAGTGTTATCCAATGAGGGGAGAGAACGGCATGAAGGGCTGTGTGTGCAGCCAAGGGATGCGCGTGAATGTGGTGACGTAGCACGAGGACCAATTGATGCCTGACAAGGGCGGGGGCTGCTAACTCATGGTGCGTTCAAGGAAACTCGTACTTTGTGTTTTTCCTTCCTGTGAAGTCGTACCAGTTCGATCTGGTACGAGTTCACGGGTCGGAAGTTACGAGTGGCCGTTATAGGGAACTTTCACAGACAACAGGACGGTAAAAACACGAGCTACGGGTTACCTGGAACGCTACCAAGTCGTAGTTGTGACTTGAAGCTGTAACTTACGGTTTCAAAAGCCTGCCTTGAACACAGCATTAGCCGAAACGGCCGTGCCACTGATATCTGCTTTAATAGAAGGTTGGGGAAGGGGTGTGTACAACCAAAGAAGAGTTGAGGGGCAGTCTCCATTTCCTGTGCTGAAATAATCAATAGTCTATGAATATTCTGATCAGCATCCTCGGGCCGGAGAAAAATGTCATCGTTTAGCCTATAAGAGCTACTTACTAGACACAAGAAAAAGGATGGGGGAAACAGAAATGGAAATCACAAGAGAGAGAGGGAGGAGGGTCAAGAGAGGAAACAGCAGAACTTTAAGAGGGGATCGAAGGAAAAAGCAGAAGAGGATGAGGATGTCTCTGATTCTTTCACTACATATCAGTGCTGCTTCTAGTCTTCAGGATTAACCAAATTTCCTTTAAGCTGAAACACCCTTTGAATTTTCCCTTTACTGTAAAACTAAAATGAAATGGCAAAGTTAAAAATGTGAACAATGCACCCGAGGGGTTTATTTGTGAGGAATAACTCCTACTGAGTGTTTGGAAAGGTGTGTTGCTGGGTTCACACAGTGAATAGTGAAGCTATATGTTGTGAACCAGTCCAGACCTGGACCCAGTGACAAATGTATAGCAAATCTGAGCTTAGATGAGAAGATCAATACCACTCCCATTTCTGTGCATTAACAGTTGGCTTAACATAAAGACTGGAAGCAAGAGGAAACAGCTATCTCTGGACAGGTGAAAAGAAATTGGCGTAGCCAGTGACTTGCTGTCGACCGGTCACCCTGGCACTCAGGACACTGGAATGTTGGATTTATTGTCATTATAGATTTATTCATTTTTAACTGAACATGTAGAGAAAATGCCACCATCTCCACTTGCAGTTGTTAAAATTGTTATAGGATGTAAATTTGCATTGTATTCAGATTCTCCCACGACATACTTGGTAACCAGAGTGTAAATTGTAGGTTTTGTAGCCAGTATAATGTGAACATGACATCAACAGGTCCTGTCACAGGTCTGTCACAGCCGCCTATAGCCCTTAAAAGCTGGTAAATTACTGGGGAGCAGGTTTTGCTCTTTAAACCGAGTCTAATTATGGTCTTTATGCCAATATAAGCTAAATGCCAGTTAGTTTAGGCGTCATATCGAGCGTACAGAATAGTTGTACATTCTTTAAAGAAGCAGGTTTTCAAAAATGTCAAACGTGTGAGACAGCAAAAAGAAATCAAAAACCACTACATACAAGGGAGAGAAAATATATATCTCTAAAACAACGGAGTATTTACTGAAGTGTGGTATGAAAAAGGTCATGTTTTTGATACCCCAAGTTAAAGCCACTGATCCCTAGAGTCTAGAAGTGTAAAACTGTTAACATTCAACTCAAAGTGAAAATTTAATGTTTTACTTTTATTTTACTTTTCAACCACAAAGAAGAACAAAGGTCTGTGTTATGCATGGCATATAATCTGCAGGTTTATTTGCTTTCAATGTGGATCTTTTTTTTTGTAGAGATCAAACTAGGAAAAAACACAAAAAAAAAAGAAACATTAACATATTATTCAATTACAGAGCAAGTTTATTCTGTAAAGTGTACTCTGCAGGCTCAGTGCTCACTCTGTCTTCCTATTAAATGTTTCCCTTAAATATATGATAACTATAACATAATTTCCAGCATAGCATTGAAGGTAATTCATTCTCACAGACATCAGAGAAGAGTGAGGACAGACACCACTTCCTTTTGAATCTATACAAGGTCTACAGTCTGATATTGTACTGGCAAAACTCACCGTCACGTTCACCATGATATATTACCTTCACTGAATGAATCTGAATTCTCCATTGCTGCTGTTTCCATTTGAATTCGATTGGGGCTGAATAGTCCCAAGAGGTATAACATGTGTTTATGCATGCTACAGGGCAGGGGAAAAACCTTCTGTCATAAACAGATTAATCTCCTGTAAAATATATGTTCAAATACATTTCTAAAGTATAAAATCCATTTTTACAGTGTGTCTACGCAAATCCAGATTTTTCATTGCTTGGTCAGGTCATGTAGTTTTACTTGCTATAGGACACTTTAGCTGCTTTCAGCTGATATTGTTCCAAATACCAAATTTTATGACACTAGTTTCTGATGACAAGCATAGGAATCACAGTCCCTGTCTAAGTGAATGCTCAAGTTGTTTCCAACATGGCTTCCTTCACGGATCACTGTCTGTCTGCATTGTCTGGGACTGAAGAGAAATATATTTCAGTGCTGGAGAATGGAAGGCTGCAATGAGCTTATTTTATGCATAGGTGATGCCATGCTGCAATGAACACTGTAAGTTACTTCGCTACTCACAAGTACATTTCTTTCTGTCTGTTTTTTTATTTTTTTATCTACCATGCATAATGACAGCCAAACAGTAGATCTGCTGTTGCTGTATAAATATAATATTTTCAAATGCAGTTAAACCTGTGGTCTGTGTCTCCAAAGCTTTTGGTGTTTCCATTATTATACATCAAATCCACATGTTATACTATATGTGATACCTACTGCAACAGTTTTGTCCATAATCTTGCTTTGCAGGTTATTAACTTTGACCCAGCTTCAGCCCATTCCCTTTGATCAGCCTGCCTTGTGTCCTGCTGTCATGTGTAGCCTATACTGACCATTGCCAAGTAAAGTGACTTTGACTTTTGGAAATCCTTCCTGTGTCTTAGTCTTACATTTGAGTCTTTGCCTTGTTGCATTCAGTTCTTGACAGGGAACAATGCCTCCAGAGCTGGCGCTGTAACATTGGCACTGGACCTAAATCGAATACTGCAGAATTGTGGTATTTTGTATTCGGACCAGGTCTGAGGACAGTCAGATCAGTCAGACTCCCTTTCAGTTTATCTCTTTTGAAAATTAACTGATGCACATGGGGTTTGGGTCGGTCTTCTGTGGGTTTGTTTTACCTCAAAGTAACAATGACTCCATCTGTATCTCTGTAGAATGTTTAGTAAATCTTTGTTAGAAGTATACGGTTTTATCTTATATTTTTCTACACTGCATCTTACAGACAAAAATCTTGATGCTATCTGATTCTGTCCATCTAAGTTCCTGAAGGTCCTGCTGGTTCCTGGTTCTGCTCAACCACTTTGCCATGACCTCTCTCGACTTTTGTAGAGGTCTCTGCTGGTTCAAGACTCCTGGGGATCCTGTCCTATCTGCTACTGTACTATCATTAGCCATTGTGACATCAAACCCCACGAGTGAAAATATAGGCCTATAGACAAATTTTGAATATCACACTATAGATATAGAAGTCGGGGATATGGCTAAAACCTTTCGCTAATGTACAATACACCTGTAAAATTCTGTACAATGTTAGCAAGGTAATGCCAAAACCAAATTGCGTCAATTTGACAACATGATTGAGAGTCATAACCAGTGGATGACCTGTAACATGCTAAAATGGCAAAGTGGTGAGCATGCTGAACACTTACCATTTTAACAATGACTTTGTGAGCCTTTTACAGTAGCATATTGGTATTAGTATTTAGCTCAAAGCACCACTGCCCATGGCTAGCATGGCTGCAGCCTTTACCTGCAGACATGCTAGCAGCTTTCATTTAATATAATTTAATGAAATAACAACGGCAATTTACTTTTAAAAAATGTGGTATAAATAAAATGTTGGGATACTTTTAAGTCTCATTGTATGTGTGTCTGTATAAATGTGTGTGTGGCAGTATGTTCCCTTACCTAAAGGGCACACTATTCTCTGGCTGGTTTTATCTCCTAAGTGATGTCATCATCCCCTCTTCATTTAGTCTCTTTCTTTCACTACATATCTTGCTCTCTTTTTTCTGTCTTTCTCGATCTATCTCTTTTCAAACCAACATCTTTTCCTCTTATCATGGACAAACTGTCATAAAAAGAGTGTGGGATAATATCAGAGTATTTCTTGCTCGTAGGCTACACATCACTCTCTATCTCCTTTACTCTCTTGCACTATCTTGTTCACACACTCATCTATCTTCCTGGCTATTTTTGTCTTCTTTTTGTCTCCTCATCCACCTTATTCACTTTAAACTCACTCATTCCTTTGGCCTATGTTGCTCCACACTTGAGTTAAATCATTACACTTCTCTCTTTGCATTTCTCTTCTCCTTGACCCCCAAGTGGTTTCCTACTGATTTCATAGATCAGCATTTTATTCCCCTATGCTGTTCAGTTCCTTTTGTCGGGGGGCAGGGGTGGGGTTGAAATGCCAATTCCACAATCCCTCACTCCAGGGAATGGGGGTGGCAAAGGGGGAGGGGGCTCATCAGAGATGGACTGTCCTTCAAGAATCACTTCCCCCTTCTCAGAACCTGAGTCAGCACTGGATCACCTTTACAGAGAAAGGTGTTAATGGACTCTGTTCATTTCAGACCACTCCGTTCCAATGAACCAGAATTGGAGAGTGCAGACTGATGCATTAAGACATGCACAAACATGCATGATATCATACACAATCACAGACACACAAACTTAAGTACCACTCTGCGAAAGCGTAAGGTACAAATGCGGACTGATCAATCACAGCCCTTCACAGTGGGCTCATTTGCACGTGTCCATAGGACAACAAGGACTAGCAGCACATGAATCAAGTGTGCCAACACTCTCAATGGACACAAAAGAGTGAAACAAGCCCCATAATTAACACCGAATTAAGTGTCAAACCTTATTCAGTAAATTCAAGGGCATTTACCTGGATGTGCCATACCTTCCCTCCTGGCACATGATTCTAAAGTAGCTGCCATTATCTTAATCACTCTTGTTGTAAATTTCCATAAAAGAAGAACAAGCTTGTGGAAAAACACATAGCAGCGAACATATAGGGCAAGTTTAATTAAAAGGTTCATTACGAGCTTTGTAATAATTTAAAGCAAGTCATTAGTGTTATAACTTTCCCAGTCCCATTTCATTGAGTCATGTTGATAGTAGCGAAAATGTCAAAGTTTTTTCAGGGCTAGCAGCATGGCTCAAGGGGATGTCAAACTCAGTGTGTTTCTGGTTTGTGCATGGCTTTTCAGACTGAATCACACGAGGTGGCCATCAGTAGTTGTACAAACATTATTATGATCCCCAGCAGACAAATCCAGACCAAAGTCAAATGGAGACATTTCAACTTTCCTCTAGCACCAGCAAAAGCTTTTTATTTACTAACTGACATTTTCTCATGGACTGGCTAAGTTTTACATTCAGATCAGTTGGGTGGTTATGATTGTGGAGATCTCCTGATCCCTCAACTTCTTCATCTAGCTCTCTGATCTAGTCTAAAACTTTCCCAATTCACCTAATACTTTAGCCTGACAAGCCAGACTATATCATTAAAATGTCTAGTCTGGCAACGACTGGTAGACCTCGGCTCAATCCAGGGGGCGGGATGAAGGCTGTCTTTCAAACTGCCTCTGCACCAATAGGGTAGCGCTATGACCAATCAGAGCAAAGAGCAGGATGACGTTAGCCTGACAAGCCAATTAAAATGTATGTCGTCATCGCGTTAAGCCCGCCCAACGACTCTCTAAACAGATAGAGCGCTGTGATTGGTGAACACAAACGGTGTTCGAGACTCAAAAAGTTTCTATGGATCGTTTCTAGACCCACCTACGGAGAAAATATTTTTGCTGCCGCTATTGTGCGTCTAGATTTCTAGGCTACTAATACTTTGGTTTACTGATAGAATTTATCTTAAACAGTGAAGACACGATCAAAGAAAATAAAACTAAACACTTAAAACACATCCGTTGGTTGAGTCTGTGGATTTGAACCAATATAGACACAACAAACTACATATAACAACATCGATTGTATGATATACTGTGCCTCTTTTTTCAACATGAGCAAAATAAACTATAATCAACAATCATACATCTGTACAAATTAAAATCAAAATGATTTAAGTGCAGTGCACATACAGTAATATTATCAATTATGTAAAATAGACATATACGTACCTAGGACTCCATGTTGGTGTAATGAGGTGCAAGGCCCAAAAGCATTAACAGATCAACAAGCAGAGTATAAACCTGTGTCTGACTATCTAATCTGTGCGATGTAGCTGTAACATCATGTAGCTAAGACAGAGCATCCATGTAGCATCCCTATCTGCCACTGTACACCCAGTTGTATATATTTCAAGTCTGTGTCAGTCTGCTACATATCATCATAGTTATTGACAACCTGTCTGACCCACAGAGCCCTGTGTGCATGCACCAGACAGTTATGTAAATCCAGGATAGTGTAGTGGCTCTGTAATAGTGTCTTCCTCTCCTTTAAATAGGAGGGCGGGCCACTCTATCCCAGAGCTGTCACTTTGCCTGATAGATAGATTGTTACTTCTTCTAGTCTAGAGTTTGAGCAGCACTCCACCAAAGACAGACTGACAGCAAAATGGAAAATCAAAAAGTTGAGGAGTACAGAGCTCCTTCAACATCATTGGTTTTAAGAAAACTGGATAAACTTTTTTTGGCTAAGGAACATAATGTGATGTAAACACTCCTGCTGGATAAGGTGTGGATTTTGGACAATTCAAAAAGATTGAGGATCAATTAAAATTACAGTGTCATTAATGTCTACTGTATAAGTTATTAAATTTAAAAATTAATGTAATATCTACACATATACACATAGCTTTTATCGAACAGCAGATACTATTGCTCCCTGTGAAAATTACAGTAACGTATTGAATTTGCCTTCATTTCCCAATATTCTCTTGGGCCATTTGCCTTAAAGAGATTTTTATCTGAGACATACTAAAATGTAGTGTAACAGGAGCTCATGAAGAGAAAAGTATAAGAGTCTGAAAACAGGCAGAGCTCCATTTACCTCTGAAGTAGGATGTCAGAGCCGGGAATTATATCACATTACGAGTTAGTAGCTTGTCATTGTTGTTCGGGTGTTGTTTTTTTATAGTTGGCAATATCAGCTGAACACAATGCGTCATGCTGTGTTTTATACAAATAATGCAGCATGTCCATAGACACATGTTAGTGAGTGTATGACTGATTAATGGGACACAAATAAGACAGAAGTCCTGATAAACAGTACAGTAGGCTATATATTGATGCGCTGAGCAGCCATCGTAGATTTTGAGGTCAGGCTTGATGATATTTCTCTGACTCTGATGGGTGTTCCAGATGAGATATCCAACTTTAAATTGTACGCACTATGACACAGTACTGTATGAGGCACTGTAATTAACCCCTCATTAGATGGTAGTTGCTTATAAAAGACCAAATGGTAAAGTGCCCAAAACCTTTTCTTATGACAAGTACTGTATGATTGATTGCTCATAAATGGAACTGTGCTTTGTAAAGGGACAAATGAGTAACAGTGGGCATTCATTTACAAGTAAGCTGTACCACAAAAAGCACTATAGGTCTTCTCTGCTGCAGGTGATAGTTTGAAAACAGCTAGGATACACAAAACATTTTGTTACAATACTCCATCAGCACTATAAGGAATGTGTAATAGGGGTTAGGCAGCCTTAACAACACCTGTTAGATTATGGCTGTGGTGAATAAAACAGGAGAATGTGAACAGCATCTGTGATGGGATTCAAAGAAGCAAACACCCTCTCACACCTTTATTTTGTACATCACTTCATAAAGGCTCCATTGCGTCTGGCAGGGTCAATGAATGTTGGCGACGAGCAAAAAAATGTTAGATGTGGAGATGTTCGCTTGAATATGATTAGAAGACACTAGTCAGCTGATGACCTCTGCCAAATGAGCCAATGATTGTGAGGCATAAATGGAACAGATGCTGCCAGTCATATAATGCAAGCACAGCTTCATTGTTCTGCCAGGGCAATCACTGTGCTTAATTTATATTTAGCTCCTTCAAATGTGAAACGGCTGTGGACAGATTTATTTAATACAAGATACAGATTAAATATCAGTGCATTATAGTACTGTAGCAGTAGTCAGTTTTTCCCAGATGCAGTTTTGAAAATAATTTTCTTCTCATCTGCTCAGTCCTCCAGTAGCGCAACATTGTTCCTTATTGACAAAGCAATAGAGCTACCTTCACCCCTGACCTCGGGACACGTGGACACTGTACATCTAAAGAACAGTCTCTCAGCGAGCTGCCGGGCTCCATTGATTTTTAATCTCCTAAAACACTGTGTCATTATTGCGATAAAAACAACCGTCCCCTGCTTTTCCTTGATGATCTCTCTAATGTTTATTGACAATAAGCGCAGATTGAGTTTGTGTGGATTTGGGTTTGCCCTCTGTCCATCACAGCGTGTCTGAAAGTGTTACCCTATTAGATAGATGGATGGAGCATCACTTATGTGTGCACGCGCATACGTACACATAAAAGCACATTTACATCCGCGCGCCGCTGCTGCAGAGATACTCACACGTATACACCTGCATACTGTTCTCCCTCCCTCTGCTCGACCTCTGCTTTGCTCCACAGCCCCTCAGCGCTGAGAGCCCGGCTCCTGCCAGCAGCAGCACTTTAGGGTTAATAAATGAAGCCCAAATGGGTTTGACCTCCAGAACAGACACAAAGCGATGAAAAATAGCACTTTGACACAGCATGGATACAGGGCCTATCACCGTATGGCGACCTTGATATTTTAACCAAGTGCTTTGTGAGCCGTAATTGACTTTCCCCTCTAAAAATCCATCCTCCCCTAACAATCTGATCCCTCACATCCCTCCTCTCTCTCCATGTCCCTTCATCCATATGTTATAGTGGATCACTGCTCATACTGGAGAGGCCAGATTGATGTTACTGTTCAAACTAATGTTGTCATGCACTGAACAGGCCACTACATACATCAACTCTGATTGGAGGCACACAGAAAGCTCACGCCTCTGAAGAGTGTGAGGTGGTTTATATCTTATCTTAAACTCTGGAGGGGGAGGGAGACGACATGAGACAGAAATGGAAATGATAATTGACATGATATTATCATATGTATTATAAATATTGTTTTGGAACATTGTGGTTACAATATTGTGACTGGTATATTGTGACATCCTCTCATTCAAACAATTTTGACCAAAAACTCAAAACTCATCATCAACTCCTGGGGCTGACCATTTAAACCAACAGGGAAGTGCCATAAAATCACCACTTGAGTGGTGAGTCAATTCCCATACTCTCTTACACTTTAAAGCAGAAGTAAGCGATCCGGTCGTTTTGGGTAATGCTGCGTTCCAGGCAGGCTTTTGAAACCGCAAATTACAGCTTCAAGTCACGACTTACGACTTTGTAGCGTTCCAGGCAACCCACTTGTGTTTTTCCGACCTGTTTTACCTGTGAAAGTCACTATAACGGCCACTCGTAACTTCCGACCCGTGAACTCGTACCAGATCGAACTGGTACGACTTCACAGGTCGGAAAAACACGAGTTACGAGTTGCCCTGAACGCACCATAACGTCTTGTCAGCCGATGGAGTTAGCAGCCCCCGCCCTCGTCATGGATCTATTGGTCCTCGTCCCTACGTCACCACATTCAGGCGCATCCCTTGGCTGCACACACAGCCCTTCATGCCGTTCTCTCTCCTCATTGGATAAAACTTGTAGGATACGAGAAAAGTTTTCTCCTCGGCTCAGAGCAGAGCAGAGTGACTGACAGACCCATGTTTCTGTCCAAACACTCTATGTAAGTGATTGCTGTCGGAAGATATAACTATTTAAGACTTATATTAACACAAAAATATCGCTTACTTCTGCTTTAACTCTTTCGCAACCTTTGACGAGTTTTCTCGTCATTGCATGCCTAAACGTTGGCGACCTTTGACGAGAAAACTCATCAAAATCTTTTTTTTTTTAACAGATTATGATAATAGACATTCTCAAGTACCTTGTGTGTGAATATGGTAGTCCTTTGATATGTAAAACTACAATCAAAACATGATGGTTTTTATAAAATGTGTGATCTTAGTTTTGTCTGAGTAAGGATAACTTTGGTCGACTTGCATGACGACCATGGCTGAGGACAAATATGACCAGTGTAGCGTGCTGTAAACGTGCAGCTTTGCCTATATATTGCGAAGCCCATCAATATCAGACCTCAGATCAGAGATGAGATTTATGCTTCGTTCACATGGAGTCCGGCAGGTAGAGACACAGAATAAAGCGGTTTCATGCTAAAAATCAGTGATTGACCCACAATGAGAGCCGAAATCAGATTTTCTTGGCTTTTTCTCTGATAACTTGAGATCCAAACATACAATGACTAAAATCCCTCACCTAGATAAAATACATAGTTGACAAGGACTAAAGTAAATTTTAATGCTCACAAAAGGGGATGACTTAATTTACCAAATATATAACACAGATCTAGTGTTACTTTGACATTTTGATAAGAAAGAACCTACATATTATTCAAACATATTGTAACATACAGTAATGTAAGTCAGCTGACAACAGCACTTCCAGTCACTATGAGGGAATGAAGGTACTGATCTGGTCAATGCTGCTAATTCAGTACATTCAGTTCAACTTTAGGATATCCACTTGAAACACCCTGTTTCAGCAGAGTCGGTGAGCAGGAGTGTGAAGCTACGACAGTTGACTGACCACGTGTAACACACAGCAGCAGTGAGCAGAGAGGTTGATCAGTAATGGGCCTGTTATTCGTTTTATCCCATTAACCAAGCAACGGTGTAACTACACTAATATGAGATGGTTCACTGGTGTTTTCGCTGCTCTTTACAGTCTGCATGACTTCTCCTCATGTTACTACTGTATTGGTTTATTTAGGCGTATAAAAATTAGACACTTCTAAACTCAACATGAGCTATTTAGATAAAGCCTCCTCCCATGCAAACATCCACTGGGCCATAACAGTGGCTGTGTGGTTCCTAATGGGCTTTGTTATCGAGGCAGGATGGATGGTGATGGTTACTGTTTCACACTGGATCACAGCTAGGGCATGGAGGGGGCTATAATTCTCATGATAATTGGGTTAATACCTGTCATGATATCCCCTATTACCACAGCAGTAAATAGAGGAGAGGTAGAAATTATTGTTGTTAATTAGGAAACAATTCATGCTGCTGAAAAATTAAATCAGCAGCATGAAGAGGAACTGTATATCTCAGCTTAATGCAGAGCAGAGATCACCTTTATTGTTATAGGCACATGATTGTGCCTGGCCTTTGTATGTGTGTGTGTGTGTCTGTGTGTGTGTGTGTGTGTGTACATGGGTATACAGAATTCTTTTATGTGTTGCTATTTGTATTGACGTGCATACGAATATTATTTTGCAATGTGTACACCTTTGATTTGATGTGTGTACATGAGCTGTAGTTCCATGTCTGTGTGCACCAACACAGTGTAAACTCTGCACCACCATGCAAGTGTGTACGTGTGTGTGTGTGTGTGTGTGTGTGTGTGTGTGTGTGTGTGTGTGTGTGTGTGTGTGTCTCACCCAGCAGGTGTGTGTGAGAATGTGACACGGTGTCTGTCCCCTGTCCTCTTCCCTTTTCTGGGCTGGTTACTCAGGGGGCAGCTATAAAAGGAAAGGGCTCTGTCAGCCTGTGATGTAGCTGGCCGTGTGCTACACACACACACACACACACACACACACACACTAGCAGACACACACAAAAGCTAAGGATAAGGCAGCAAGAGGATATGGGCCAAAGGGCCAGCTGAGTTTACTAAACTTTCACAGGAGACTAAAATAGGTCCTGTCAATTTGTAGGGTTTATAGCATCTCTCTCTCTCTCTCTCTCTCTCTCTCTCTCTCTCTCTCTCTCTCTCTGTGTGTGTGTGTGTGTGTGTGAGTGTGTGTGTGAGAGGGAGAGAGAAAGAGAGAGAGAGAGAGAGAGAGCAGCAAGTGTGTAACATTTTCTCATTTTACTCTTGAAGGATGAGCAACAGATTTGCTTGAATGACTGCAATTCTTGGGCTTCTTCTGCAGAGAAAGAGAAAAGTCAAGGCTGAGAGCAGAGAAAAGAAAGAAAACGTAGAGGGGGAAAAAAGCCATTCTGAAAACAGCAGAATAAACAAGAAGCAAAGGGGTGAATGAGTGGACGTGTTAAAGTCAGGAAACAAGAAAGAAAACATGATAGCACTCCTTGGGGAGGGCCAGCCATGGGAAGTAGGGGAGGACGGGAGGGAGGGATGAGATGGAGTCATTGAGGGAGTAACAGGTTACAGGGTGGCTGTTATCAGCCAAGTGATTGCTGTTAAATTGACTTTTGTCCCCCTGGCTGCAATGAGACAGAGTGGATGTCCACACCCTCTATTCTTTCTCCTCCTCCTCTCTTGTTCCTTGTCTTCCTCTCCTCCTCCTCTCGCCTCAATATCTTCATCCTCCCCCGCCCCTTTTCTCCCCTCCTGTCGGTATTCCACATTAGGTCTTAGCCGAGGCCAATCACTCATGCATGAAGAAGACAGTTTGACTGATACCAGACCTTCAGCAGCCAATTCCCCTCTCTCTCTCTCTCTCTCTTTCTCACACGGGCTGCACATTCTCCTCGGAATGCTAATGCTTCAATCTGGCCGCTAACGTTAGCATGTGCTAAAGGGAAAGAGTGTGAGAGGGCCAAGCACAAAACAAACTCCTGCTTGATATAATACCAGTGGAACTTTGTCCCAACTGAGGGGGTAAAGTCGGCTGGTGGGAATCATGTGCTTCATCATCGTGATGGCTCAACCACTGGGAAAAAATTCATTACCACCTTTCACAAGGTTCAATTTCCGGCTATGCCAAATCCACTCTGGTCAATACATGAAGGGGGGGATTTTTTGCACAGGAACCAACTAAGTTTCAGACAGTAACAGTAAAGTGAAGATGCCCTCTACAATAAAGCCATGAACAGTTTAACTTACACAGTTTTCAGATGCTTAGCAGGTTCTTCCAAACACCCTCTGAGGACCTGCCATCTGTTGCTGGACTCCTTCTTCCTTTGTTTAAAGGTGGTTGTTTATGACTCTGGTCTGCACCTGTTGTCCTACTACACAATTAATTTAACCCCCCCCCCAAAAAAAAAATAATAATAATAATAATATAGACCCAAGAGATCCAATTGTGAAGGACAGCATGAGTTTCTTGTCCACTCTAAATCCTCTATGAGGTTATGAAGGAGTCAGTAGCCTACTACACAAATATGGGAGATGGTTTTGAGCTCTTTTGTTCTTATTTTCTATGCAACCACTCTAAAAGAACATGCACTGGATCTGACAACTCCAAGCTGCTTGGTATTCAAAAAATTCAATTGATTGTGCAGCATCTTTCTGCTGCTCTGTGTATGCCATAGTAAAGACTGTTCTTCTAAAAGCTACCACTAATCTCGTAATGGCTTCAAATGTGAATATGTGCTTCATGCTGGTACTGCAGGACCTGAGAGCAGCCTTGCTGTGTGTCAATCAATATTGACTATGTCTCTTATTTGTACATGTAAAGCATGGAGTACCTCAGGGATCAATTCTAGGCTAACCCAAGGAATCATCATTGACATTTTAGATTTCTTTTCATCATTATGCTGATGACACTCACTTGTACCTTGCTTTAAGGCCCAGCCTTTGCATATTACTTTCGGTCCATTAAATTTGTGTTAGGATTACAGCTTGTTCTCTTTATAGTATAGGTTTTACATTCCAAATTTCTTAACTCTGTGATTTACAATTTGAACAAAGCAGTTTTCTATGCAGAGATTAATTTATTTTTGCGTCTGATTTTCTTGCTCTTTAAGACATAGGATTATTAGAAATCATTATTATTATAAAGCATATTTTACATGCTTTTACATGCCTTGATTATTGCAAAAGCCCTTTTTACTTATCTTAGCCAAATATTTAGTAATGGACTACAGACTGTACGGACCCAGCTGCCAGCCTTTTAACCAGAACCAAAAAGCATGACCACATCACTCCTGTTTCAGCTTCTTTGCCTTGGCTCCCATTGCATTTAATAATTGATTTTTAAGAGTTTACTCATCACTTTTATGCCTCTTTATGGTCTTTCTGACCTTTAGCATAGAGTATGTAGTTTGAGATCCTCAGGCCTAGGTCTTTAATCCTTCCTGGAGACCTTGTGGAAAACTAAAGGGGATAGTGTCAGCATTCAGGGCCCTGAGGCATTAGAATGACTTGCCTGGAAATCAGGCTGATTTTATTGGAGTATCTACTGTATTTGTTTGTGCATTAAAGGGATAGTTCACCCAAATTCAAATTTCACTCATTTTCTACTCACCCTCATGTCGACTAAGGGTTGGGAGAAGTTTCAGAGTCATCCGTGCCTTTTTGGAGTTATAGGGGTGGTCCGCGCAGCACTGCATTGCCATATGATGGTGGCGAACGGGGCTCACTTTTCTCCGTCCAAAAAGACACACCAAAAAACATCCAAATACCTCCATTCTGCTCATCTGTAATGTCCCTGTTGTATTGAAGCCCCGACATGAGAAATTGTTCCGAAAAAATTTAAATAAGTCCAGTGTTGGGTAGGGATGTATACCGTGGACCGGTACTTTTTGGTACCGGTCCATAATTGCGACGGTACCAGAGTACCGTTAAGATTCTGGACTAACGGTACTCTTATCGGTACTTTTTGAACGTCTCCCTAAGCGTCACGTAATAATGACACTGCCGCCACAGCAGCTTGTCACCCCCCAATTTCCACCGGTCCGTCAGCGCAACAGAACCGCTACACGGCGGTCACCGCAGCTGATCCCTGCCGCTCTAATCAGCACTTGGACCGGGCGAGCCGCCGCAAGTCTCAGCAGCGTCTCTCCGCGGCGCGCTATCAAATCCGACACACGGCCTGACGTTGCGTGTGGAGCAAACCGAGTCCGGCCCGGTCCGTTCGCCTGTGTCGGGTCGTCATGTGTTTGAAGCCTCACACCGAGACCCAGCAAAGTACTTTAAGTCATGTCGGAGGCGGAGGGTTGAGTGTCCAGTAGCTACAGCGGCAGGTCAGTGAGGAGACAGAGGAGGCTCCAGCAGCTTCATGTTGCTGCTGTGAGGAGCAGAGTGCAGTCAGAGCAACCTGATGTCACTCCGCTAAGAAAGGAGGAGAAAACTCCAACTGTGGAAACACTGAGCTGCTTGTGTCGTTTATTCTGCGGTAACACGTCTCATAAATTGACTGGTCTATGGCGTGAAGAACATGGACCGGCTGCTGTGGATGCAGCGTGTGTGTGTGTGTGTGTGTCAGCGCTGTACACAGAGACACACACACACACGGGGCGCAGCGTCGTAGTAATGAAGTGAAAACAACAACCTGCAGATCACCTGAGCTGACGTGAGCTATGAGTCAGAGCAATACAACTTTAAGAGTAAAAAAGCTAAATATTCATCAAGATCCATAGAAGGAGATCCTATTTTATCATGATGATTAACTGCAGCTTCTGCACGTTAACTGTTGACTTGCTCAGGGTTTAAAGGAGGTGTTCCTCTCTGCTGTCAATTTTTTATGCTGGTTGCTGCCCCCCTAATAAAAAACAAAACAAAACAAAAAAGGTTGAATCTTTTAACATCATTATTTTTTACACTAAATTACATGTTGTAGTATCGATAAGAGTATCGATAAGTATCAGTTCCGATAAGGAGTATCGGTATGGGTATCGATATCGATAAAATCCTAACGATATACATCCCTAGTGTTGGGTATAGTTACTTTGGAAAGTAGTTAGTTAGGATACAACGTTACCATCAATTAAAAGTAATCAGTTACGTTACAGCGTTACCTATGATTAAAAGTAACGCGTTAGAGTACTCATGTGTTACCAAAAATGAAAAGCCTTTTGCAGCGCGCCTCGCACATGCTGCAACAACTGACAGACAGCCTCTTTTAAATGCACGAGTCCTGACGAATAACATCAGTCATCCAACCAAATTAGCTCTATAACATTAACAGGAAAGACAGTCAAAAATATGCCACATAGCGTTTTTTTTTTTTTTTGTTTCAGGAGTTGCCGTGAATCCCTCTCAGCGGCTTCACTGCTCGATCTGTCTGTCAGTTTGAACGGAGGACTCACGTGTGGAGAGGAAGGAGGCTGGCGAGACGTGAACTTCCAACCTTGTGTGTAATAAAAGTTAAAAATGCGGTTAAATGTACTGGTATCACACTGCTGCTACGGCAGCTATGGAGTAGAGATACGGGCTGGACCGGGGGAGAACTGAGCTGCCGCTCACCGAGAGGGAGCTGCTGAAAGCAGCAAGCACTGAGAGCCGGCTGCTTGTTGCTGCTGGAGAAGCAGGTCCGTACGTGGAGCTGATCTATGGGCCCTTAAATTGGAAGTGGATTTTTTTGCGGTCGACAGAAGGTTATCACCAACGCAGTGTGCATTTTACCGTTATGTTCTTGTCCTTTTCGCTGGCGAATTGAAACACACACACACACGTAGGTCAGCAGGGCACAGACGCATCACAGCGCTGCGCCTCGGCTGACACATCCGCAGGTTCCATAGTAGTCTACTGTCTGACAAAAGCAGGCTGCAGTTGGGATTTTCCTTTCCTTATCCGGCGAAAAGTAACGGATTACTTTTTTTTAAAAAAACGTTACGTTACGCGTTACATGAAAAAAGTAATTAAAGTACTCTAACGCGTTACTTTGTAACGCGTTGTAGAACCCGATAATGTAATAAATCCCCGATAATGTAATAACCCCAATAATGTAATAAAAGATTTCACTTGAGTGGATTGAAAATGTAATAAAACCTGATAATGTAATAACGTCCCAATAATGTAATAAAGTGCATTTCCCAATAATGTAATACACTCTTAACCAATAATGTAATAAAGTATTACATTAACGGGAGGTTATTACATTATCAGATTAGCCTTCCATTTCAAGGGACCTGATAATGTAATAATATAACAGGAGATCACCCATTACTTGGTTTCAAGTGGTGTGTTAAAGGTTACATTTCTGTGTAAGAAACATAAGCTCCAGAGCGCCACCAACAGGTCAAAGTTGGACATGCATGAATGGTTAACTGTGACCCGTTTTTCACAAACGATGTATCCAGGGTTCTTATGGATCCTTAAAAAGTCTTAAAAGGCATTGAATTCATTAATCTAAAAACAAGGCCTTAATTGGCATTAAAATGTCTTAAATCAATCTTAAATCAATAATTCAAAGGTCTTAAAAATGAATCTCAAAATAATTGACAACATTCCGACATAGAGAAGTTCATGGCGGCCGTCACCGCTAAATTTCTCACCGCCACCAGCTCCCAAGTCAGTGGGGGTTTTTTTTCCTGACTTTTTATGCATTTATTTTTAAAGGACAGCTGGAAAGAGACACAATCCAAACCAGGGTCGCTGTACCGGGCGTGCTCTACCAAGTGAGATACACAGCGCTCATGGCTAAGCGTATTTTATCGGAGCTTCTTCGATCGATGCGTCATTAATGCCACCGCTGCTTCGGAGTCGGGGCAGACACACATGTTATGATGGAAACGCCATAATTCGAACTAAAATCCCCTGATTCGAACTAAAATATGCTCGCTAGAGCCAGGTTTTGGTAGATTTGAAAGGGATGGAAACAGTTATGTTCAAATTAAGTGTGACGTAGCGCACTTTCACCCCAACTGCTCCCGTGTTTGCAGTTAACTCACAAAGCAACAACATCAGGGTTTCCACTACATGTAATTCGAGGGGTTAGAACCAAAAGGGCGTAAGTGACATTTTGGGCGAAAATGAGTTTTATATATCAAAAGAAAGGTCTTGATGAGCTCTATCCAGTGATGCCAAAAGGACCCATCTGAGATCAAACTGTATTGAATAAAGCAACAAAACAATAAAGACCTAACTCAAAAATGTGAGTAATGTTTGGAGCCACAAGGGCGTAAGTGCACTTACGCCCTTCTGGCCCTGAAAAATACATCTAAATACATGTCGGACCCACATGTTGGTTCAGAGCCAGAAGGGCGTAAGTGTAGTTGTTGCCCTTAAACAGCATTGAAAATGGCTGAGAAAACTGCAGACATGGAACTGTCTGAGGCAGAAAAGATTTTGATGAATATTATGAAACAAACTGATGAATCCTATATTAAAGAAGTTAAAGATGAGTCAGAGTTGTTTTTGAATGTATGCCCTCACAAGAGTGATTACAGTAAGACAGAATCATGCCTTGAGAGCCTTACTGGGGTCATCCCTATGTTCCCCAGCTCCTATGTACCTGTTATGTGTGTGACTGGGCAACATAGAACCCTTTCATAGAAAAAGGGTCCTATGTTCCCCGCTTTTCCCCAAAAAGACCAGGGCAACATGCCATTTTTTGTCCCATACCTGCAGTGGAGTTGTGACTTTGCAGATTTTTGCCTATTTTTGAGTGAGAAGTTGAGTTGTGACTTTGAGTGAGAAGTGTAATTGTCCCATTGGTTGGGTTTAGGCAATAAAGACAGGAGTTGGTTAAGTTTAGTACAGTAAAAAGACCAGTTAGAGGCTAGACAGGCCAGATAGATGGATAGAGTCCAGATAAGTAGAGAGAGTCCATCGACCAGCAACAGCGGGGAACATAGGACCTTTTTAAAATAATTAATGAATGAGTTACATGACAATTAATTACTTATTCAAGTGTTAATTATTCAATCAGTCCAATGCATTGTTCTGCAGATACGCCCAATATGTCCTAGAAGACTTGGAAATGTTTGGTGCCAAAAAGGCGTATGTGACGTTTTTGACATATTTTTTTGATTTTAAAATGTTTAAGAACATGTTCATTGTTTTAATATGTCATAAGTTTATTACATAAATACTCATTCATATAAGCATGTCTGTGGTTGCAATGTTGTGGTTTAAGGTTAATGAATACAGTTGATTGAAGTCTGCCTTTCCGCCTTTCCGAAGCCCCGCCTTTCCGACAATAGACTTCCATTCATCGTAATAGCGGGGGGGAGTATTTCTGTTACTGTGTGGAGAGCTCCAACAACGGAGTCGGGGAGGAAGCAAGTGGGACAGATCTGCCCAGTCCCTGAGCAGCGCACGTTTCACAGACAAGACACAACACAGAGTGTAAACAACGTCACGCGGTTCAGCACCTTGGACGTTGGACAGCTGCGGGGGGGAGGGTGTCGGAACAGCGGTGTTTCGAAGTGGAGGTGTGTCGGAATGGAGGGTTGTCCCCGGGGGAACTTGCCAACCTGCGGAAAACTTGCGCGAGTTTGTAGTTTTCATCAAAGTTTCACCAGGATTCAAATTTCTTTTAATGCGCATTTCATCGAATCACTTCGGATGGAAACAGAGCAAACGTGTCCTTTGTTGATCATCTCTCCACAACTACACAGCTACACCCCCCATTCATTCATGTAGCAGTCACTTTACCTTGGACCACATAGGAAAGTGTGTAAAACTGTCCCTAACCCTAAGTAGCCTAATAGATGTGGTGACATTTTTTTTTTGGGGGGGGGGGTTGTATTTGTGTTTATTATGAAGCCGGTCTTAAATTTAATTTCAAGTGGCATTAAAAACATCTTAAAAAGTCTTAAATTTAACTTGACTTAAGCTATAGGAACCCTGGTATCACTGGAGCCCTTGGGCCAAGCCGAGGTAAACACATCCTCAATGTCATTTTCCGCCATATTGGATTTCCACCATCTTTGATTTGATCAAAAACCTTTAAAAGGCCTCTCTTGTCACAAATTTTGTCTAATCTTCTTGAAACGTCGCCCAGATGATATTCAGACCATGACACACAAATGCATTCAGCATCTTCTTCAAATTCAAAGGCGCTTAGCCGTGACAGCCAATCAAACTTGACATGTTCGCCAAACAGGAAGTAGTAAGCCCATTTCTCAGCAACCCTTTAACATATCTCAACCAAACTTGGTATATAGACTCATGACATCATCCTGGGGACACCCAAAACATCTGGTGACCTTTGACTTCTAGGGGGACACATATTTTGTCCAATCTTAATGAAACTTAGCATGTGATCTTCAGACCAATCTGAACAAATGTGTCAAACAAATTCTTCTTAAATTTGGTCCATAGAGTCATGACAACATCCTGGGGATACCACAAAAAAGTGTGACCTTTGACCTTGGGGGGCGCTGTGTTTAAACTGCTTTCTCTTCACATGTGTGGATTTTAAACATATTTACTTTTTATAATTATTATACTTTAAATGTCTGCTTATACTGTCAGACCTCCACATACAGTTTCTAAACGAAAACAGCAGAATTTTGCTGCCATTTTTGAAAGTTGTTAAAATCACATTATCCATTTTCGCATGTGAAACTTGTTTAAAGTTCTGACGTAGTTCTATCTTGTTGCCATGGCTACTCTGGCCTATTGTTGCTTGACCCCTTAATTGCTGCTTGCAGCTATATTACTATTATTGTCATAATAATGTAAAATTTCACTTGAGTGGATTGAAAATGTAATGAAACCTGATAATATAATAACTTTCCAATAATGTAATAAAGTGCATTTCCCAATCATGTATGCATGTCCAACTTTGACCTGTTGGTGGCGCTCTGGAACTTGTGTAGCTTACACAGAAATATAACCTTGAACACACCACTTGAAACCAAGTAATGGGTGATCTCCTGTTAAATTATTACATTATTGGAGTATTATTACATTATCAGGTCCCTTGAAATGGAAGGCTAACCTGATAATGTAATAACCTCCTGTTAATGTAATACTTTATTACATTATTGGTTAATAGTGTACTACATTATTGGGAAATGCACTTTATTACATTATTGGGAAGTTATTACATTATCAGGTTTTATTACATTTTCAATCCACTCAAGTGAAATTTTTTATTACATTATTGGGGTTATTACATTATCTGGGATTTATTACATTGTCGGGTTCTACACGCGTAACGCGTTACCCACAACACTCTATATTTTAAGCTTGTTTGTATAGCGGAAACTCCCAGTGTCTCAGTTCATGTCTATGCCGGTGTCACTGGCAGAGCAAATATAGACTTATTTAATTTTCGGAAAACAATTTCTCATGTCGGGGCTTCAATACAAGAGGGACATTACAGACGAGCAGCATGGAGGTATTTGGATGTTTTTTGGTGTGTCTTTTTGGACGAAGAAAAGTGAGCCCCGTTCGCCACCGTCATATGGCAATGCAGTGCTGCGCGGACCTAACCTCGTAAACCAGCCTCTCGCGGAAATGCATTTTATTTCATTCCGAGGGAGAGTCTGGCCTCATTCCCGCTGTAAGCGTTTGGCCTGAAACCCTCAGAAGGCCGAGCCAATCAGCGTCGCCGCTGTGATTGACACAGCCCGTTGGCCAATCAGGGACCGACTGGTGCAAAGCCCCGTCACTACACCAACTTGCTGTTTGGCTGAATGGGGTTGTCTGTCAACGCTACTACTCCCGCCCAGCTCCCGCCCAGCTCCCGCCCACCCCAAACGCTTACAGGGAAATGAGGCCAGACTCTCCCTTGGAATGAAATGAAATGCATTTCCGCGAGAGGCTGATTTACGAGGCTAGCGCGGACCCCCCCTGTAACTCCAAAAAGGCACAGAATTTGAATTTTGGGTGAACTATCCCTTTAACTTTAAATTAACTTTTTTACAGTGTATTTTGCCTTACATCACTAATTTGGTTCTTTTATTTATTTATTTATCTTTAATCTTTTGATTTTTGTTGATTTTGCTGTTCTTTGTAAGATACCATGTAACTTGAATTTTGTGAATTGGTCGATGAATAAGCCATTGAGAGCTTCCTCATCTTCACGTTTGTGAGCCTTTTCCCTGCTCGAATGTCATTATGCACCTGTGAATGTACAGTATGTATGGTAAATTCCTGTCATCATTCACAGCTGACTTTAAATAATTTCCTATTAATCATGTCATTTGCTACTTTGTATGTATGACATAGAGCGAAAGGGAGGGAGGGAGGGAGGCAGTCTGATTCGAACCTCCAATCAGCACATACTCCTTAACATAAGAAAATCACCAGTACCTGAACATAAAATTGCAATGCAATGGAGCTGTTACAGTCCTGTCCGTTGTTAGAATTGTACAGACTACAGTGTTGTCATAATTACCTCAGATATCATATGCATTGTGACAATATAAATAACTTCATGAAAAACCCCACTACAGCTGTGTGAACAAGTGCAGTGACTGACCATACGATCAGCACAAAAGACTGAGACAAACAGCAACAAAGACAAAAGAAATGCTGAGCGAGGAGGAAAAGTTTGCCAATTTGTGCTGTCACTTCAATCATCGCTCTCTGAATCTGTGACGCGTTTATAATCTTAGCTCCTCTGTTAATAATCAGTGAGGGGGGACGGGAGCTGTAACGTTTCGTAAGGCACAAAGCAGATTTTGACGTCTGCGTCTCCACGAGATGAGGCGCTCGCACCAGGAGGCTGTGCCCCTGCCAGTTGGGACAGATTTCCTGCAATGCAGTAAACAGCCAATGCAGATATATACTGCCCCTATGGCACACGCGCACACACGAGTCGAAGCACATGGACACAGCAGCATATGTTTAATCATCCGCATCATCTGCATGGCGCGTATCATATTGTTCTACACACCACTAGACAGCACATGCATTCATTTTTAAATTAATTTATCTTTAAACAAAATAAAAGTTGTAAATGCAAACTAATCCTGACCACTGGCTCGTTCAAGCTGCATTCACCGTATGGAGGCCACAACAGCTGCTGCCTGCCCCCACCAGACTCCACTGTAGTACTTCAACTCCCTGAGCAGAGTTCATCTAAAAGTGTAAGACACAATATGATATTGGAATTTCTTAACATCCTACTCTTAAATTATTGTGAGTAAAAATAAAATGCTTAATATAAAATATGAAATATAATGAATGTGTTTTTTCCTTCCCTGCATGATTTAAAGTAACATAATTATTTATTGCATGTAATTTTATCTGCAGAGAATAAATTAAGGTCTTGTGACATATTAATAATTGCTATGCCTCCAATCTAACTTTTTGTTCACAAATTGTTCCTGGTTTCTGTGCAGATTCAGAGTGACTCTGAAGACAGAGTGGTTGGCTCAGGGAGAGAGCAAGAGAGAGAGTGAGGGAGGAAGGTAGAGAGTCAGAGGGAGATAGAGAGAGAGAGAGTGAGGGAGGGAGGTGGAGGAGGAAAGACCTTGGTGGGAAGCAGAGGGCGTCCAGGAAAACATCAATGAAACTCAACTGATGAGGGCTAAAACTGAGTGAGAGCGAAAAACCTTGACTTTGACGAAGAGTTGGGTAAAGATATGGAGGACTTCAAAAACACAGCGAGTAAGAGAGTGAGTGAGTTGAGAGAGTGAGCGAGTGACAGAGTGATTCGAAGGGGGACGGATGAGACAGACAGAGTGATAAAGACAGAGATAGATAGGTGACAGGCAGTGAGCATAAATAGACGGGCAGACCGGCAGAGAGAGATTGACAGAGATGGATCGCTGACATGGAGAGAGAGATGTTCATTTGGATGGAGCACATGTTGGTGTCGGGGTCAGTGGCTGTCATTACCGGCCACGGCCCAGTGTTAGCACAACTAAGTCAGGCACAGTAACTGAGACCCTCAGCATGGCCTCTGCACTCCATCCTCTGTGCATGTGTGTGTGTGTGTGTGTGTGCGCGTTACATGCAGCTTCCTAAACCATTTCCACAACCTGCTCTATATCTGCACTGGTGCATGGCGGACACACAACATAGTCACATGTGCACAGTTTCCACACACCATGGGGTCAGAATACTCTTAGCTGATGTGTGTGTATGTAAAGCTGCATGGACACATGCATTTATCACAGAGAAAAACACAATTGAAGGGTTTCATAGCAACATTTTTTTAAATAAATCTAACTGAGCGGCCATTTGTAATTTATCCGATTTTTTATACATAGAACTCTATTACGCATTGCACACATATTACACAGTCATGATAAAGAACAACACAAAAAGATGCAGCAGGACTCATTTTGTCATTTTTATGAAACCTGATGCCTACATTACCCACAATGCAACTTAACCACTTAACAGTTTGGTAAGAAATTCCTTCCTCAATTCCTCATTTGCCAGATGCAGGGACATGACTAGACTGTCAGTGCAGTGTGAGACTTTGATGTACGTACTGAAGTGCAAAGACATCAGATGAAGTGCAACAAAAGTGCATAGTGAGTACTAGTTAGTCATGTTAGAGGTGCTGGGAGAGGAGGTGCTCTCAGAAGAGACGAGTCTTCTAGAGATTCTTGAAGACACAGAGGGACACCCCTCCTCAGACAGTAGCTTAGATGTTCAGGTGTGTTATGCTAATAGCAGCTCAAGCAGTGAGCGTGCAGATGAGAGGCTTGTTTCTTTCTAACTCCACACACCCCTGATTTCTTTTTTTTTTTACCTTTCAAACTTGTACCCTTCAACCAAAACTGTCTCACCTGAGGACATTTATAAGACTTCACAAAGCGTTTTCTTTTCCTCTCATATTCAGCCATACTCCCCAGTGACTGGAAACACACTTTAATATGTAAAATTGATTTGATCTACTGTTGGACTCACAAATAAATTGAAGAAATGTTCCAATGTCATTATCTCTCTAAAGCAATTTCTATTGTCCATATTCAAATAACAAGCATTGCTAATGGTATTAGTTAAGCAATAACATTAAAAAGCAATTTAACAGCAGGCTGAAATTGTTTCTCTGTCCTCTCTCTTTAAAGTCTACGCCTGTTCACCCCTCAACATCATTTATGGGTGTTGTTGCTATAGCGGTATCACAGAGTCCCAGAGTACACCTGCACATCACTACTGAAAGGTGTGAGACTAAATGACTGGAGGAAGGAAAAGCACAGTTTTCAGGCCGTCTAAAGTTAGCATGTAAAAGTAGTACACTACATTAAAGATACATGCCTCACGCCAAACCCCAATACTATAATGTTTCTCTGTCCTTCAGCCCAATCAACCCAGTGCAATATCTGTGTTGATCACAGAGAAAGTTGCCACAACTACATGTCCAAACCCAGTCTGTCACTGTGTAGTTCTTGCTCACCAGACCTTACTCCAGAGAAGAAAGGGTCTGTCTCCAAAATGTATCAGGCAGGTTTCCAGGATATCAATCAGTCTACTCATTTCAATGTAACAATCGCCGATGGGAACCGGTGTCAGAAAGGAAAAAAAGAAAAGAAAAATCAGTCATGCATGGCAACAATCAAAGCGTTGATTTTTTTGCAGCAGATATACCATCCTCCATTTGTTAATTGTTTGTATTACACAAAAAACCATGTCTTCAACAAACACATGTACAAGTTGAAAATGCATTTGGCTACACCATCTGTGAGTTAGTATTATGAGGTAACACACTTCAGACTTTTCAAATATGTGCTTATGTTGCCACACGAGGTAACTTTAACTTTAATGTAACAGTGACCAAAATTTATGCATGTTCACTGTAATGGAACACACAACTCGAGATAGGTTAAAGGTCTGCTAATGGATTTTTGTAATGTGCATAAATGAATGAGGCCAATGGCTGTCCACAGTGAAAAACTGTTTAAGCGTGAATCCCAATAATTTATAGATAGGGAGTGCTCTGATGTAGCTCTCTAGAAGAACTAATCCTAAGTTTTGTTATTACTAACTAGAAAATGTTACCAAATATTAGCACCCAAAAAAATGACAAAATGACACATTATCATTATGTAAAAACATGCCAGACAGACATACATTAGAGTGCCCCTTTACAGTCTGGGTCAGGGTGCAAGCCTGACTTGCAATACGATTTAAAACCGTCCTCAAATTATTATGAAATTAGTATCCAAAGCTATTAGCCTAGTGTGATGTTGCCAAATCCTTCCTGAGACTCCCCAACAAATAACAGGACGAGGGAAAAACTGTGACACGGTAGGTCACTTCTCTGAAAAACAGCAGTGTAATATTTTGTTTCATTAGCTTATAATGTAGAATCTGCACCATAGTCAGCAAAAGCATCCGAGGGGAAACTTGGAGAGAAAATACTGCCCCCCTGAGAAAAAAAGAAAAAGTTTGAAAGCCCCCTCCCCTGTAGTAAAACCTATGAGATGAGTTGATGGGGAGACTGAGACATGAGACGGGGGAAGTGGGGAGACAGAGAATTATTGTGGATGTCTCATCACTCATATTCCTCAGTAGCTTTATTCCCATCCCCAGCCCTGTCTTAACACACAGGTCCATCCCTCATCGCCAAGCAGCCAAAGTGTGTTAAATGTGTTTGTGAGGATGCACGTGTGCTTTACTCTGTGCTTTTGCATATGTGCAAAACGGTTTGTGTATGTGTGATTTTCGTGTCACAATATATTTGTGGGGTCCAAAATATGTATGGGATCTGGGAGCCTTGTGAGGACCAAAATGCTGGACCAAGGTTAGAGCTGATTAAGACTCGGTTGGTTGGGGTACAGGTTAGAGTAGGCATCCAGTTGTGATGGTTAAGGTTAGAGTCCCCATAAGGTGAGCAAGACAGGAATTTGTGTGTGTGTTGTTCCGCGCGTCTGTCAGTAATATGGACTGTCCTGGAAATCACTTCATTAATCTAGAGCGCTGTACATTTATCTCCTGCTTCCTGGCTCCTGTTTAATACTCGGGGTGTGTGCAGGCTGTCAGGACGTCCTGCTTCAGAAGAGAGGCCCCAATCAGCATGAAAGAGAGAGAGAGAGAGAGAGAGAGAGAGAGAGAGTAAAGAGCAAAGGTCAAATAAAGAGTCAGAGAGAGCATTAGAGAGGGAAGAAGGAGCAAACAGGAGTGGGAGAGAGAAGTGAGCCCTGCAGACATTTGGATAAACAGAGAGATGAACGTGGACAACCTGAAGTGAAAGAACTTAGCAAGAGATGACAGAGAAAGAAAGACAACACAGGCAGAGCCAGCAGGCGGGACAGAGCGAAAGAAAGAGAACACCGGTTGAGAGGAGAGAGACAGATGAGACGAGCTGAGAAAAGAGATGACATATTGCTGTATATAAAGGTGGCAACAGCTGGCATAGTCTGCTGTTGTCGGGGCCTTCGCAGCACTGGAACAGTAAAGTTCCCTGCCGATGCATCCTTGAATAGCCAGGGCTAAAGACAGCCTGCCAATATAGCCTGCTGAATGGCCAGGGCTAAAGAAAGACCCAAACAGTGGAGCCATGCAGGGACACAGCCAGGGATTTTAAAGGGGAAAGCAGCTGGGATGGCAGTGGTACAGAGCCGGCATTGGGTTGGTGGCTAGAGGCCTTTGGGACACCCTGCCAGGGACAATGTCACCTTAATGTTAGCTAACAGCAGGAAGGCAGCCTGTCACTGTACATATTCTCCCCTCACACCTGTCCCACCCTACTGTCCTTCTCTGTTATTTTTTGGGATATGCTGGACTGTATGTTTAACTTAACCTCAAAGATACAAACTACGTAAATGTTTTGGGGTACAACAACACAACACAACAGCAACTCCCGAAGTTCATTTTGGCAAGAATCACCCAATGACCAAGCTAAATTCAAGAACCAAAGCAGTAAAAAGACCACACGTATGTTAGGGGTGGGCATCATGATCTGCATCCTGTTTTCACTCTGATTTTATTGTGAAAGTCTTAACTGGAAGTTTTGATTTGTATCTTTCTTGCTTCTTTTAGATGTCAGTGACTGCTATTCATCACCCATAATGCTGTATGCCAAGGCCGGATTATAATTGGGGCACACTGGGCACGTGCCCAGGGGCCCATGGCAACCAAGGGCCCATGGCAACCAAGCCCTTGGTTGCCAGGGCCCAGCCCCTGCCGAGCGGGAGGTCAGCAGTAGAGCGTGAGTAAGAGAAAGCAAGATTATGGATAAAAAAGTTTTTGAGCGGTGGAAAGAGGAAAAGAAGAGAGGAAAAGCAAGAGAGAGAAGCGGCGGTGATGAAAGATGTCCCGCGAATCACATCATTTTACAAAAAATACAAACTGGAGGATGAAATAGACCCGGAGTTATGCCAGTAGGCTACTAGCACCAGCAGCAGCGGAGCAGTACCACCCCATCCGCTGCCCGGCCTCGACCAACATCTCCGCGGTGATGAGAGCAGGTGAGCCGCGCGCGCGCGCGCGCACACACACGCACACACACACACACACACACACACAGCAGCTCGTTCAGCCACTTGCGCTCATAGATATATCTATGACTTGCGCTGAGCCGATGGTGCGTTCAATGACCTGGGCAGTGTGGGAATTCACAAGGGCTGCAATTATAAACAATGAAAGAAGCATGCAAAGAGGGATCATCTTATCTTTTGTACAGGCTTATTTTCAGTTCACAGAATTGTAAAGACTCAGTGTGTATGTTGCTATTTGGTTTGTCAAGTTCATATGTTGGCTGCATTTAGCTGTGCTGTGTGGCTATAAGGATGGCATTCTTGTAAGCTCCCAGTGGTCATTGTGTTGATGTTGTGGGTTGTGTTGTGTTGTGTTTATTTGATCTGCTGTTTGTGTAAGCCTTCGTTGTACTAGACAGTCTTGACATAATAGTTTGTGATTATGGTCTGGTTTTGACATGGTACGTCATATACACAATTGTGAATAGGTCTAATTAAGGTGGAGTGTAATGACTTTCCTGGTTTGTAATGGGTGGAGGTGATGTGTGAGATGCCAACGGCCTGTGCGACAAGGGCCCTCTGGGACCTGGTGCCCAGGGGCCCTTGGGGTGCTAATCCAGCCCTGCTGTATGCAGTTTACAAGTTGTGTCCCAAACAATCTCACTTTTTGTCTAGTTCAGATGGAGAGTTTCTTTGGACAGGAACTGTCCTCTCACGTGGCCTTCTTGGCCGCTGTGTCTCCACTGCAGAGCAGGACCCGCCGGACTCTTGATGCGACGTGATCATTGTGCAGCAATTTTGATCATTGTGTGGCAAGCCCCGCCCAAGGGTTTTTTGGGAAATGCCCCTTATGTGTCACCACGTCAAGCTCACCAAGACTACAGAGCAGAATGAGGACTGCCAAGCTGTTATCAGTGACAGTAACTTTTGAAATAATATATCCTAATTTTAGCATCACAATCTCTATTTGCTCTTCTGAACAGTAGATTGTATATTGTCGGATCACCCACCTCAAAAGTGTGATTACATATAGAGGGTATGCACATGACGTCACGGTACTCGGAAGTCGCTGTGGAACGTCCACTGAGTGGCAAAAAGACGAGTGGCAGAGCCGCCAAAGTTTAAAAACGAGCAATTAACGGAGCAATTTTCTCCGAGCCCACACAAGTCTGACATGTCTAGCTTTGCCAGCATGTACAGCATGCATGACCTAACAGAGCTGCTAAAAATCTTGAGGATACGTCTCACTTTGACTGAGTTACATTCAAGAACCTGTTCTCAATGACGGAAAGTAAATTCACTGGAGCGGTCATTTGTTTTCGATCGATCAGCTGTGTTTACAGTTTCAGGTGTCATAGTTATGATGTTTAGACAGATAAATTAGTCCTCTAACACATCCTACAGTTTGACTGGTCAGAGTTTTTCAGAATAAAAGCAGCTCATGTTTAAGTGTCGGGAGTCACTGTCAGGACGACAGTAACAGTTGTAATCTCGTCCCTCTGCACAGTAACAGTGAGCCTGTCAGTCACTCTGCAGGTACCGCGGTCACACTGTGTGTTACCATGGTTAAAGGATGGTCAGTGTCCGTGGAGCAGACGGTTTTGGGGAGCTGGTTGTCGATTCCTTTTGACATCAATTTGTTTTGATATAAGATATTTTAGTTTATGAGTCCACCGCTATCCACCAGCACGTTGAGGGACGCTTGTTTTGCCACTCAGTCCGATCGAACGGGGCGTTGCTGAGGGCAACGTGACGTAAACGCATACCCTCTATTGCACGACAGCAGTGAATCCCACCTCTGACTCTGGCTTTATCTGATTGGTTACAAGAAAAAAAAATGAAGATAAAAATAAACAATGAGACTTTTAAGGAGTGCTTGAGACATGTTTGGGATCTTATTCAACTTTAAACTCAAGACAGATTTTGTAACAGGGGAAACAATTCCGGAACCAAAAGACCCTCCCCCTTTGAAATGGTATTTCTTAAATATATTTAATTAGAAAGCACTGAGATTTGGAATCAGAACCAAAGGTTCATGATGGAGAAGACTAATGTCGTGAGCAGTGGTCCAGCTTGTTAACAAGTATTATATACCCTCCTCAAGGGTAACCAATGTGTTTGGGGCTGACTGCAATAGATTTGGTAAGAAAGTTTAAAAGTATTATGAAACGGTGTTGTTGGTTCTACGTCATCAAATGTAATTAGAGAAAAAAAACTCATCTTTTAGAGTCGACCATATGGCAGTCCTGTTGTTTTCAGGTTTATTTGATAATATCAAACCGCAGAGCGACCCCCACCCCCACCTTGTTCTCTAACGCCAGTGACTGAGAACAGCTGTGCTGACAACATTGCAATGATGGTAATTAATGTGGCTAATTTGGGAAGAAAATCAGGCCAGGTAGATGAGCCTGACCTGTATAATCTCCTTTGAAGAAAAAAAAACAAAAACTGTCCATTGTCATCATCAAACTACTCCAAATGATGCTGCTGAACTGGACAAAAGAAAAGTTTAGACTCAGCATCACTAGTTTTCAGGTCCACTAACTTCTACTTCACTGTCAAGAACCTTTAAGTCTATTTAAAGAACTAATACAGCCTATAGATCCTTGTGCAAGCATTTTATAATGCCTGCTCACACTTAAGGCAAAACCGTGACAGTGTACCAGTTTAGATACAGTCGCTGCAGTTTGTAACAGTGACTAATTCCCAAAGTCAAAAGAACAAAGGATGAACAGCTACATGCGTTATAAAGAAAATGCAAATCATATGCACCGAACTACAACAGAACAAAGATCCTGACATCTTCTACATCAAAGGAAGGTACGACTTTATAATCTGTTCAGTGCTGAACTGAAAGCAAGAACAAGAGAGGAGTGAAGATCAAGTGTATTTAATAAATAAACACTTTTTGTATTTCTCTACCACTATGAGCAGCTGTTCAGGCCAACATGATGAGAGATACAGTGAGTGCATCTATTTGTATTTGTATGTGTCAAGATATTTGCAAAAGTTAACCCATTTCTCAAGAAACCTGACCTTTATGTTTGTCAATTGTTTAAGAAAAAAAAGTTAATCAGAACTGACTTTCTTTATGAGTACTTTTTTTTAATACATTTGAAAATTCCCACCAGCCTCACACACTTGTCATAGCACTGAAAAGGCCTTCAGAAAAGGATCTAACAACTACTGTAGCCAATGACTGCTACTGTATGTTCAGGAAATGAATCTCAGTTACTGTTGGGGATTTTTTCTTCATTTGTGGTTTTCCCCAAGGCTCCATCTTTGGCCGTCTGTTGATTGCTATTTATTTGCTTCCTCTAGGTCACATAATCAACAAACACATCATTCATTATCGTTGTTATGCAGATGATGCAGATGTATCTTCTATCAAAGAATATACACCGACTGTTGTCCTGTCCCTTTGATATTAAATGTTAGATGTCTCAGAATCCTACGGTTAAATACAAATCAGTATCGTCCCAGCTTAATCTTAGTCTCTACAGCCAGTACATGTCAGACCAACACTTAAAAATATATGCACAGTTTCTGACAGTGCCAGTGCTTTTGACAATCAAATCCCAGGAGCAGTGTAGTCTTGCTTCCTCCAACTGCAAAGCATCTTTCTTGAGGTGGTGAATGATACATGTTTTGATATTGTCACATCATGATTACTTTAATTCTCTATATTCAGTGTGATTCCAAAATCAATGTTGCACCCTCAGCTGGTTTAGAACTCTGCTGCTTATCCTCTAATTGATTTGAAAAGGCAAGATCACATAACTCCCGTCCTAGCCCATTCTTTCTAGCCTTTATTGGCTACCAATCAGTTTTAGAGTTCATTTTAAGATTTAACTGATCACTTTTAAAGCACTTCATAGCTTGGCTCAGAATTATACTGCTGAATTGTTGCATCTTTGGAACAGTGCTGGCCCTGAATGGACAGACTCAACTCTCCAGCTGGTATTTTTGCAAATCTGATATAAATGGAATTTACAGTATAATGTACACGGCAAGAGTTTCCACGCCACCTCTCTCAACCAGTTAAATAGACAACACTGCATCTGCAGGTCAGATGAGCTTTGTAGTAAATACAGTGTAGGATTAGCTGCGGTTACAGTATTATATTATTTGTCCCGCCATGTTTTCGTCTTCCCCTTCTCTCTGTCCTTTTTTTCTCCTTCACACACTTTTTAATTATTTCCCTGCCACATTTCCCTATAGCCAGCTATCAGATTAAATGGGACGTGTTGAGGAGAATGAGTGTGATGTGTTGAGTGGGGTGATGGTGTGTGTGTGTGTGTGTGTGTGTGTGTGTGTGTGTCTGTTCCCGCATCTGCCCATGTGTCTGCCTGTATGTTTCCGTGCATACTGTAGATGTGTATGCGCTAGTGCGAGTTTATGTCTGTGTGCCGCTGTGCTCTAACTGCGACTGTGTGTTTATGTGTGTGTGTACGCACGCACGCACAAGGGATGTCCTCGTGCTCCTACTGAGAGTGATGAAAATGTCATTTTATCAACATTTTCTGACAGAAGAGCTCAGTGAATACTGATGCATGGCTGCTCTGCTCTGAGGGGCTCTGCTCTTGCAGAGTGTATACAGAGCCAGTAAATGGTTGTGAAGGCTGATCTCTGCAGGTGCTGGAAGCCTGTTTGTCCTTTTGATGGAAACAGCATGGATGAGCTGTCATGTGTTTGGTCAAACCTGTCTTTCTACATTTACAAAGATGGTTTAGTGAGATGCCTTTTACAGTGAAGACTGGAGGCGGTATAACTCTGCATGGTGTAATTCAACAACTGCTAAGGTCAAATAGAAAAATAGTAGCTTTCAAACCACAAGTGACCCATAATCTCACTACTGACTGGACTGGATAAGAAAGAGTAAATATAAAATCCAATGGCAGTGTCTTTGATTTCACTCATGAGGTTAATGCTACAGTACAGGCAAAATATCAACATTTTAGTAATAGTATAAGAGAGTAAATGAAAAGGTAAAATAAATACAGGGTAAATACGGAGACTGCTTGCTGAAAAACTGTCCCTGAACGCAACGCGCATCAGCGGTTTTGTATGAATTTACCTCGAAAACGGCTCCGTTTCGTATCGTTCCATCATTATCTCATAGCGTGGTGGTTGTGCAGGTCACAACTTGTCTACAAAAGCGCTGTGGAGTTTTGGGATGTTGAATTTGATGAGTTTAATGAGGGAAACCAAGAAATTCCGTTAGCCTCCATAGCGTAGCTCTGAGCAGCCAGCTGCTGCGCTCCGCCGTACTGAAAATAGCTTACACCTACAATTAAAGGTGAACCTACTGCTATGACTATAGCGATTATGGCAATGGGCCAATTTGCCAAAATGTTGAACTATCCCTTTAACTTAAGTTACAAAGTATTGAACAACAACTACATCAGTCAGGTTTAGTGCTGCAACTAACTTATTTTGGTTGCCGACTAATCTATTGATTAGTCATGATTATTTTGGCTGCATCTGTTTCGACTTTGGTTTTACTGTACCTCATACTCTCAGAGCAAATTAAAAACCCATGAAACATGTATTTGTAACATAACGGTTCATTGTTATTGTAATGGAGCATAATTTAATGAAATAATACAATTTTAAAGTCAGGGTTTCCCCCAGAAAATTTGTTAAGCCCAGTGGCCAAGCATGTTTTTTTTTGTGACGGGGGCCTGACCCTAACCACCCTAACCCTGACTGATGGCAGGGCCCCATAGGCAACAGATTCATGAATGGAGTAGTAGAATTTAGAGGGCCTGTGCATATTCTCATTTGTCCAGGTCATAGTATCTCAAAGGAATTTTAAATCAACAGCAACTGGACTTGGTTATTTGTCTAGCAAGACATTTCACCTCTCATCCAAGAGGCTTCATCAGTTCATGTTCACGTCTGACCAGGCTGGGACTGGTCCTGTGGAAGCAGACCAGTGGGAGCAGACCAGTCCCAGCCTGGTCAGATGCGAGCATGAACTGATATACGTAATATAATATAAATATGACGCGTCGATTAATTTTTATTGTCAACGTAATCGATTATGTTGATTTGTTTTCAAATTGATGGCGATGTCTGAAATACTTTGTTTTATATTTTTCCATTTGCATGTGTTCTCTTCCATTGCAGTGTATTGAATTGAGCTCTCAGGGCCACCATACAACAGAGTGGCCTTAGATTTAGTAATACATTTTTTCAGACAGTATGTTTCACTTGCTGAGAAAAAAAGTGTTTAGAAACATAGAATCATCTCAGGTAACAGTTACTAATGTCTATGACACAGCAGCTAATCTGAATCCTGAACCGAGGTTTTTCTAATGTAACCTACATCTGACAAAATAATGCAGTTCGCTAAAGTTATGCTGCTTGGCTTTGGAGGTTACACTGGGTTAACTCCTGTAGGCTTTACGCTTCTTAGCTTTGCATGCTAATGTTTACAGCTCATGTGGGAGCAGATGTTTAATGCTTCCCTTACACTTTCACACTTTCATATTTAGCTTTTGAGAGAGAAGACGTGGTTAGTAACTCTTGAGACTTCACTCTACCCACAGCTCTGTACTCATTGTGCACAAATAGGAGGAGTGGGGTTAGTATGAGGAGGATTGCTATAAATATATTTAAGATAATTTTCAAAGCAGACATTTTTCTTCACAAACTTCTTGAGCAAACTGCAGTTGCTGGCATCCTATCCAGATTGACAATATTGCTGAATCAAGCAGTAAGAGCCGCTTTACATTCCCTAATGAGCATCAGCTTTGCCGCTCCCCCCGTCCATACCACCAAACACACACACACATACGAAATGCAAACACAAACACATGACCGTTAAAGAGGTGGGCATATTGACTGATTAATTCCCGTCTGTGTGACCCCTGGGGTTCGAGTCGATATGCAGCTGATGGTCAAGACTTGACCGGGCCCCAGCTCAGCTTCTCAAACTCGTAAACCCACATTGGAAACATCAGACTGCACAGACATGAGGGAGTCATTGCAACGCCAGCCTACCCCCCTGATTCGATTTTAATAGGGTCATTATCTTTCCGATTTTTCACTTTAAAGTAGAGGAGCTACATCATTTCTTTCAAATGTTTCACTCTTGAATAAAACCCTCCAGCAGTTGTTGGGAGGTGTCGAGTTTCTCATCTCTAGCCACACTATAAATTAATATGAATAAACTGGAACTTCACTAATGTCACGTCTATGTTTGGGCCTCAAGTCACACAGGAAGTCTTAGGGTGAATTCAGACACATGGCGTATTTGCTCTGTTCTGATTCAGGGGCTAAAATGGTACAATTGTTGCATTTTTCTTCTGGGTCCCAAGCAGTCCAAAGTTGTGAACAAACACAGAAGGTGGCGGTAATGCGCCTCGAAAGCTGGTGCCACTCACCTTAAAGCAGGAACGAAGAAGAAGTAGTTGTAAACAAATGCTATACCTGAACCAATTGTTCTCTCATTGGTCAGAAATCTTACCCAGAAGGAGGAGGAGGTTACCCGGGAAAAACAAAAACCATGGAGTTCTCAACGGGCCAGAAAATTAAAATCGTCAGATACGCTGGTTTGGGCCGGGCTGGGCTGGCCCGTTGGAACCATAGAACATCATCAGCATGTCGTGTTGTGTCAGTTGCTGAGTTTTTTACGATCTCACTGTGAATGAACCAAGGCAGGGCTAGAATAGAAGCAAGACCATCTTCTTGGTTTTATTCCAAGCGGGGCCACATATTCACATAGCCCAAATGAACTGATTTTGGGGGTTAAACACTCCCTGTTTCTTAACAACTGCTCCAAACGAGCCAGGTCTGAATACACCCTTAATGTACACTCAGTCCACAGTGATGTGTTGCTTAGCATAGGCAACATTAATTTAAGTTAAAACCAGTCTTTCACAATTATACTGTACATGATAATATTATCTAAAATGCAAGTATAAAAATTAGATGAAACCTGTAATACCTTGAAGAAAATTCTATTTGAAAAAAAGAACATAGACGTACAGTACATGAAGAGATGATGGTCACAGCATCAGCATCATTTCAATTTAACAATAGAGTGGTGCAAAACTTGGCAATTAGTTTGCATTTTGACACTTCCACCTGTCCCTCGCTCTGAAAGTTATGTTTTTTCTGTTGTTTTTTTATGTATATTTTTGCCTTTAATGGACTGGAGAGTTGAGAGAGAGACGGGAAATGGGAGGCAGAGAGGGGGGAATGACACACAGGATAGGGCCACTCGACGCGGGATTCAAACCGGGGCAGCCTGCACTCTAGCCTCAACACATGGGGTGGGTGCTCTACCAACTGAGCTAAACACCGCCCCATATTTTTTAGATTTAGATTGCAAACAAATAACAAGTAACTTTGTTGTTGTGGGGCAAATTTGTGGGGACAGAGTTAAGGTTAAGGATCAATAAGCCTGATTTGATTACGACTGTACTTTAGTACTACTTACTTGAGTAAACGTACACCACTGATCTTAAACATGTTTTAACCCAAAACTGTAACATAAACCTGTACAGTAGTTACCTGTACCAGTATTTATGTGGAGCAGCCAGGACTATGACTTAAATACTGTACTCACCAGGACAGAAGACCAAGCTCCTCTTTAAAACCTGTAAAAAATACTTGAAGATAAAAAAAGTACTTTATCAGTCCTATTGGGAAAATTTTTATTCAATGTATTTATAATTTACTGTTCTAAGTGTCAATCTAAACGTTATTACAGGCTCACAGCGGTTTTCATTTAACACATCTCTGTTTAAACACACATCTCCATAGAAATGTATTGCTCCTGCATTAAGAGCAGATTTCTATCTGTCCCGAAACAAAGAAGAGCGACCGGAGGTCTAGTGCCACCGCTGAGAGGACCTCTAAGTTCTAAATTGGTCCAGCAATTTCCCCTGTCGCATGTTGAGTGATAACAGTGAGGTCAGCCTCTGGTCAGCCAAATAGTTATGGGAGAATAGAGACGTTCCAATCTGTTTTACTGTTCCAACCCTATCAGCAAATTTCCACCATTTCAGTGAGACATAGAAAAAGTACTAGAGAGGGAGAGGGAGTGAAGTAAAGGGTGGTCTTCTCTGCACAACGAACAGTCGGCTCATTAAAATTAATTGTTTGGTAAAACGTTGAAAGTTTTGGCTAAGAGGATTCTCCATTCGATTTGTAATTTGGACAGTTTCCAGTTTGTCTTTCTGCTCCGCCAATCGATTACGATGACACTTTTAACTGCAAAGAGCCCGAGGTGTATCACTCAAACCAGGCCTGTCCCGAACCTCTTGTGTATCTGTGTGTGTGTGTCTGTGTATGTGTGTTTGAGCCACACCAGTGGAGCTGTGGGCTGCTGCCTCAGTGGTAATGAATGTCAAGAGGCGGGCGTTAATAAATTAGCCATGCGTGTATTTTACCTTATTAATGGTCTCAGAGGCAAATCACAACCTCTTTAATGCATTTCACTTAGTGCAGCTTATAGGTGCATTTCATAAAACATGGCAGCTTTTTAGACACTTATTCTGGGTGCAAATTTATCACCCTGTCTACCTCCTTTCATGCCTCTCTCTTCTCCCCTTTCATTTTCACATGCACCCTTCCCCTGTATCTGCTGCTCCACGCATTCTCTCCCAGGGTAAGATAAGTGTCTGAAGGAAACGTGTTCGATCTACGGTTTAATCTGGAACACTTTGTCATTGTGAACAATTTCCATTAGGGGAAAGAAGAAGAGCAAAGATATTCAAACAGAGGCAAAGGCCACAAACTGTGCTGCTATCCCCCAGAGAACACATCATTTGATCATCTGGTGTCCAATGGTCCAATATTTTATTAAGTTTGATTAGATTATAAAGCAGGTATATGCTCTATATTAATGCTGTCAAAGTATCAGAGGGCTCAGTCCATAGAGAAGTGCACCTGTATTCAGAAACAGAGCCTTAATATGAGCTGTCAGGTGGATTTAAGTGGCCGTCACCCACTTAAATCCACCATCCAACCTTGCAGGATTTGGTTCTGGAGTCGATACCTAAAATCTGCTATATCATGTAACCATAACACTAAGCTGCACAGAACTGGTTGTGAGCATGAGCATGGGAGCCGCTAGTAATAAAATCCATGGAAAAGGTCATCAGATACTTCCAATCAAAGCACGAAAAAAACATAAGTGGAGGAAAAGGAAAGGATGGTGTTTCCTTGTTCACATAGACTCCCTCTGTCTTCCTATAAGACTTCCCTGCTCATCCATTCCTCTTTGTTACGGAACAGCTTCATCTTTCCTCCCCTCTATGTCCCACCCACCTAAAGAGTGCCTCCCCTATCCCTCCCTCCCTCTCCTCCCCCAGATCCTGAAGGTCAGCTCCTGGTGAGTGATCTCCCATTCTGCTGAGTCCACCAAACACCGGAGCAGAGTGGCGCTGAGCTGCGACCCGGCCGGCCACTGACGTTCATAAACCAAACTGGGAATGACAGGTGTCGCTGGGTCCCCTCTGCCTCCCCTCTTCATCCAGTTTTCCTCCTCCCCTCCTTTCTTCCCCTCTTTTTTCCCACCATTCGTTGCCCTCCCCTCTCTCTCTCTCATTCCATGTTGATTTATGGTTTATTGTTCCTTGTCATGTTTCAAGGTCGCTGCTAACGTGGGCCAAACTAGGCCCAGGGGGGGTGTCTTTCAGCGTACCTGCCAGGGAGCCACCGTCAGTGCTGCTGCTGCTCCTTCTGCCAGGGAAAGGGCCAAAATGAGACAGGGGGATCCCACTGAGTCACCCCAACATCCACCACCTATAGTTTAAAGAACTACATCAACGGCCTCAGAGGTGACGCTCACCAAAAGCAAAAATGTCGGAGGTTACAACAGCAGTGCACCTTTGCTAACCTCAAGGCACAACTGCAGAAGCTCAGCATTCCCCTGTGTTGTTGCCGGACTGCAATGTATTTCAGATGGACTTTTCTCTTCCTTTAACGTAGCCTCTTGATTTTTTGCAGTTGGGTTAATTGCCCTGGGAGACAGGGAGAATAGATGGAGAAAAGGAGCATTAAAGGGAGAAATGCATGCTTACTGCGGCAGACGTGGTTCCTCCCTGAACTGTAGTCAATGAAAGAAAGATCCATCATGAGGCTCCCAGGGGAGTCGCAGAAATCTAAATAGAAATTAGCAGGACCCGGCAGTATAACTATCTTATACCAGTGGATGGTAGATTGTTAGAGGAGGAAAACCTGGGCTGTGTGTGTGTGTGTGTGTGTGTTCCACGGGATCTTGGTTGTTTCCTGGTTGACTCTCCGTCTCTCTACTACTAAATGGAACCTGTCAGGGCATTAACATCTGTGATGGGCATCAGGAGAAGAGTGTGTAGCGGTGGGGATTGTCATTGTGCGTGCGTTTGTGTGTCCAGCCAGACATGCATACAAATGTGCATTGCAGTCTTGTATTCATGCAGAGAGCTGAGTGTGCAGGGGAGTGCGTTACAGTCGCTCCACACCGATTCGGGGGAAAGGGAGGAAATAAGTGAATAGAAATTGATGTGTGAGGTGGAATCACAGTATGGACACAAACGCTAAATGAAAATGTGCAATAGATGAACAGTAATACAACAGTAAATTAACCGTAATGTGCGAGTAAACTGATGAAAAGTGTAATGTGGGTCAGCGGTAAATTAACAGCAGTTTCACAGCAGAGTGGAGGTGGAGACGTGCGGGAAGGGGAGGAACTGTGTGTAGCTGGATGGGCACAGATAGGAAGGAGCTTCTCTGCTCAACACAACACTGTGCAGAGTATGGGAGACGTTCATGATGGACAGAGGTTTTGACATTATCCTCAGCTCTATGTCTACATGCAGAGGTATGCCATAGAACAGGCCTCAGTATGTAGCACATGTGTTGTGTACCTGTGTAATTGTAGACCTGTCATGGCTCAAAGAGTGTTTCCATTTGAAGTCCATATCTAACTAAGACCCAAATTCCCAAATATTACGTTATAAATATTATTCATAGACGCTGACTTGTGTTTGACCTTGGGCCAGACATCCATTTATTCACCGTGTCTCATTTTACCACTTTTATTGTGCCGTTAACTTTAGTTTCAACATATTATTTTGTTGAGAAATGAACTGCTGAAATTTTGAATGTGGTGAATAAATCAAAGATAAAGCCATCTTGAAAATGTGCTTCAAAGTTTTTGATAACATGAGGAAAACCTTGATGCCTGTTCAACATACAGTAGATCATTTTGTTATGTCATGTTATGTTCACGAACTTTGAAAAACAAAAATCACTCTTATGAGGTTGTTTTTTTCATTGTAATAATCAATTTATATTTAAAGTGATGATGTAAGGATTAAGTGTGTGCAACAAAGATGCTATTCCTCGCTGTAGTTGGCCGCGGTTCGAAGCCCGCATCAGGTGGCCCTTTATTGCATGTGATTCCCCCTCTCTCTCTGCCTCCCCATATCCTGTCTCTTTCGACTTAAGAATCCAATAAAGGCATAAAAAGCCCCAAAATATACAAAAAAAAAAAGAATGCAACAAATCAAAAGAGCCAGAATTAACAGTTGCTGCAGTGAAGAAGCTGCTAGCTGCACCACCCGTCCACCAAGGCAAGGGTCCCAAATCAAACACACCTGCCATGTTTAACCTGTACTTTGACCTTGATGTTTGACCATCAGTGAAGTGGCACCACCTTTGTGGTGTTTTTATGATCCAGGACAGGTTTATACAGAGCTCATTCAGTTCCGGCCTTATCCATTTCTTTTGTTTGCGTTCACACAACTCTGGGATTTTCTAGCCCCTCAAACTAAAATTTTTGGAAACGCTGCTCAATCCGTTGAAAACTCTTGACAGTGATAAGTGGAGACCTTTTGAAACACTCTCTGATTTGCCTGAACTACTGGTGGGAAATACAACACTCAGAACAATCATCATATTCCTTATACAGTGAAGCCAGTTTTCTTGCTGCATTTCTTCAGTTCATATCAGCTGATAAAAGATCCCATCCTCATGTGCTTTCAGTGGAACTGATGGGGGACACAACCCACCAATAGTAATGTTTCAGTGATCAACCCTCGTTTTCAGGCATATTTCTTGTACGATCAGCATTTTTTCAGTCCACTGTTACTATTTCCTGGATTGAAAATGGCAACTGAAGCACTTGGGAAATGATGCTTCATGTGATGTGGTCGGGTATTGTGGAAAGTGTTTGTGGGATTGTTTAGTCACAGAGCAGGTTTGTTGACATTGAATTAGCAGAGCCTGGTAGAACTGATGGTTTCTGTAATAATGCTACTGTGCCAGTTGAAGATGGCGCCTCCACACAGGAGTTTAAGAACTTTGTGTTGAGCAAACCATTGTTAGAGCAAACCAGGAAATCTTGTCAAATCTGATCACTGTTTTTTGTTTTTAGCACTTTTTTGTTGTCTACCCCTCCATCCACCCCCTCCCTTGCTTCCTACATTTTCCCTGTATCACCTCAGCCCTCTCCACATTCATCCCATACCCCCCTCCTTCCGGTTCCTCTGATCTTCTTCTCCTTCCCTCAACTTTTCCTCTCCTCCAATTCCTTTTTACCCACCCACATCACCCTCCCCTCCTCCACTTTTGTTTTTTGGTTGTAAACCTGCTTTGGAGCGAGGGATGCTTCCTCCCCCTCCTCCCTCCTCCCCTGTTTGAAAAGTGCGTGTGAGAGGAACAGCTCTGCAACCATCCTGAGCTTTCCAGGTCACTCTCTCCCTACAGACAAATCAACCTCTGGCTCCCTCTCTTTTACTCCTCCACCTCGCTTTTACCCTCAGTCGTACCCTTCCATCAGGCTGAGAGAAAATTTTATTTTACTTTTAGCTTGATTGCTTAACTTGTAAGGCTAAGAAAGATAGATTGTTAAATTGGTAAATCATTTTTGATTACATCATTTGAGAGAGAGCCGCCAAGGTAATAGTCTGTACTTAGGTCATGCCTCCATTTTACAGTTTTACAGCCACAAATTGGAGCAGCAGATACATGTTTGATATATTCTTCCTGCATTCACTAAGGAATTATGTAATGTGACATTAATAACTGTACACATTACCAAAATGCTTTCATATAACTGTTGCACTTTTTTCTAAGGAAAAACTTGTGATGGTGAATATTACTATTAATGGATGTGAATAGCTATGTAAGGTTAGGCTACATTCAGTAAATCCTTCACTTCCAACTGTCTATCATCCCCCATTGCTTGCTAAAAATCACATTATCCAATATTTCAGCTGCTGCTTTCAAACTAAGCCCAGAGATGAGTATTTCAGTGAGTAAAGGAGTGACTCAGATTCTGAATTACTTAGAAAGCACAGGATGCTAAGGTAATGCTAGGTGGTTGTATGTTTGAACAAAGTAGTTGTGTCTCTATTCATAGTAAGGATGTCACAGTAAGAAGTTCAGTAGTTGATTCCATCCAGCATTCTCCTGCTGCTTGCAATAATTCTCACAAATTCAACACCCAAACACAAAACTACCGAGGTTGTTTTTGCTCCTACTTTGCACATACCAGCATGCACACACACACCTCCATAGTTTTAATGAGTGTGAGACTGTAGGCTATTGAGAGTGAAAAAAAGCCTATTTTAACAGAATCAACAGTGCAGCCTGCTAATGTTGTGAGCACAGCGCAAGTTATGGCTGTCGCTGTTACCCCGAAGAAGATAAATTAGCATAAACAATCCAATGTTAGCTATTGAGAATGTGTGAGACATTGTTTCAACAGGTGACTGGGTTTGATTCACAAACAATTGCAGTAAGGTTTCAGGACATGACACAAAGTTGGCATTGACTCCATACTGCAGTATGGGTTCTTATAACATCTCTTATTCAGGAACTGTCATTTGTGGTTGACTTTGATGATTGGCAGGGTCACAACGGTGCAGCAAGGGCAAGGCCATCTCAAGTCGAAGGTTTCTACAAACTGAGATGAGAAATGTGTCTTTTTGGGACAAAGTTCCAAACACGGACAGACAGACACTCAGTGTCCTGTTGTAGAGCTCCAGAGCCTGAGAGAGGAGATGCAAAACTACACAGATGTTGTTTCGGGGTTATGAAAACTAGAAATGTATATATTTATTATATAAATTTATATGAGGGCTCCCACCTTAGGGGTATAGGTGGGAGCCCTGCTTTGCTGTGACATCACAAAGTTATAGATTTCCTGACAGCTTGTTTTATGGCTCAGTTTTTAAATAGGTTGAATTGGACTGAGATATATATGTGTGTGTAGTAACCTATTTCATATATAAAAATGTATATTGAAGTGTTTAAAGAATGTTTGAAGAAAATCTACCACCAATGTCCCACCTCTGCTATGACAATGCCACAATCTATGTACACAAGAAAGATGGCAACAGCAGTGTGGTCAAAATTCTTAGACTTAAAAATGTAAAATGCATTACAAGAATACCTTTGATGCTTTGTAATCGGCATGACCATGGTGTCGTATGGGCAGAGGTAAGCTGTGTAAACATACTTTGTAAATGTCATTTTGCAGTCTTTGAATTGCAGTGAACACTCAGGACCGTCTTCAAGTCGCCCTTCAAAGTGACACTTTACTGCAGTGGTCAGATCTATTGCTCAGCAGGGAACTCTTTTGCCTGTGTAAATTGTATCTGTTTACGTCATATATTTCAGCAAATAGATGAGCTGTGTACTAATGTGGACTGATCTCCAAAACTCAAGATGGCTCTTACCGAACAAAACCCCTTTGACCTCCATTCACATGATGTATTGTAGATCTTTACATCCACCCTCAATACAAATGGCTTCACTTTCATTTTAATGGCTCGGTAGCAGATATTTAGCTTGTTAGATAGCAAAGAAAAATGTGATTGTTTTGCCCACACCCTACAGAGAAAACACCAAAAACATAGCCACAAACCAAAGAGCAGCTTGTGCTCTGTGTGTGTATCCTAAAACCTGCTGAAAACACACTACATTTAGATTTGGGTTGATGTGTTTGTCCCCGTTGTGCTAACTAACATCTGTATTATTTTTTAACTAGCGGGTAAAATGTCATTATACATCATTAAAATGTGAAGCGGGAAATGGCACAGAATGTCTCTGTGCTCCTCTGTGACTGTGAGTGAGCGGACGGCTGCTGCAGCACAAGGTTGAGCAAAGGCCACCTCCAATTTATGCTCTCTCCACTCACTCTGTCTCGCCCCCCCCCCACACACACATACATGCTTACACACACCAGTTGGAGGTTAAACTCAAGCGCAGCGACTGGGGGGGGTGGGCCCAAATGTCACGAGACGAACAGGTCCGCGTTAACTTGAACGCAACCCTGCAGAAATAATTGATTTTCATTTTGGTGAGCCGTGGGGTGCATTGCCCTGCAGTCTGATGTTGAGTGTTTGTTGCCATCTACATATCAAGCCATGCACCAGCGGTGACTCCACGTAGTGCAAACATAACTGTACAACAGCTAACACAATTGAGAGATTGCCAGAAACACAGAATGCAGCAGACCTCCTACCCTCCAGGTCTTAGTGTGAGGTGGAAATTTAAAGCAGTCATGAATAAATTTAAATGGTTTCTTTACGCTGTGTTTAATTTGAAGTTTTGATTTCCATGGGAAGATAAATTTCGGTTTTTTATAACCCCCAAAAAACATCTGTGTAGTTTTGCATCTCCTCTCTCAGGAGCTCTGGGAACAACAGGCCACTGGGTCAAGCAGAAGAGAGGAGGCTCTGAGAAGATTATCAGGGAAGCATAAAAACTAATCCTACAAGATAGGATAGTTGGTCGAAGTGGGCGGGGCTTTGGGGTATAGGTGGGAGCCCTGCTCTGCTGTGACTTCACAAAGTTATAGAGGTCCTGACAGTGTTTTAATGCAGGTTGAGTTGGACTAAGAATTTGATACTTTCACATTATGATATGTTTGCGACCTTAAACATGAAAGCTAGTCCTATTATGGTTTGCTCTCACTGAATAAATAAATAAAGGAACTATGCAAGTCCAGCCCTTTTTCGCTCTTTTGGTCGCTTTTCTTTACGGAGCTTCCCCTACAGTTTCAGAGTGCATATTTTCACTGTCGTAAAAACTCAACCGCTACCATCACAATTACTCTGAAGCTTTTTAATTAAGGTAGAAATCTTGCATTCCTATTTAAGATCCCTGTGTAGTTCCAACATTATCAAAATCAAGGTGTATTAGGTTTGATTTTACTCAAAGCTTTCACATTGTTTTATTCATTTTAATTCTATTTTTCACTCAAACTGTGTTTCCTTCATTATATGACTTGCAGTTGTATAAGACGTTTAGACACACTCACAGTGCATTGACAGAGCCCAATGGATGTTTTTGACAGCTGCCATCCAAACAAACATCTGGATTCACAGCTGATAACTATTAATCAAAACATCTGAACTGGTCCTGATGTGAATCATCTTCAGACATCCTGTGCAGACTTTCAAACGTTACACACATTATTACACATTATCCATCTTTACAAACAGGTAACAGTCTTGTGGTAACAAACTGGCACCTAGGTCTTTATGGTTTTGCCGTCTTCTCCTATGGAGTTTAGGAGTTTTTACCATGAGGCAGTCTCATAAGGTCTGGAATACCTTCTCAGATGTTTGATAATATTTAGCTGGTTTTGATCATTTCATATCAAAACATAATTTGATCTCTAGTTCATGGTCACTCACTCAGATTTGGCTTTCAGTCAAAATTTTCTTATCCACATCCATGCTAAGTAATGGAGCCAAACTTGAATTCTTCTAATCTGGACTTTTTTTTTTAGCATCACTTCACAGTCCCACAGGAAGAGGTTGGGTCGGGTTCTTGTTCTAAAATACACACAGAACCGCTGTTCTGTGGGTTTGTGTGCTAACACTGCCTCATCTCACTGACAGGCCTTGATCTGTAACAATCAATGGCCGGGGAACAGAGGCTGCCTCAGCTTGAGTCAGCACTCTCCCCCTCTCCTCTCTCTCTCCCTCTCTCTCGCTGTGTAACCTGCTTCCTCTTTCTTTCCTACAACTCTCACAAAATGTCACACACACACACACACACACACACACACACACACACACTCACACACAGTCACACACATACACACACACACATCATCATCATCATTTTAGAATCAGAGGTACTTGGACATGGTTTGATGATCAGAGGAAAGACCTCCTCTGTGCTGACTTGACTCTGGTGAAGGTGATTAGTGACAGTCTCCCTCTACTGCCACAGCAGCCATACTGCAGCATGCATGCCCTTTAAAATACCAGCAACTCTACCAAAGTGGAGGAGAGAGGAAGGTTAATGAGAACCTTTATTACGCTTTGTAAGTTACATACATTCAATAAAAACCTCTCAGACCCGACCATTAAATGTGACGAGGAAAACAGATCAATGCACATGAGAATTCCTAATTTCTGGAAGAAAGTGAGTGTTTGATTTTCTTATCTGCACAGCAGACATACAAATGGCTGCACTCTGGAGAAATCTATTAGAGACAAGTCTCTGCTGGTGAAAGGAGTGAAAGGGGGAAAAAATCAAACAATTCAAAGATTTTGCAGAATACTGTACAACTCATGGAGTTCCTGAAGTAAAAAAAAAGAAAAAAAAAGAAGAAGAAGAAAAAAAGAGCATGTAAGCTACTGTGCATTTATGCTGCTTTAGACACACTACCTGAAGAAGTGTTGGAGCAGTTTTAAAGAGAAACTATGCAAGATTTTAACATGTTAACAGCTTCAGAGTAATTGTGATGGTTACATACGTAAATGACTTGTAACTTGTTACAGGGAGAATGGAGGCTCTGCCTGGGCGTCTGTTGGCCGAAAACCAAACTTGCAAGATCAGAGCCTCCGACACGGTGTCCCAGCTCTTGTCTCAGCGGCACCACTACACAAACGTGGCCTGTTTATGTCAGATAATGTACACATCGTAACACGTAACGTTATCCACTGTTCCATGGATTGCTTTCTCACCGGCTTTGTTATAAACAAATGCACATGGCCAAGAGGAGGGTTAACAAAACCACGGAGAAGCGACCAGGCTTGCAAAGTTCCCCTTTAAAGACAAATAGAGGTCACTGCAAATACTGATCTGATTTAGTTTTTTTTTTTCTTTTTTTACTGAACATTGTATTACATGGCCTGATAAATAAACACTGCATGGGTATTAATAATATAATTAGTATTTGACATTTGCATCTTGAATTTACACTTAGAGGAATCCATTCCCTCCATCCATGCGCTGTTTGCTGGGCTAAAGCCGCCCCTCAACCCCCAAAGTAAAATCATTTCTGGCCTCATGCTTAAAAAATGACAAAAGCAGGGACTATGCAGTAGGTAGCGTGTCAAGCCTTTGCACACTTCACAATTCCTTTTTATTTCTTTTCTCTAGATTCAGGAAACAAAATGTGACAGCGCATTAACATTTGAAGAAAAGCGTTTTTCACTCTGTTTGCCACAGAGGTTATGTATTTACCTTCTTCTGCCAAAATTGTGATTTATACCCAATTTTTTGCAAACAACTGCATGTATATAGTCTGTGTATACGTGTCCATATGTCTTATGTGGCATTTAATCATATTTTGTATATCTGACAGGTACCAGACTAGGCATATGAATAATAAAAGAAGGTGGAAGAGGGGGAAAGATGGTGGTTTATGGAAAAGAAAGATTAAAGAGCATTACAGTTGTTTCAGCAATCACAGCTAAAAGGTGAAGAAGAAATGGTCCAGAAAGCAAAAGAAAAATGGCAACAAAAAAAAGTGTTTAAATCTACAAAAATGAGAGAACATAAACCAGAGTCAAATCTGTGAGAAGGACATGATATGCAGCCTGGCCGTCCTGAGCCTGAGCCAGCAGGACAGCCTATTTGTATTTTTAACCTGTACAGAGCATAGCTGGTTGAATCTTGTCATGTCAGGTCTGCATGTTCATGATAGATGTCTTGTCTCCCTCCGGCTCCAGGCATGTAGCCGAGGCTCAGTGGAATTCCTCTGCCTGGTATTCACAAGTCCTTTTTTGACGACATATCCATTTTCCTCCTGCACCCTTCGGTCCCACCACACCTGTCTTTACAATGCTCCATCCATCCCCATTATCCGCCCTAATGTGGCAGATACCTGCTGGCATCTCTCCATGGAGAGAGTGGTGGTGAAGAGGTGTGTGAGTGAAGCCGCTAAGACCGGGATCTCAAAAGGCCTGAGGAGGAGATTTCTCTATGAGTGACTGGATCCTCACACTGCAGGTGTGTTAAGTTAAAATGTAATCATTTATACAGTATAAGACTTGCACTGACATTGTAGCCTTAGCTGCATATTAGCAGAGAATTAGCTCCAGTGCTGTGCCTGTATCTACACAGGAGATACAGGCACAGCACTGGAGCTAATTCTCTGCTAAAGGATGTAGGAAATAAGCATTTCCTCAGGTCACATTTGAGGGTGTTAAACCTGAGCTGTTTCACATAGCTTCTGCAAACAGATGCAAACAAGAGCATGTCTTTCCCACCAACATGTTCTTTGTAGATACATCCCATCAACATTTCCTATAAATTCTGTTACATTTAGTGTCAACCCTAACTAGAAGACACAGTGTGCTTCCTGTTTGGTCACCATAAAGCAATTTAGTAAATTTCCTGAGGGATGATACAAGGATTTAATATAGAATTCAGCAGAGAGGTCATTCAAGACAGCTGGCAGAAGTGATCTTGTTATTTTATATTGAAGAATTAAAGTCAAGCCACTTCAGTTTTATGAGTTAGGGTTGTATGTATTTGATGCTTTTACATTCAACCTATTTGCCCATGTGGTTAGGCTAGTGTGAAAGCTAAATGTCAGTCAGTCAGATGTCACCCACTGGTTTTTGAAGAGCTGTTTTCGAAGTTCAGAGTGGGCTGCTCCACTGCCACCATCTTGGCAGAGCATGATGCCACCTGACTCCCGGCTAATCCACAAATGGGCAAAACTCACACCTGCCACCTCAAAGTGGCCATGCCCCCAATTATGCATCATTTGGTAACACTTTATTTTAAGGGGTCCTTGTTCCTGTGTAGTTACCTAATTAATTACAGTGTAATTACCTATGTAATTGCATGTAATAGCATGTACTTACATTGTAATTACATAGTGTATTTTGGTGTACTTACAGGTCCTTGTTACACTTGTAATAAGAAATGCTTGTTACAATACCTGGTCAAAGTGGCCTCTCTCTTTGGGGAAGGGGTACATCTGCAAGAAAAATGGGTGAAACCACAACCCATGTTGCCTGGGCAACCTTTTCCATCAATCTTCCTCCTGCCTCTTGAGTCTTGGAACATTTATGCTGTTTCACAACTTAGTCTATGTAACAGTTGTGTTAATACACCGTTGTTACTCTTTGATACAGTGTAATAAGAACATTAAAGTGTACCTGCTGGGATACCTCAGTTCTTAAACATTAACTGCAATAACCAGTGTCTTCGATAGTGTACCACGTGTGCTGTTACACAACTTAGTATATGTAACAGTTGTGTTAGTACACCGTTGTTACTCTTTGATACAGTGGAATGAGCACATTAAATAAAGTGTACCTGGGTCGGGATACCTCAACTCTTACAAATTAACTGCAATAACCAGTGTCTTTGTACTGTCTTTGAGGTTAAAAAAGTGTGTGCTTTTGTTCAAAGAAACCACGTCCGAGTGAGTGGTCTTCTCTTTGGTTCAGAGAAACCGCGTCGAAGTGAGCGCTCGGCTCGTCAAGTCCAGCTATGTTGTGTTTTTTCTGTTGCATGCTCACTTCTCATGCTCGGGTGTAAAAGTGAGCACAGACGGCTAAACAGACTGCTAAATAATATTGTTGGATGCTTTTGCCTTGGGGAATGTCTATCTGTGAGTAGAATATGTCAATAGTGTTACATGATTGTGTATTTTTGTAATTAAGACATGATTAGTTATGTTTTCGGTAAATATACCTTGCTAGCTTTCAGTCTATGCTAACTCTTTTCATTTTGTTAATCTGGATGCTAATTGAAGTGTACCTATTCATGCAATGCTACTGTAAGTACTGTAAGTAAATTGTGTTTCTGTGATCATTTCAGTTTTATGGAGGAGAAATAGAGGACTCCATTAAAGGACAGGAAAAGATCAAGCCTTGTGGTTTTTGGGGATAATAAAAATAAAGGACGATAAAGGAACACTGAAATGCATTTTTTTGAGTGTGTGGTTTTATGCATACAGATTGCTGATGATGTTTTCAGTTCCATATGAATTGAGTTATCCAGCATTGTCTCATTTTCTGAAAAAATGCTATTCTAGTTATTGGTTTATGTAAAAATACTTGAGTACCAAGTTTCTGCATGATGTTACATGTAAGTATGTAGCAGGTACACTTTATTTTAATGTGCTTATTCCACTGTATCAAAGAGTAACAACGGTGTACTAACACAACTGTTACATATACTAAGTTGTGTAACAGCACACGTGGTACACTATCGAAGACACTGGTTATTGCAGTTAATGGTTAAGAACTGAGGTATCCCAGCAGGTACACTTTATTGTGCTTATTACACTGTATCAAAGAGTAACAACGGTGTAGTAACACAACTGTTACATATACTAAATCGTGTAACAGCACACGTGGTACACTTTATTTTAATGTGCTTATTACACTGTATCAAAGAGTAACAACGGTGTACTAACACAACTGTTACATATACTAAGTTGTGTAACAGCACACGTGGTACACTATCAAAGACACTGATTATTGCAGTTAAGGACTGAGGTATCTCAGGTACACTTTAATGTTCTTATTACACTGTATCAAAGAGTAACAACGGTGTACTAACAGAACTGTTACATATACTAAGTTGTGTAACAGCACAACAGGTACACTTTATTTTAATGTGCTTATTACACTGTATCAAAGAGTAACAACGATGTACTAACACAACTGTTACATATATTAAGTTGTGTAACAGCACACGTGGTACACTATCAAAGACACTGATTATTGCAGTTAATGTTTATGGACTGAGGTATCCCAGCAGGTACACTTTAATGTGCTTATTACACTGTATCAAAGAGTAACAACGGTGTACTAACACAACTGTTACATATACTAAGTTGTGTAACAGCACACGTGGTACACTTTATTTTAATGTGCTTATTACACTGTATCAAAGAGTAACAACGGTGTACTAACACAACTGTTACATATATTAAGTTGTGTAACAGCACACGTGGTACACTATCAAAGACACTGATTATTGCAGTTAATGTTTATGAACTGAGGTATCCCAGCAGGTACACTTCAATGTGCTCATTCCACTGTATCAAAGAGTAACAAGTGTGTATTAACACAACTGTTACATAGACTAAGTTGTGAAACAGCATAAATGTTCCAAGACTCAAGAGACAGGAGGAAGATTGATGGAAAAGTTTTCCCAGGCAACATGGGTTGTGGTTTCACCCATTTTTCTTGCAGATGTACCCCTTCCCCAAAGAGAGAGGCCACTTTGACCAGGTATTGTAACAAGCATTTCTTATTACAAGTGTAACAAGGACCTGTAAGTACACCAAAATACACTATGTATTTACAATGTAAGTACATGCTATTGCATGTAGTTACATAGGTAATTACACTGTAATTAATTAGGTAACTACAAAGGAACAAGGACCCCTTAAAATAAAGTGTTACCCATAATTTAAAGGGTTAATAAAATCCGGCAGGTGAGTTAGGCCTACAGTATACAAAAATACTCTCTTGTCATGAAGGAGCAAATTAACAATAGAGACAAATATAATTTTGTTAAATTCTGCTGCAAAGAAATATATTTTCTATGAGGATTAACAAACTTTTGTTTAACCTTTTTTTTTTTTTTTTCCACAACAGGAACCAAACAACCTGCAACCAGGAGCATCCACTGACCTCAATCTGTCAGACTCTGTTTTCCACTGTGTTTTACAAACCAGAACACTTTGGATATATGACTGAAAAGGTGACACATCATATTCTGACAGCAGGACATTGTTCTACACTGTTTGTTTCATTCAGTTCCCAACCTCAGGATGAAAGGTGATTGAGTCAGTTTGAATCAGTCTGTAAGCAAAGAAAATGGACCAAAAATAAGAATGTTTTTGGGTTTTGGGGTTTTTTTTGTTTTGTTTTGTTTACCTGGTGTTGGACCAATTGAAATTGTTACAAACTGGTCAGATTACCCATCTCTAACATTGAAACTAATAGAAATACTACAGCTCCATCACTTGAGGAGACAGTAAATATCAGCTTTGTCTGACTTAATCAGCAAAGTTTGTCTTGCTTCTTATCCTAAAAACAAGAAATAACATAAACAGCTTTATTTCTCTACATGAATATCTGTGCCTTATGACTCCTCACTGAACACATTCATAAAAACTTAATGTTTTAGCACAATTCAATACATCTCACATTATTGAATCAGTGTGTTTATGGTGCAGTGAAAGAAGAGCCTGTAACAAACAAAGGCCCATGGTATAAATACAGAGAGTGAAGGTTTGGGTTATTTGTTTTGTAACAAAGCACCAATCTAATCTAATAAGTGATTTGGTGTGCTGAACTGCCACATCTTTTAACCCAGACACCAGCATCAGCAACTTAAAGAGGGATTTATGATGGAAAGAAGATAGAAGCATTACAGAGAGGTGAGCGTCGGTGTCTGTGTTTGAGGGAGGAGCTGATGGCAGCACGAGTGGTAACATCTAGGTGGGTGAGGTGTGGCTTGGAGGGGGAGAGGGAGAGAAGGAAGAAAAGAGGAGTGGAAAAACACTTAGAGAGATTAAACACAGTAGCGTGAGTGAGGACTCTGTTTTTATGTATGTGCATGTGCCTGCAAATTTTCTGGCTTATGTGTGTGTAAGCGTCTGGGTGTGTGTGTGCGTGTGGTACAGACAGGGTTTTGGATCAGTTTCAGGTCCTGCCTGGCAATCCATTATGGATTGGTAGTGGGTCGGCCCTGTTTTTATTACGTATGGAATCTATCATTAATGGACATCTAGAGGACTTCATAGGTATTCAATGAGAAAGACATCACTCCACTGTCAGCACTAACAGTGTTTGCCTCAGTGGCGCTTAGTGTTGTGGAACCAGGAAACGGTGTTAAACTACTATTATTGGGACAAAGAGTGATACTGGGCCTGGGTTATTCCATTCATCACACAGTGACATCAGTGGGAACACATACCCATCTTCCAGGATGGGTGGAATTAACAGGAGTGTGTGTGCAAATGTGTGTGTGTACATGCTTGTGTGTGTCTGTGTGTGCGTGTGTGTATGCATATGACTGGACTAGTTCTAGCCCACGAGAGCCAGGCTGAACATTGGATGCACAGTGAAATGACAATGTGAGGCAAGGCAAGGCAGCTTTAGCACATGGGGTAATTTAAAGTGCTTTACTGAGCAATAAAATATATAAACCACATAAAAGATTGAAAATAATTTCAGAATAATAATCATTGTCATGGTTGTATTATTTATTTCCTCACCATACACACAGAACACATAAAAAAGTATACAACTACAGTAGCTGCTAATACATTATCACACAAACTGTAGACTACATTATTAAAAAAGCTTCCCACTGTTCTCAAATTCCAAACATTATAAATTGATTAAATGTTATCTGGGAGTCATGTCAGTGCAAATATGACGGTCAGTGATGATTTAACAGTAGTCTGTCATTGCTGTTGTTACACTACGTCCGTATCCGCCTGGCAGCGTGGCTCAGGTTACAGGTTGAGTGTTGGGGGATATGACATCAAAGTTTCACAAAAGATTTGTTTTGCACTCTTGAGCTAAGGTGTAGGTTAATTGTTTGTCAGATTGTCAACAGTAAACCTTGACAAAACAGTAAAATGCACTATTTCCTTGCACCATGCGAGCCAATCAAAATACGTGGTCATTCTTGGCTACATACAATAGAGTGGTGAAGTCCCGCCCCTTCCGTTGGACCCCCACGGTCCATTCAGAGCGTAACAAATGAATGGTGTTCAATAGACAGAAAATAATTATTATCTGATCCCCCCCACTGAGCAAAGAGACGTCCAAACGACGTCTTTTCTAAGTCATTTTTGCACGTCTAATATTGGTCCCCTGAAGGTGCAGACTGTTACTCCAGACGACGTCTTTTTCCGACGTCTACTGAACGTCCAGTATTGACGTCCACAGGACCGCCGTATAAGGGCTATTTGTTGTCCAAATGTGGTCATTATAGACGTCTTTTCTGCGTCAAAATTTAAACCGACATCCACTGAACGTCCACAGGACCGCCGCATGAGGGCTATTTGACGTCCAAATGTGGTCGTTTCGACGTCTTTTTTGCATCAAATTTAAACTAATTTTAGACATTGTTTTTATACTGCTTCTAGGCTCTGTGCATAACTGTAGTCCCATTTCAGAAGGTGTCAGACTGTTCCAGTTCACTTTCCTATAGCTTCATTTGGTTTTCTCAGCAGCAGATTACCTGGAAATGCATGCAAAGGTGTAATGCATTTCCAGTTCAAACCTGCTGCTGAGCCAGATGAAGCTACAGGAAAGTTAACAGGAAACAGATCCTCCACCTCCTGTAAACATATGGGACTACAGTTATACACAGGTTTACCAATAAATCACAATTCAATCCCCATTCATTTATTTCCATCTTTATTTTCTTAATCACTGGCACAAACATGTCATTCTAATAAAGTTATTGCTATCTGTTGAAATTAATACTGCTGGTAAAATACTAATAAATACATAAAGTTACACAGCCCACCTTGCTTCGGTCTGTGGCACAACAACAAATATAACACAATAAAAATTAAAGTGATAAACTCAATGTGTTTTGAGAAGAATTACAAATCAGAACCAACTACTGCATACTTAACACAGAAAATACATGTACAAAAGTGATACAAAACTGTGACAAGATTCTCCACAATGGATAATCAGTCCTGGGTGACTGCTGTGCATCCCTCTCCTCCAGCATGTGTCTTTATGAAGTCCTCTCTGGCTGTGTCATCAAAATGTATGGCTCCATCTGCACAAGAAGAAGAAGAAGACAAATAATTAGAAATATGCAAAGACAACCTGCAGCCTGTGTCTCCACTACCAATACTGGATTCATACAAAACCATCTCAGCAAATGTTAAGATATGACATATGGGCTTACCTTGTATTGCTCTATAAACCTTTCTCTTCTCCCTTCATATTAGATGTCACCATCAGGGCATTAGTGAAGAGCCTATAGGGGAAAAAAAAACATTTATAAATAAATGTGAATGATACAGTGCTTTGCAAAAGTATTCATACACCTTGAACTTTTACTTTACACATTTTGTCATGTAACAACAGCTTTAATGTATTTTATTGGGATTTTATGTGATAGACCAACACAAAGTAGTGCATAATTGTTAAGTGGATGAAAAATACGTGTGGTGTTACAGATTTTTTTTTTTAAAATACATGCAAAACTCTGGTGGAAACTGCACAACACACCATCCTCACTGTGAAACAGCACCCAGGAAGAGTAGCTAGTGGCAGCTTGTGTGTATGACAGAGCCTAGGAGGAGCTCCGTACAGCAGAGTATAGGAGGGCTGTTAGCACTGTTAGCTGTCCTGGATGCTAGTGAGTGCAAGCAGTGGATGCTATCCGCTAGCCCGATGCTAATTTCCGCTAGCACGATGCTAACTTCCGCTAGCCCGATGCTAACTAGCGGTGGCGGCTAGCATCCGTGACTACCACTCACATCCCAGTTTACCACAACAGTCCTCAGCTACTCATTACAGCAAATAGAGCAGACACCGGGGCCGTGAAGGTGCACGCCGCAGCGCGTCTTGTGTGAATGACACATCGGTTAAAATGGGCGCCGGAAAGAAACTGACACTATAAATGCATACAGTAAACATAAAATCAACTAAACCAAGCAACTTACCTTCCACTTAGTGGAAAACGATGTTGTTGTAACCAAGGCGTTATGTTGACCACAGTCTGCTTCTGCAGGAGAAGAAACGCGCCAGTTGCTTGGTGTATTTCCTCAGCCAACCAGAGTGGCGTTTGCTGGTGCCTCAGCCAATCAGAGTATGATCACATGCTGCCTCAGCCAATCAGAGTGCCTTTGACTAGTTTAAATAATAAAGCCTCTTATCAAAGACTGTTCAAAATTATATTTACTTCTCCCTACTCATATGAACCATGATCGGGTGAAATTATTTTCTGAAGCCATAATCTCCCACAAATTTCATTTCAAAATATATAAATTAAAATATTAATTAATTAATTAATTGAAATAAAATGAAATGAAATTGAAAAAAAAAACAGTAGGAAAAACAAAGATGTAAAATAACAAAATATCACATGTACTCAAGAACAACAATGTTTTAAATGAGTTTAAATTGAACATAGAAGAGATGTCTACAATGCCCACATTTGGACGTCATCTGGAGTAACAGTCTGCACCTTCAGGGGACCAAAATTAGACATATAAAAATGACGTAGACAAGACGTTGTTTGGACGTCTCTTATAATGTTTAATCACAAACAATATATATTCGTATTTATTAATCATGTTGATAACAATATTGTTATTTGTCCACTACTACTATTACTAAAACTACTACAATCATTAATCATGTCAATTTCCTGCACCTGTCTTAGACGTCCAAAAAAAGTGACCAAGCCTGACGTCCAAATGTTTAACTGCATATTGACGTCCAAGTGGGGTCATTATTAGACGTCCAAATAGTGGACCTAGTTTGGACGTCGTTTAGGCGTCCAGAATTGGTCTTGGACCGACGGACGCAATATAGACATGATCTGCACGTCCATCAGACGTCCAATGTCATTTTGCCTTGGATTACACAAATGTTGTTTATAGGCTTAAATTATATTTTTTCATGTCAAGAGTTCGACCGTTTATTGTGCCATTGTTCGGTTAAATGGTGTTGAGAAAACACAATGAGAAAAACTACGTTATGTCGCGTATGTGATGTCACGTCATCTCCCTTTCCCTCCCTTCTCCCCAAGTAAAACTCTCCACATGCCTCGACTTCTAATGATTTTCCCCTCTTTCTATGCTTCTATCCTGCCCTTGGAAAAAGTCGGTGAAGTGGAGCAGAGAGATGGCCATGTCTGTTGCAGAGCTCAAGCAGCGAAGAGTTGTAGTTCACAAAGCGGGCTCACACAAAACCTAACATCATCAAAATTATGCGTGCTAAATTTTAGTCTTCTTTGCGAGAAATCGATGGCACTATTCAAACGGGACCAGAAAATAATTTTTATCTGGCCATTGAATCTCATTGATAATTTTTTGCAGGACTTCGCCACTCTATTGGTGATGTGATGGGTGTTGTCAATGAAATTAATATATAATGTCATCCAATGATCCAATGAGCAGCTTCAACGCTGATAATTTTATTTGATGGCATCATGATGTTATTGTCAAGTCAAGTATCAGCTGTGGTGGGAACCTGCACCTAAAGCATTTGAATTTTGAATTTTGTAAGCGTGGTTGTTCTGAATAGATTCTCTACCAGGAACCATTGTGTCTATTTAAGTCCAATCATGATAAAAAAAAGAAAGAAAACAATGTTCTTCAGCAAAAATTGTTTCTTCTCCTGTATTTTTTAGGGGACACACTATACATACATGAAACACTCACTGACTTACACACATAGTAAACAGCTTCAAAGTTTGTCCAAGTTGAATGCATGAATATATCAATAGTGATACAAGACATAGACACTGGTGTGCAGAGAGTAGTAATTTTTTATCACCATCCCCCATGAGGAAAAAGGAAAGGATGAGATCTCCCAGAGAGGACGGGCAGTGTGTGGAAATGCATGTGCACAGCCTGTGGTGGAGGTCCTTATATTCAGTGGTGGGAAGAAGGAAAAACAAGATGAGCAGGTTTAGGAGAACTTATCGATTGCATGCGCGGGCGAAGCAGAGAGGGGCTAAAAACTATTAGAAAATATCATCAGGCTGTTTAAAAGAATGGGCTTGGCTAAAGTTTATCATGGCACATAGTTACCTTTGAGGCTATTGCACTTTGCGACAAGTCATATAGCGAGGACCAGGAGGTTTTTCAATTATTCCTACCAATTTGGAATAATGTAACTGTGACCTGAAGCCGTTTACGATGAAGGCGTTATTACAGGAGAAAGCAAAGACTGAGTGCAGACTGAGGCAAAATGCAGAGCAGGGTGTTTTTTTTACCCTTGGATTGCCCTAATTATACAGAGCATTGATTTTACAATGCATCCATGGATTGATTAGAAGGGCCCTGCACCTCCCCTAAGGAAGGAGGGCTCCGCTCCCTGGTCTCCTGCTTACCGTTCTGCTCTCTTCTTGTCCTCTGCTCCCCCCAATTTTAATTGCACCTTTTTCTTTACATTCTCCTTTCTTGCACAATTATTGTATCCTTCATCTTCCTGTACTGTTCCTTACCTTTCCTTTTTTTCCTCCTTCCCTTTCTTGTGATGTGTTTCTTTTACTTATCCCTCTTATCCCTACTTCTTGATTGCGCAGTAAGTCCAAAAGAAAGGACACCTAAATCTGCATCTCCTGTTTGACTTTTATAGCTCAATTTTTAGAAGACACAAGGTCAATAGCTGTCCACCTAAGAGACTCTTAAAACTAGCCCTTAGGCCATTTGTGCAGCAAGTTAAGATCCATGGTTGTATTTTCTTTTTAGGTGACATCTAGTGGCTGTAGTACCTAAGCATGGCAAGAGCAACAGGGTATATAGAGCAACAAAGTTCATTAGTTAGTTAGTTTCTTCTGAGGACCACGAATTGGTTGTGTGTAATATAATATATACAACTCAAGTCAAGGCACAAAGTGGAATAAACATGTGCGTTACTATTCTCCCTTTTACAAGTAAGTGTGCAAAAAAAAAAAAAAACTGTTTGGAAGCTGTAAAAGTTGTATGATGTTGCTTTAAAGGGGGATGATTGCTGAGCATTTTTCAATTTTTTCAATTCATTCATTATTCATTTCTACCAACATAAGAAACTTACAGGAGGAACCATACGCAGCTCAGGTTGACCAAGCGCAGCTCTTGAAGTCCCCATGTGGTATATCTGTGGCTGTTACATTTTCCAGTGGGCACATCAGCTCCGGTGTAACTACACAGACTCTGCAGCTATGACAGCACAACCAAGTCAACCTCACAGCATTAGTACGCTTTGACTTTTCGGATGGTTGAACAGCGTCTGAATGATAGAGGATAGCAGGCTTTTCACGCTAGTCGGCTCTCCAGAGAAAAAACAGCAGGATCAGTTATTCCACAAAATGCCCCGAAAATGACTCTTGTCCATTGAGAGTGTAGTAGAAAGTGGAGTGACATTTTTATACAGCCGCAAAGTCAGCAGAGGGACAAGGTTGGGGCGGGTCAATACAACACTGGACATTAATATGGAAGGTCGCTGTTCATTATCACTTTCCCACATATGGTTCGTGCTGGTTTCTAAACATGACCGTGTTCAGGTTGCTGTTGTTTTGACCATGATAAAGATCTCCTAACCTTATCAAAGTTGTGATATCAATCGAAAGTCAATCATGTATACCTTTGCTGTTTTATATGTCTTCTCTTCTCTCCATTCACCTTTTCACTCGCAGGAAAAGCATCGTCTCTCTTTTTTCCCACCGACTTTTCTATCTTCCTCCTCCCTCATCCTCTCTCTGTGGTGAAGGTGGTCCTGTCAGACAGCAGGGATGGGCTGAATTTACATATATGTTGTTGTTGTATATATATACAATAACACACACACACACACACACATTCCATTTATGTGCATATATATTTGTATACAGTATACATATAAATAATGAAAGACAGAAATACAGAGATGATGATGTTTATCTTATAATGAAGAGATGAATATAGAGTTAGACAGACAGATTCGATGGATCAATTGCTGTGGGCAACCGAGGGAAAGAAGAAAAAATAGTAGTGCAGGAATAGAGAGAGACGAGTGTGTTTAAAAATCAATTACACAGTAAATATGACACGAGTCAGCAACGACGCCCTCTGGGGAACCCAGGAAATATGTTCCTGCCTGCGCGTCAGTAAATCTGCTCTCCCTACAAATGAATTACTAATTTTATGTACAGGAGTGCGAAAGAAAAAAAAATAGCCACACTGTGTGTACAAGTGTATGTGCTGCTTATGTACACAAGCTGTAACTCCCCTGGGAGAGTATTATTAATTGATGGGGTAGAGTGAAGGAAGTTTCTTTTTTTTTTTTTTTCTGTCGAGGGAGAGGAGGCAAGAGCGGAGAGCAGACCCAGTGTTACCTCTGATCTTTTGGAGTGTCAGCAGGTCAGCGAGCCAAAGAAAAACACTGCAGCAGCCGGCGCTTTGAACCAGCCTCAAAGATTGACCTGAGGAGGTCTGAGAGAGGTGGATGAGAGGACAGGGAGGAGACGGAGATGAGGGCACGGCCGGGAATAACTGCCCATGGAAAGACAAACGGATGTGGATGATGTGGAAAGAGAGCATGATGGGAGATGGAATTGAAAACTGAGATAAAGGGATTACAGGACAGATTGAAGACGATTGGAGAAAGATACCTACAAAGAGACACATGGAAAGGAAAGAAAAAGGATATCAAATGTAAAAATGTGTCTTATCTTGCATTTTCCTCATTGACAATTACTATGATGTGTAAAATGGATGAACTTAAAATTCATGTAAAGAGCAAGTAATGCATGTCCTATCATGCAGCCAGCCAGTTGTACTTGAAACATAAACGATTTTCCATCAGACAGTTTAATCTAAAACATGGCTGTTAGATGTGAAGATTGATACCGCTCATGTCTGTAGGTCTACATTAAACATGAAGCTACAGCCAGCAGAGGTAGCTGAGGCACAGAGTTAAAAGGAGCCACCACATCAGGCATGGGATACACAGACAATCCCAAGCAGCAGCCACCAGGGATGAAAAGTTACAGCCACACTTAAGTGACAAAAACTGCATTTCCTCTAATGACCATTAGAGGGTTACTCCAAAAATGAGTCAGCCACTTTACAGCAGAAATACTGTAAACATGTTTATAGCCTGGTACATGTAACAGTTTCAGTCTCTACAGCTTAATTCTTCATCCTTTAAAGGATAATTACCGTTTTTTTTTACAATCTGGACCTTATTTCTAGCATAAAATACGATCATTTACCCACCCAGATAACTTTGGTGTCATTACAAGTCGTTCCGACGAAATTAGATTCAGCCGAGAGCCGCGTATATCTGTATAATGTGAGAACACGGGGCAGCGCAATGCAGCCTCTAAATAACACATTATCTGCCACGAAACTCATTCATTCACCAATATTTTGCTATGATATGCTAGTGCTATTCCCCTCTGAGTCTGGGGTGACCTGTTATCAACATCCGGGGTCTGTAGGTTGACCTACTACCCTCTGACCTGGATGATGTCATCTCCGACCGCTGCCCGGCTCATTCTGATGGTAATCATTCCGCTTCGGCATTCGGGTCCATTTTTAGCTCAACTAGCCGGAGCTTTAGTGAGTCCAGGTTGCAGAGAGGAAGCCTGTGGAAGCTGAACTTCGTCCAGCTGCTCATTTTGTTCTGACAAGTCGGAAACACGCAGAAACGAACTGTAGCATTAGCGGTAGCAACAAGCTGCGTCACAGCGCAGTCGGAGATGACATCATCCAGGTCAGAGGGTAGTAGGTCAACCTACAGACCCCGGATGTTGATAACAGCTAACCCCGGACTCAGAGGGGAATAGCACTAGCGTATCATAACAAAATATTGGTGAAATGAACGAGTTTCTCTGCAGATAATGTGTTATTTAGAGGCTGCATTCCGCTGCCCTGTAGACTCGCATTATACATATACGCGGCTCTCGGCTGCATCTAATTTCGTCGGAACGACTTGTAATGACACCAAAGTTATCTAGGTGAGTAAATGATCGTATTTTATGCTAGAAATAAGGTCCAGAATGTAAAAAACGGTAATTATCCTTCACCGGTACTGAATTTCTACATAACGTACCTGTTCAAATTTAACAAAGTTGAAGGTGTGGTCAAAGAGCTCATAGCTGCTCAGCATTACCTCAGCAAATTCACTGTTGGCTATGTTTGTGGTGCTGGAGACTTTTGGAAATATAGGCAAAATACTTTAAACATTTTGAATGACATGGCCTTCTTGTGAACGTAAATTCATGGTTGCTTTGTGTTTATTCATGGAATGTGTTGGCTTCTCCTTTAAACAGTCAGATAGGAGTCAATCAGATCACAGCAGGGAATCTTATTCACCTGTGATATAAAGCCAGATGTAATTTTAATCATAAGGTGTGTGTAGAATCACAACATGTAAAACATACATGAGCAAAAATATTGTTTATAAAAATAGATTTATGAAAATATAGGGCTTAAAGCTACACTTTGGTTTATTTTACAATCAGCACCATCACTGCATCGCCTCGCATTAACATTCAAAAACCACTTCCTCCCTGGGAAACGATAAAATACAAAGTGACACACCCAGAGAAACACGCAAACACCCTGCCAGTCACCTCCCTCTCTCTCTCTTTGCATTTTCACCAGCTCTGCATTTCTCCTATAGTCTTCATTTGGGTGGCGAGGTTGGCTTGGCAGGGCAGCAGTATTGGGTCCGGCCCTAATGAAGAGCATTGATCCTTGTTGGGTTATGAGCAGGCTTTAGTGGCCGTGTTGAGATGTTAATAAGCCTGGCCTTATTCCGGAGGAGCTTTAATTAGCCTGTTGGAAATGTGCTTACGGGGCGCGCTGTCACTCTGTTGTGACACACATTGCTGAACACACACACACACACACACTCGCACTCGCACACACACACATACAGAAGAGGTCGCACACAATGCAAATGCATGCAAGGGCAGCTGCACACATTTACTCGCGCACACACAGACACACACACTAGAGTACAGTCAGTCATTTCATGGACCACTGAGATGGCGATCAAAACAACATTCTCCATTTATTCAATTAATAGTTTCATTAGTGAGTCAGGCAGTGTGAATTTAGCTACTCATGCCATGCGCATACACACACACACTTGCACGCACGCACACACCATCATCATCGGCGGTCACTTGCAGTCGAGTATGACTGTTCTCCTCCTTGATCCTATTGAGTCTTCAGATGGGCAAAAAGGCTGATTCTGGACCAGATTATTCTTGTGCAGTATAGACAAGGGAAGGTGGTGGTGGGTTTGGGTGGATGCTTTCTCCTTTATGACTCTGCGTTTATCTCCCGCAGCATGGCGGAGGTCATCATTACATTGTGCGGCACCCTGTAGGAGTGAGTGTCTCCAAGTCGCTCTATTGGTTGCTGTGTTTCCCAGGTCTTAAGGTCTATGTGGCACTTTTTTGATGTTTGCCTTGATGTTGTCGTTGTTCTTTTGACCTCCTGGGGCACATTTTCTTACAGAAAGCTAGGAGTATAGAAATAGTTTTGGGAGGCAGGAGTCAGGCAGAGGGCAGCCCGATCTCGATCCGCTCCAACTGCCTGATGTCTCCATTGTGTTACATGTTCACAATCGAGAGTAAACATGTACACATGATGTGTCTTTGTCCGGTCAGTCGGCATGGAAATATGACGCTCTGCCAGTGGTGCGGCATTTGGACCAGAGTGAAAACAAATGTGTCATCTGAAAAATGCTGGAAACTGTATCAGGTGTGCAGCCTGAGTCTGCACTTTCACCCCTGGTCGTCACTCGTGGAGAACCTGTTTTGACGATGTAAGGAGTAGAAAGTATGTGTGTTCAAATGTAGGGAGTAAAAGTAAGAAGTCATCAGAAAAAAGACGATCAGTGAGTAACGAGTGAAAAAGCCGCCGACACTGATCACTGCCCATATAAAGTTTTAATGCAGCCTGAACGCAGCTCAAACTCAGCCACAGCTCGTCGTGGTGGAGCTGAGAGCAGCGGAGCTTCCTCTGCTGCAGCTGAACAGCTGGCATGTGGTCAAGGCGTAGCTACAGACCTGTCACTGTCCACGGTGCAGACTTCAACCTCAGAGCTGTCTGTCCTCAGACTGTCCTGACCTGTCCCTGACATCACACAGGGACAACATGGAGCTGCCTGTGTGATTGGTTACTGAGTTTTGTTTACATCAGGCTGAGTTCAACAATGCTGTGATTGAAGTAGGCTAGTTAAATACTGTAGTGTAGTGGGAGGAAAGACCATTTAATCTGTACAAATTATCGATTAATGAATTAATCAATAATTTGCATCCAGTCTGTTGGTCTTGGTTAAGTACCACCTTGAAAAAAAACAAAAACAATGTTTTGTTGCTTTAGCTTATGTATTCAGTCATTATTCAATGGTATAGGCTACTAAAATCCATGTGAAAAAATTGCTTCTCACTGTTCTCAGGTCAAATATTTATATGCGATTAATTAATTACAAAGCCTGTAATTAATTAGATTAATTTTTTTAATCGAGTCCCGGCCCTACCAAGATATGTGAAATGGTCCAGTTTAGTGTTATCACTGGAGATGTTTGGGCGTTGGGCAGGGTTTTTTTTGGTGATGGAGAATTTGAGTCTTCCTGTTGTAATGGCCAGGCCAAGCTGCTTGTATGCTTTGGCAAAGGCGTCCAAGGTGCACAGTAGGTCCTCTTGTGAAAGGGCCTCAAGGGCATTGTCATCAGCATATAATAGTTCCATACATGGTGGTGGTTCATCCTTTAGCCCTGAATCTATTAATGTTGAAAAGTTGCCTATCAACTACACATGATTTTGACTCCTTGGGGCAGATGTTTAGCAGTGAGAGGGAGGATGGCAGAAATGAAAACCGAGGAAAGTGTAGGGGCACATGATGACACAACCCAGCTTTACTCCAGTGTCAACACTGAAGGGATCCGTCTAATCTCCATTGCCACTGAGCACTATGGCTGACATATTGTCATGTAGAAGCTTCAGTGCCCGGATGTATTTGTCTGGGCAGCCAATTTTTGCCAGAACCAGCCAGAGGGCCCAGCGGTTCACTGAGTCAAAGGCTTTAGTGAGGTCTATGAAAGCCACTAGAGTACAGTCAGTCATTTCATGGACCACTGAGATGGTGATCAAAACAACATTCTCCATTTATTCAATTAATAGTTTCATTAGTGAGTCAGGCAGTGTGAATTTAGTTACTCATGCCATGCGCGCACACAGACGCACGCGCACACACACACACACACACACACACATACACATACTGTGCTCAGTGTAGTGTCTGTTCTTTCATTCTTTGTTCTCATCATCAGCATCCTACTCAGCACTGATCCACTGGTCCTTGCTGCTACAGGATTAGGATTTTCATTTTCTTGTTTTACTGTGATTATCATTTATTGTGTAATGTATAGTGTTTTGCATGTCCACACTCATTTTTTGATGAACAATTAACTGAACATATCTGTTTGCAACTAACAATCATTAACATGACCAAAGTTAATTCCGGGTAAATGACACACCAGAGGGTGGCAGTGATCTACCAATGGCAATCACCAATCAGATACCAGATGAAGAAGAAACCCATTGCAGCATTGAATGTTTTACAGCAGCTATGGAGTTATAAACATAGACCAAACTGTAACAAAATATTTTCCGTTCTTACATTCTTCTACAGTGGGGACTTTCATCTTACAAGTGCAGCCAGTGGTCCTGGTCCAAGGAGGAGAATTTTAATGCTCTGACTCCCTAGCTTGAAAAGGTTTAATAGCTTTTAACACTTCTATGATCTTGTTTCTAAAGTGTTTTTTCTTGCCATCAACTCTTCCTTAAATCTTGGCACTTGATCTAAAACCCAAAATACAAATCACCTGAGGCTTCATTTATATAGAGTTATCACAGAGTTTACTGCTGAATCCAATCAATATAAACATATACAGTAGCGCAGTCCCAATTTATGGTGCCAACATTAATTTAATAAATGAATGTTGATTGAAATACTTTGGCATTATTATTTGTTTCAGTCTTAAGGGAAATGTACTAGGCCTATACAGACACACACCCAGCAAAAAACTTAATTTAAGTATGTTCGGGTAAATTCCCCAATATATCAGCCGACAGCCGTACTAGTTTCATTACCCCAGGGATGACAATGTTGGTGTTTCCTTCCAAGGTTGGTCTTGTTTTAATTCCCTGAAAGACATTTAGCCATTGTCCTCCTGTAAAAGAAAACTATAGGATAGATCATTTGTGCAGCAGGTTATAACGAGCCATTTTGTACATTTTGTTGTTAAGCAACATCTAGTGGTTGTATCAAGATAGATCATAGAGTAAAGAGAGGAAATACCTGAGTTTGGGTTAGAAGGAATTTGTGATTGGTGGAATATGACACAGGAGAGCAGCCCAGGAGCGCTGTTATAACCAACCAGTTAGGGTTAGGGTTAGTCCATGGCTGTTGATTACTTGGTGATATCAGATTGTGCGTGCTGGATTCCCATGTGAAAGTGTGGCTATAGGGAATCCATGGCCATGGCCTGTTATCATATGACAACAAAGATCTCTTAAAGTTGTGGTCGATGTTGAGAAAGATGATGAGAAATATTTGAAAAAAGCACACACACACACCCCTCCCCTCCAAATGGTGAATCCTACTGTATCCTATGATCCTCTGCAGCTCCTGTAGTTCTAATTGCAAGTTTGATGTTGATGTTTGATGATGGTTTTAACTGGAACATCTCAGCATCTTTTTGATGAATTGTTGATTCGTCCATCACTTTAATTCATGGTTAGTTCATTTAGTTCAACTACCTATAGAACTCGTGACATTCCCACCAGCCTCAGTTCTGCTGTGCAGTTGTACATTTTAGCTCAAAGTGAAGCTGCTATCGAGGCTGCAGACTCTTCGACTCATTCAACAGAGGACAATAACTTTCTGTCGAGTGTGTGTGCCTTTTGCCTTGAAATTCCCCCATTCACATTACCTTCCTCATATATCATCACCCGGGCTGTCAATACAGCGGCCGTCACATTTTCAGCCGCTGTTACTTTGAACAATTGGTGTGGACACTGCAGCTTTACTGAGAGACAACAGAAAGCTGCTGATGCTGCTGAAAACCCTTTGTCCATCACAGGAATGAGACACTTTGGAATATCTAGTTAGATCCTCACAGGGAGCATCCGGAGAGAGAGCGTACGACTCTTGCCATGTCATGTCTCTCTCTCCCTCTTTCTTGTGTGAGGTAAATCATGAATTCTTATTGCCCTATGTTTGTTCTTTGTTCAGTGGAGCTGAATGTTGCTGAAAAGACTACCAGCCAATAATACAATATCAGTCAGATATTATTAATGTTCTTCCAGGCACTTGACATGCTCTGTGTCATGTATCTCTCTCTGTGTATTGCGCTTGGCCATTTTAGGGTGAACTACCACTGGATTTTTGAGGTCAGCTATATAAATATTGCACCAGTGTGCTGCACGAAAACTAAACACAGAGTATGATCACTGAAATAAAACAGAGACTGAACCATGTGTTTCAAAAGTGAGGTAGATTTAGTACCAAACACAATGGACTCCTGTAGGAAGGAAAGACGGCCTGGGAACAAAAAAGGACTTCATGCAGAACTGTGACTGATGAAAAAGCCAGGATAGACTGTATATAAAAGACAAAGCCTCCATGGCCCCACACCAACCATAGATTTCTGACGAGTGTGAAAAGGATGTCCCTTTGGGTGACTGGCAAGCGCGCATGACTCCTGGGAGGTGTGGGTTCAATCCCCACTTGGGCTCTCTTCATCTTGCCACACTAGCATGCTAGGTGGCTAATAATAAAAACAGTGCAAAGAATCTTGGGATATGGGAGTAAAATATTACTAGAATTTCACTCAGCTAAAGAAAAATGCAAGAAAAGTCTGTTAAGTTGGACAAATTCACAATATGAAGCCTCATGTGACCATTTGAGTTACCGCAATGTTGGGCACCAATTTCTCAGGGTTTTCTACTTGAGATAACTACTGGGTGGAGCCTTTACATTTTGCCAAGGACAGGTAACAGGGAGTAAGGTCACCCCCCTGTACAACCTTTTTTTTCCCACGTTTGTGTGTTGTTGTTTTTTTTAGTATTCTGCTGAAACTACTATTCAAACATGGTTGAACAGTAAATTCTCAATATCGTGCATAACTCCAATTAAAAATCCATTTAGTTACACTGCCACAGAGCAAAAAATCTAAACAGTTTAGGAAAGCTCTTATAGGATTAAAAGGTTTTCATTGAACAGCAGCATTGCACAGAGATCAATGAGTTGAGCTTTTTTTGCTGAAAACACACAACTGACTGACTGACTGATTGACTCATGGTCTTTTCAGGTCTGGCAGCTTAGGCAGTTTTGACAAAGAAATATTTGGCATATGTGCGTGAATCCATGTCTGTGCACATGTACAATATGTCTATGTCTGTTGTGTCTGAGTATGAAAGCGTGCGTCAGGCATGCAAGCTTTCCCCCTCAGGACAGGACACTGACAGATGTTCTCCACAGCTGTTCACTTGCTGCAGACACTTTGTAAAGCAGAGGGCAGCTCCCTGTTCATCAGTGTCACAGACTGAGGCCGTCGCTAACCCGAGCCCTTGTTCATCCATGGTCATGGGATGTTGACCCACTGCTGGGCAGGCACTGCTAGTTTTATGTCAGTCTGTCTCAAATTACCAGGAGCTCAGTGATGGCCTGTGCAGCACAGAAGCAAAAAAAAGCTTTAACTACATTTAAAGCAAACCATTGGCTTTTTCTCTCTCATTTTTATTAGATCAAATATCTTTCTTTGTCTTTTTTTTTTTTGCTTCTTTTTTGTCTCTGTTCTTGAAATTGTTGTTAAAAAAGATATCTATTCAACTGGGAACTGCTTGGGTATTTCTCAGCAGTGGGAAGAATTGTTGCCTTGATTTAAAGCTGCACAGATCAATATTTTATACAAACAATGAAATAATGACAATGTGCGATGTGAAAGGTGTTGCTAGAAGTGAGGAATCCATAGAGAATCATCACCAACTCTGTAGTTCCCCTCTTTTTCAGTTCGTTTTTTTGGTCTCATAGACCTCAACTATACAGTTTTAATTACATGTGTCAGCATCATTTCCTGCTGTTTCAAACCAAAACTATGACTCTAAGTGAATGCTTATCTTACTCTACCTGTTGAATGTGTAAATATGTGTCTGTTTGCTAACGCATGAGCCATTTTAACTTTGTATGGTAATACACCTGTCACAGCTTGCAGTGTTTGCCCATTTATTCATATCTGTTTTGTTTTTTTTACTGTAGACAACCATCAACTTTTTAAATGTACTTTGAATTTTAAACTGGGGCCCTTCTGTTTGGAGTTTGCATGTTCTCCCCGTGCATGCGTGGGTTCTCTCCGGGTACTCCGGCGGAGTATTGGCATCCATGTGTAGAGATCAAAGCCACCTCCTCTGTGTGTCGTAACATGAATTTCCCTCTTGACAGACCAAAACAGGGCTAAATGGCTTTTCACCTCCTTCATGTCGAAGTAGCTTTATGGGTACAGGGTGTCTTTTTTCATTATAGTGACCGGTTACAGTTATCTATGTTAGCTAAATTGCTATTACCTTTAAAGGCCTCATGAAATGAATAATGTATCTTCCCAACTTAAATCCTGCATCCCCATGGTAACTGCTCATTAATTTCTTGATTTTTGCCAAAGTCATGTCAAAAAAAGTTATTATCTGAGCATTTTTACATCAAAATCAATGTATTTTCTCTTCCTGTAAAACAATTTTGAATGTTTGATGACCCATCCTGCACTCAAGGGCATTTCCTAATTTTGTGTCCCATTAAAATAGTGTCACTAATTTTTATGTCCCTCCACCAAACTATAAATCCTGCCAGTTGTGTCACAGTCCCTGTGTTGGACCCACAAGCAGGTTTGTGAGTGTGCACCAACTCTTCAACCTGTGTCTGTCCCCCACTGTTTCCTTTGGCTCAAGGCTCAAACATCTATGGTAGGCCTACTCTCACCCCGAAAATGTTTTCACCATTTTCATGTTTTTTCCCCAATTCATCCTTACCTAACTCATCAAGTAGGTCCGCATGGGTTAGTGGTGAAGTTATGTTCTCCATGACAGAGTGCAGCTACCGGCAAACCTATAGGCAGTGTTTCCCTAGCTTTGTGGTTTTTCTGGAAACATGTAATCGTGCAGAGCTAAATGAAACTTGGACATCTGTCTCAGGACGTCTTTAATATGAATTTGCTCCGCAGATGTTGCTGTTGACAAAACATTCCGTGACCTCTGGTGGCAGTGAAAGTATTTCTGCCGTCAACAACTGAAAAAGTATGAAGCAACTTAATCGTGATCCAGATACGAAACATGTTAACCACTCCTGCATTACAGTGATAAAATCATTAGGTCACCTAATTTGACAACAACAATGCTGTATTCAACTGTGTATATCAATGTTCAAGATGTGCAGTTGCAGAGACATTGAGATTTAAGGTCAAGGTGGTCCTCTTCACTTTTCTGCCCTCTGCCCTCACAGAGCTGGCTCATGTCATGTTTCTGCCATAAACACACTGAAACACCAAGCCAGTGTTTGAAGATTTACACCCACCGAAGGGTGTTTTGAAAAAGGTAAATTTGGGGCAGAAAAAAACCTTTTAATCTGACAATGTACATGCTGTTATCTGTATGTGACAGAATTATTTTTAAAAATGTTAATATAGGGTGGGATGGGAGGAGGCCCTGCATGTTGAAATATTCGGGTACTTTGTAAGAACAGTTGTATTCACACAAGAATGTTTGGTTATCAATCAAAAAAACATAATCTCTGACATCCTCAACACGTGTAGCAGTAAAGTTTAATGGCCTGACATCTTCCCTCCCTCTCTGCTTTTCCAAGAGTAAAAAGCAGCAGAGTTATTACAGTGTGGGTCATTATAACATGAACATTATTTATAATGTAAACTGGCCGTAAATTGTCCAACTGGCTGAAAACAATTCATAATTTTATCTGAAGAATCCTGGCAGAGGCAGCCTGACCATCAACACACACACACACACACACACACACACACACACACACACACACACACACACACACACACACACACCATGTTAAATCATTACTGAAGTGAAGCTTTCTTTTGCTTTATACAGCTCTTTCTCAGCTTTAAGACATTATTAACCCCATTTCTCAACAAGTGAACTGGGAATTAAATTTGTTAAAATATCAGGTTTAAAATTTTGTAGCTACTTTTCAAACTGTGAGTATTGCATACAGAATGTGTTTTCAGTATTGAAGCAGCTCAAATTATGGTATTGTGCTAGATTTCACAGGTTAAAAAAATATGGTCAATTAAAATAAATTTAGATTAAACCTTTGACATAATGGACACTACAAGGTGTTATGAGTTCAGACAGTGAAGTGTTTTACATATAAGTAGCCCGAGGCCAATGTGTGTGGAAATTCGCAAACAACACTGCTTGTTCCGTGAAGTGTGTGTAACGTAGAGGTTGTCGATTATTAAAACCAGGTCCCAGCCGACATTCTTGGTTAGGGTGCTTCATGTGTTTTAATTTAACAGTGAAATTGTGGTCTGAAATAGTTTGAGAAAAAGTGGTTATGGCAAATCACTGACCTCTGACCTTTCTCAAATTATTACCTCCACAGGATCGACTAAGACTCAGCAACTTCACAAACCATTATTAAACAGTTCCTATATGCTTTATATTTTAATAGAATCAGTTTCATATGAAAGACTCTGATATTACAAACAGACGAGAAGTCCCTGCCCGCACAAGAGTGTGCTTTACAACTGTTGGTCTGGTCCCAGGTCTGTAAAGGTCTCATTGTTGTTGATATGCTGACCTCAGTGCTGTCCAAGAATAGCTACCTGGGCAGGCCCCCCTAGAGCCACATTCTAATAAACAGCATGGGGATCTCTAGGACAACATGTATGCTAACTTCCTGTCTATCTGCTGCTCTCCCTCCTCCTCTCTCCCTCCTTCCCTCTCTCTCTCTCTCTTCATAACAAGCTCAAATTTCCCTCATGCAGAAACTCCCTGTAGTCAAAAACAGCTTTAGACAGCAAACCTGAACGGCCCAGGGCTGCAAGGACACGCTGCTCAAAATTCGATGAAGCATTTATTAATAGACAGTGAGTTTGTCTGTGTATGCACTATGTACCGCGCCTGTACATAAATTGCTTACAAATCTTGGAGGACTGTAGATAGAACGCAAAGATACGATTACACCAAATAATAAATATCATTTTGTTTTGAGTAGTAAATGCATTTCTTTCTCAACCCTCTCCCTTGCTTTCTCTCTCTCTCTCTTTCCACCTTCCTCACACACGCACAAGCTGTCTCTCCATCACACACACACGCACACACCTGAGCAGGGTGCCATGGTGCCTCAGAGACCCACTTAGTGGCAGTGTGGATTTGATGAGAAGGGCCTTTTGCTTTATTTAGTGAAGTGCTGCCTAATATGATTATGGTCAGCATGCCTGCTGTTCTCTCTCACATTGGAGAACACACTGGGAGCTATTACCCGAGTCCCCGATGACCGAGCCCCCCACCACCCCCCTCCACCCCAGAGAGGGAAAGAGAGACAGGACATGAGACACCTTAAAAGTCGCAGGTAACTCGAATATCTGAGCTGTTAAATCTACAGACATGACGGACAAAACATCTCCATGAAGAAAGACACCGATGCATTAGACCTCTCGCTGCATATCAAATGATCCAGTCTGCATTCGGGCGTAACTGATCATCTGTCACTGTCCCGCAGAGGTCATGTTTAATAGGATACAGACAGTCAGCAAGCGTCAGGTACACAACCAATGAGGAGAGAGCCTCATTAAAAAAATAAATAGATAAATAGAAACATCACAAAGCTCAGCAGTATGGTTTCTCACCGTACACGCCATGTGTTCTTATTATGCAGCAACAAACAGAACACACAGATGGGTCTTAAGGCTCATCAGAGCACATTCAGGACTGTAGCACCCATTACAGCGACAAAGCAGAGCTAAGTACGTCACTGCTGTTCTTAGACGGAGAGAAGTGGAAATATACTCTATGTATGGGATAAGAAAATTGTTTTTAACACAGTTCATTTCTTTTTTTCTTTTTTAAGACTCCACATTCAGTGCCAGTTTGTAGCAGTAGCAGTAACTTGTAGATGTCTTCTTTCTGAATGATTCCCTCCTTTGCTACAACAAAGCAACATTACACTGCAGGAAGAAAAAAAAAAAAGGCTGTGAGGTAACAGCAGCCGAGGAGGAATTGTTTAAATGCACTGCTGGCCTACTGTAGCGGTAAATGTACATCAGAACATTGAGTCCGGAGGAGCTACAGTGACTTGACTGCAGTCTCTCAGCCTATAGACGCAGTGCAGGGACCGGTCACAGCCCTCCGATGAGAATGTCCACACTGTCCTCTACTGGTGGTCGTTGGTACCGCACCTTGTGCACACTGGCTGCAGGGAAAAGCTCGACATCAGGTGAGTTCAGGGTCAACTATGATTCATTTATAAGGTAAACAGCAATAAAAACACAGTGAACACATCAAACCTCCAGAGACCCCCAAAAGCTGCAGGCTCAGTGCCAGTTGATTTTTGTCCTTTTATTTTTTGTTAGCAAATTTAGACCAAAGCATACAAAATTAATTCAAATCTAAACAAAACAGAAATTATTTTGGTGCATATATAGCCCACATGCTGCAAGCTCTGTTTAATCAAACTACTACAAACTGTGGGTCAGTGTGGTCAAATTTGTGCCTCAAAATATTAAAAAATATTATAAAATAATATAACTTGGTCCCAAAATAGGATAATAAGATCTGAATCTAGCCTGATCTAGCCAACTGAAGCTGTTATTATTGTTGTTATTATTATTATTATTATTATTATTATTATTATTATTATTATTGAAGAACAACAAGAACAGTATGGGATTCTTCAGAGGGGTTGAGTAGTTTGCACGGACCATATCAGAAGGGTCATGTATGTTTAGGATGACAGTTTCAGATATCATTAATTACATGAAGAGCACAATAATTAAATTATTATTGTCTGTGTGTGTGTGTGTGTGTGTGTGTGTGTGTGTGTGTGTGTGTGTGTGTGTGTGTGTGTGTGTGTGTGTGTGTGTGTGTGTGTGTGTGTGTGTTTTACATAAAGTTTGTTCATTAAACCCACCACCAGTATTGAAGCCAAATGTTGTTTTCACATTGAACAGTCTGAGCATGTGTGTGCGCAGATGATAAGAGAAGCCGACGCTCAGCAGAACTGCCCAGGTGAAGCTGATGCAGGTGATGGCTCTTGCATAACCTCAGCTAATGATTAGACACAAACAGGCTGAAATCCTCAACGCTCAGTATTTAACCATTTGTGAAGACGCAGACTTTGGTCATATCCAACAGATCACATCATGTCTTCTCCAGGTCCTTCTCTCTCTCCCTCTTCGCTCTCTAATTGTTAGCTTTTGTTTTTGCTTGTTTTCAGGTGCAGTAATTACATTAAATAATTACTAATGAAATGTGGCAGATACAGTAGAGATCCACTTAGTGCTGCACTCATCAGCTCTGGTGTTGTGTGTGAGTGGAGTGTGTTTGTTCTACCTCAAGGTCGGTCGGGCTATTGCAACTCTTTCCCAGTCTGCTATCAGCTTTTTATGTTTTTGTTTGTGTGTGTGTGCATGTGCGCAGGCCAGTCAGTCTATCCATAAGTGAGTTCACACGTATACATGGACATCTTTGTGAATGTGAACTGTGCAAACACACCAGTGACTTAATGCATTGGTTAAGTTTCCTGTGTCTTTCTCTAGCTGATTGAAAAACACTGGCTGGAGAAGAGGAGTGTAGAAACAGTCAAGCATGTACTGGAGGGAGAGATCTGCAGAAACCCTGAAAAAAGAAAACTATCAAAACTCTTGTATTTCTCTATTAAAGCAATCATCGGTGACTAAATGTACAGCAGTTTACATTTACTTTTGGCATTTCCTCTCACTTCATGAATTCAGCCCAACGCTGGCTGATTTCTTTCTGCTGTAACTTTGTCTTGATTCATGTTGTATGTGTTGATTTCATAGGGTTTTAGTATGCTGATAGTGATTTAATTGTCTTTAAGTAAACTTTTTTATGTAGCAATTTTTTGATGAAAATCGTGAGCAAAGCCCATTTTTACCTTAGTACTACATACTGTAGGCTCACTGCACAAAAGTTAGGGTGACAAGTCAACTTCAATGTGCCTGTATCTCCAAATGTTCTTCTCCTTCTTTTATGTTCTACCTAGAAATTAAGAAAAGTGCATACAGTAACATGAGGGGTCAGTCCTTACTTCAGTGACCTGGGTTCAAGACCCTTTGCTCCATGTCAGACCCCTCTTCCTCACCCTGACTTTCCTAAAGAGGGCCTAAGCAGAAACAGGAATTAACACTCGCCATGGGACCTCGATTCGGAGAAAATCTCCATGTAAGTGAACGGGACTCAAAATTTTATTTTGTGATCCGATTGAATTGTGCCATGAGAAAAATATATCATTTCTACCTATTTAAAACATTGTGTTTCATGCCAAGAAATCAGCAGTTTGTTGTAAAACTATTATGAAATAAAATTCCGAAAATCTGTAACCAGAAAGACTACAGGTCGCGTAGGGGACGTCACACCACATGTCGTCCTTTCCCGTGTCAGCTTCGCAATTCTTTTTAAAGTCATACATTTTTCTCATGGCACAATTCAATCGGATAACAAAATGAAATTCACTTACATTTTTTCTGAATTGGGGTCCCATGGCGAGCTTCTCTTCCGTTTCCACTTAGGCTGCACTGTATATCTCCCTCACAAAAAAAACACACTGGCACAGTGTGTGGGAATTAAACACTATTCCCACAGAAACAAGGTTGCAGAGCTAACCTTCAGGGAGTAATGTATAGGAACACTGATGTCACAGATGGGGTTAGGTAGATAGTTAGTAATATCTGGCTGCAAAGCTCTGATTGGTCAACTGTTTCTCTCACTATAGAAAACAGCTACAACACCAAATCTTTACTATAAATCACTGAAAAACTCTGACCAGCAATTCAGAAGGTCTGGAACCAGGCGAATGGAAACAAACAAGTTTCTGTAGAAGAGAGAATGGCTAAAAGTGGGAGGTGTGGGTACAACAGGAGGGAGAAGTGACACTGGAAGAGAAAAGAGAGGTTTGAGTAGGAGGCACGGCGAGGTGAGCCAGGTGAGGTGCTCTGGGCATTCCAGGAGCTCTGCAGCGGGCAGGGAGACAGACAAATGTGTGGAGTGGCATTTACTCAAGATAAGAGCAGGTCTGATAGCAACACCCCGGACATGAAGCCGTGCCTCGCTGTTTTTGTCTGTAAGCCACTCCAGCCCATGCAGGTGTGGGCTGTTCAACACAGCTGCCTGTCAGAGGTGCAGCTTGTTTTGGCTCTGCAGTGTCTCTGCTGGAGGGAGTCAGGATCCAATCAATCAAAGAGGTTCAGAGTAGCACTAAGGTCCTCAGTCTGGCAGGGAAGTGCTTTGAATGATGTAAAACCATGATCATCATAATATTTAAAGCTGCAATTATAAATTTTAACTCATCAAATTGTAATGTGACACAATGCCAAGTCAATGACAACAAACCCTTGACACTCAGTTGAAGAGTTTTTCCTGAACTGATTGAGCTGAAACCACTGGGAAATTAGATGCTGAAGAAACCCACAAGAAGCTACAGAATAACTAGTAAGTTGACCTTGAGTTTACATCAATTGATCAAACTGCCACCTCCAAGTTCAAATGTGAGCACACACTCACACTCAAGTGTCATAAAATCTGCAAAGTCATAGCACAGGGACATCTGTCTAAAGGTGTTGGCCACAATAGGCTGCTAGTCATGCTGGGCCAGGTAACATGGACAGGTGTGTTTCATTGCTAATGAACTAAAGCAATAATGGGATAACAATGAGTGCTGGACAGAAATGAAAAAGTCCAGTTGGCCTTGATTCAACCCATCTACAATAATGACCAGGATGTCTGAGAATCTTGACAGACTTCAGTAAAGAAAAGAAAAGTCATAAAGTCAACAGAGTGACTCACTTCTGTCAGTTACAAGGTCTGTCTACATGAAATTAGCTCACATTAGCCATGCAGGCTAGCGATCTGGAGCTGCAAAACTTAGTCTATTGAGTGTGTTGATTATGTATTAAAACAATAATCTGTAAGAGAAAGAATGCCTCATTTAAAATGTGCATAGTTTGGACTTTCACAAATTTACATCCAAATCTGAATTTCAGCAAAACAAGTTTGACTGACTTCATCATCCCCGAGTAAACAAATGCTATGACCGCACTGTCTATGGTGAGCGATCACATGCTCATGTATAGATAAACATAAATCAATACCCCTGCCCCCAGTACACAAACACACATTATCATTGCTTCCTGCGTCTTCAGCCGTCTCTGTTTGCGCTGTCTGACCTTTAGATGCATCAATTCAGCCGTGGATGAGTAACTCCAGCACAAACGTTCAGCGCAACAGTCATCACTAACGCATGCAGATAGCAACATTAGGACCAAAAAAACACAAACAAATATGGGCACATGTCCTCGAAAGAGCACCCTTGGGTGCCTCTCTCTCTCACACACACACATAGAGGCAATCTCCTCCCACTGCCAGGGGTGCTTGTTTGCCAGCAGCCTGCGTGACAGCTGGTTGTGGGGCTCTGTGTTTTGCAGTCAAACTACGAGTAAATGATCTGTGTAAATTGGCTTTTTATGGGAGTGTTGGGGGGTGTTTGGGAGATGTTTCACACCCTATTTAACTCCTCATCATTGTTTGGTCAAAAAAAGGTTCAACCTGTGGAAGATTAAGTAGAATAATGACAAGTAACAGTTGGTACAAGGGAACGACAAGGGAAAGACCCAGCGAGAGGGTCGTCACAGATTTACACAACGTGGTTCAAGTGATGGGCTACTCCAGTTTACCCCAAGTCTTTGTCGTGAAATGTCATATTTCTGTGACAAATGTTGTCTGAGGTAATCTGTAGCCTACTACAGGTGGCTCCCTGTAGATAGACCCTCAGTTCAGATAAGTGGAAAATAAAAGCACACCAAGACCGGTTCCTAATCACTGCCCTGGCTTCCTGTGCTAAAGGATAGATTTTATCCTCTTACTTCTTATGTCTGTGAAGCTCTGAATGGTCCTGGTCCATTTAGGGCGACTTACACTATGTCTAGACGACTACATTCATGTTTTAAAATGCATCTCTTGTTTTGCTTTGGAAATGTTACTGAACAGATTAAAAACTCCAAGGATGTGGCAGTGAAAATGGAGGCCTGTAGAAATGACAAAATGCCCATGGTTGCTCAATGCTCTGCTATGATTTGGATATTACCTGTCTCAACTACCAGAGGTGAAAATGTTGTGGAAAATATAATAGAATTACTGACCTTGTTGTCTTTTCAAGCTGCAGTTGTCCACTTAAAATCTGAATTTTAAGACTGTAACTGTCTTTATATTTTTCCTTGTTCTCAGTATTTTCTTTCTTTCTATTTTTTGAAGAATTAGCTGCAGAGAGAGTCTGCTTCCTGTTGAGTGCATGCATGCTCAATGCGATTGCGTATGTGGAAGGCAGGTATTGTTTCTGATGAGAAGCTAAAACATTCATCTGGACACAGCATTTTGTTTTACGTTGAAAACAGTGGTGTCAATTCATCCTCAGAGCTAACAAGACTGGAAAAATAAGGTAACATTTGTATATGAGAATAAAGTTTTATTGTTCCCTGTTCCCCCCATTCTGGGGAGATTGCATTAGGCACAGCTAAATGCTAACATCAACATGCTAACATGCTCACAGTGATAGTGCTACTATGTGGAGGTAGCTGGTAATTGTTTACTACATTAACCATCTTGTTAAATGATATTGTACATCAGTTACTGTAATTTTATTATCAGTTGTGAATTTTTACTCTTTTTTTTTAACTTTAATTTAAATTGGCCAGACGTGTACATTTAAAAATATATTCATACATTTAAAAATATATTCAATGTTAAATTCAAACATTCAAACACAACACAAATTTAGGTTGTTTTTGACATAGCTATGCTAACACTATACGTATGTTTTTTTTGTTTTTGTTTTCACAGACATATTTATTTGATGACAGTGTATATCGAAAAGTTTGAAATCTAGGTGTCCAATATCTCATCATATAAATCCGTACAGTTAACTAATGGATGAGCTTGTTGTAACACAGTAAGATGTGAACTTTATTCCCACAGGAACTAGGTGTGTCCTGTCCACTTCAGTGCAGCGCAGAAATAAGCCTCACATCTGGATAATGTTTTCTCAGAACCACATTTATTGCTTTTACAAGGAATTTGCTCCATGTATTCATTGAACTAGTTATAAACGCAGGAGTGCACTGACTGACTACGTCAGCTGATGACGTCAGCCAGGTACCAAGAGGACAAATCTCTCTGACTTGGTTGATGCAGGGACTTTTCCTGCAGCGCCACCATCAGACTGACATTATGATGAATTCCTGTGCGTTTGTTAACTTTAGTGATGTTTGACCCAATTTCATCTTTAGGTTGCAAATTCAGTTTGTCCACAAGTGCTTCAGACTTAATGAAAGCCCTACAGTATGAGGGACTCACCTCACACACTGACAGTAGAAATGGGCTCTCAATGCAAAACCTCCATGCATCCATACATTTCAATGATACAGTACTTTGACTTCCCATTCAGTGTCATCGCAACGTTACAATTTAAATTTGTCCAACAGACTTGTTGCATTAGATGTAAATGATGTAAAAATCAATTTGTAGATAACAAATTGTAGAATACAAAAGTCAAAACATTAATTTCTTCTGATGCACTTATTCAATTGTTAAAGATTAATTTCAACATTTCTCAGACCTCACATTAGATACACACATTAAACAAAATCTCACTATAGTCTCTAGTTCAGTTTATGAAATGATCACTAACCCAGCGGTATTCCCCTGAAAGATGGTGATAATACTGTCTAATAAATTGTGGCCAGTCCTACGTGAGCATATGTTGTGCAGGTCCTGCTGTCCCAGGGCCTGAACCCAGCAGTAGCAGCAGCACCAGCAGTCCAGATAGGGCCTGACAGCCTGAAATGAAACACACAGATAGGGAAGTGGCAGCCAGGCAGACAGGAGCCAGTCTCTCATGGGTGCTGGAGATTAGACTGACTCCTACTTCACATTCCCGAGCGAACAGAGCACCAGGGGCGTGTTCCATGCAGGCTCTCTAAATCCTCTCTTCCCCTCTATCTGCTGCCTGCACACACTGGCGCGCATCTGGGAGAAGTCGGCTGAGTTGTGATACAAGAGGAGAAAGTTCACATTTTTTGCGATGATCTGACCACAGCGGAGACCAGAGCCGTGACGTGGGTGAGGCGGTGAGGCCCCTGCCCACCCTGAATGGCTCCTCAGGGGCCATGGCAGTCCATCAGAGGTGTGGGAAAGGCTTATGGTAGAAAATGATGATTAATTCAAAAAGCGGACATCCATCACGGGAAACCACAATTACAGATCAATTTGGCTCCTGCACGAGTTGTTATCAGATATTTAACATGAACATGATGAAAAGGAGTCTTCATCTCATGACAACAAGCAACACACAGGAGCAATGATAGAAACAAATGTTCCAAGTTTGACAGTAACTAGTGTTTTCACAATATTCATATTAGTGCTGGTTATTATGTACATTGTTCTTTTTGCCCGTCACATCTTCCATTTTCATCCAAAGTAATACATTTCTGATCGGTGTAATGTGCTACATGTGGCACTGAATTCAAGTTTCAAGTTTCAAGTTTCAATACTTTATTGCCATGTCAACAACATTGTTTCAGTTTCAGTGGGCTTCACACACTGACATAAAAACACAACATACACCCAATACAGTACATGAAAAAATCTGAATAAAGTGCACAAAAGTAATAAATAGATAATCAATAAATATGGCACATTAAAACCCTCTAAATGGACCATGGTATTTAAAATATCTAAGAAAAGAAGCATGTACATTAATTTCTTCACTGAAAAATATTTCTAACTGCTTTGAAATAAAAGGTTTACTTTAAAATTATGAGTTAATTGAAGAAAAGTTTTAAGACTAGTTCAAAGGTGTTCTGAGAGAAATGGAGAATAAGGTATAGGCTGAAGTTGATTACACCGACCACCTCAACATAACATGAATCAGCAGTACAACCTGAACCAAAAACGGAAAGAAACTTTCACCAAAAATAAAATAAACAGAACAGGAAATGGTCTTATGAGAAACTGAGTTTAATGTACTCTTCATTTACATTTTCTCAGGAATTCATTATTATTGTATCTGACACACAGGTCACAACTGTGGCTGCTTCTCTTGAAGCCACTACAGCAGTCAGTACACAAAACATGAAGCTGTTCGCAGTGACACTGTTAAATTACATAAGCATAAGGAGGAAGGAGAAGGAGAGGAGACTACATCCATATAGGCTATTACGTACAGTAATACTTCCATAGAGAAATGATCTCAGTCCACACAAATGCAGCTGAGAACACATCTGCATACATTGTCCAATGTAAATCTAAATGTTGAGAAGAGCAATGACTCTGATGTAAATTTGGTATTATTATTTCAAACTACAAAAAAAACACGTTGTGAAGCCTGAATATTTGCTGAAGATTTTAATTTGATGAGTGAACAGTGAGCAGAACATTCATTCACATTGTCATTCAAGTCAAAGGTGAATTCACATTTAGAAGTAGGCCAGTGAGATTTCAAGTTAATAAAGCTCCTGTATGTTTCTTCAATTACTGCTCCACAGAAACACTCACGATCTTCTTTTTTTTTTAGTTGATACATTACAAGGCAACATTGATTTCCCAAAACAAACACAATTCATGGCATAGATGATGAAAAGAGCATATCTGTGACAATACTGATAGACACATACATAGTAATGGGGCTGTTGTTATTTCCCACACCGAAACATTGCGCTGCTCCCTGTGGTTTCCAGATACACATGCAGCCAAGTGATTATATCCATCCATCACATCGTGCTGTCTCTCCAGACCAGAGCGACAGTCTCCATCTCTCACATCCAACCACAGATGACAAATCTGATCTGAGCGTCCTCCCTGCATGTGGGAACGCAGTCGTCTGCCGTCAAAAGCAGCTCAGATCCGCCTCCCGCTGAGCTCAAATCAGCTGTGGCGATAAGCCTGTGGATCAGAGCCCCACTCCTGTCTGAGCATCAGCTCCTCTGACGGCCTTCCTCTGCACCATCACCAGCTCTCTCACAGCCGTCTCAGCATGTCTTTGTTAACTGCTCATTATGGTTTGGGCTTGGTTGGAGTTGATAAGGCTTCCTCTGTGATGAATGAACACTAGGACCATCTTATCTGGGGTGATCATAGCATCAATTTGCAACGCTGACAAGAAATTAGAGGCTCAAACTAATTCAACAGAGCTCACACACACAACTTCAGCTTTGCTCTCTTATGGACAATAAATACCTTTAGAAAATTCCTAACTTATCTTGCAGGCTTGTGTATGTAAAATGAAGATAGAGGCTGAAATTCCATTCCAGTCCGGAAGAATGCAGCTGTAAAGGACGGTGGCGTCACATTCGAGGGTGATCAAAGTTAAAAGGCATTTCTGGAGACAATGCCTCCCTGGTGGATTGGTCTATCAGTCAGTCCACAGAACCATTACCAAAAACCGACATAAACAGCAGATACCCAGCCTGCACTGGGAATGTGGTGCATTCACAGATCCCAGTTTTTATTGACATAACCACAGACTGACCCGGGGGAGCTGCAATAGTGCCACGGCTCAACACACGGCCGTGCAGAGCGTCGTGATGGACTGTGTAAATGAGACTGTGGCGGAGCACGATCTCACCAATCACCTCATTCATAAAGGCGCTATCTGACTCATGCAGTGAGAGACGAGAATTACTCCATGTGCTAAACCATCTCATTGGGTTTTTCTCCAGGGTGAAAGATTGGGGTTACGGCATGTGGTGCACATAGAGTTTATTCCTAGGGAAAATAGGATGAATGTATAAAAACGTTTCGAAATGTATTTGTTATGCAAGACGAAGAATAGCCGATGCTCATTTGGTTAGTTATGTTTTTATTTCTTTATTTATACATTTTTTTATTAAAAATCTATTTTGTTCTCTCAGTTAAGAACTTTTAAATTCTGTATATTCACTGTTTAATGTAATTACATTAATGTATATACATGTGTTTTTCAACAACAACTTAAATGTTCCTGTACTTCTTGTACAGTATTAACAGGTAATTCATGATGAATATGAATTAATCCAGCCCATAATGCTTATTCACTCACAAGCAGTTCTGCCCATATCTGGCCCATACAGTATGACTGTCCGATTCTCTACATCTGGGCCAATTCTGGCAGACATACACAAAATCATCTGGCTGTCAGTCAGTACTGGAGGAAGATAACAGTGAAACTCTGCCCAGATACAAAGTGTTGGTGGAAATTGTGTGAGTTGGAAATGACAACAAATGCAATAATAGGCCATTTAAAGCACAACCAAAGAGTGGAATAGTCAAGTGGAACAAGAGCAGGACGGGAATAAGTTAAAGAGGGAAGACATTAGAGTGGGTAGATGTAGTTTAAAAGCAATACAAAGTGGTAGCCTATAAAATGAAAGGAAGTCTATAAAATGGATTTTAATGTTGTTTAAATGAGGTGCTAGTAGGTGCTATGTGTGTCTGTGTTTGCTTTATCCTTGTGGTGGAATGAAGAGTCCCCTAAATAAGGGACAATAAAAAGTCTAGAGTCTAAAGTGACCAACTCTGCCTTTCCTCCTCTAGCGGGTTGTTCTAAAGCTGAGTCCTGACCAACATACAGAACTTTGTCAATCTGTGGGGAAGTTACCAAAGAGAAGAGTGGTTTCCTGCAAATTCCACCTTTTCAGAACTTGAGCGACATTCTTGGGTGTAGCACACAGTTTGGAAATCCATAGGTGAAGTTGGAGAAAATGTATCCTCCATCGCAAGGAAGGTGAGTGTGTTGCCTACAGCTGTATCTGTGTTGTCCTGTTTGGATTATTTCATGTTTTTTATGGAATATTTAATGGTGATTCTTGGGGGTGTTGAGTGAGGCTGCTAAGAGTGGCAGAGGCATGTGATGAAGCAATAACCTGAGTTTAAGTTATTTTCAGTTCATTTCAAAATATTAATATTAATTTGACATTCATTCACATATTTTTACACAATACATTCACATCATTTAATTAATCTAATCTAAACAAATCATTCATATCTAGCATGCATCCAACCTCGATATAGGACAGTATACCTGGCTATGAGGAAATGCTACCGAGGGTGAAAGTACATTAAACAGACCGCCTATGCAGCTGCCAAGATGGCTTGTTTAATAGTTAATCATTATTACTCGACTGAACAGAAAAGAGTGATGTCACATGACGTTTGTGTCTTCAAGTGTCCCAGATCGGCTCTGTCACCCTCCTGTGTTTTCCAACCAAGAGCCTCAACAAATTCAACCAATCAGTTCAAGTTTAATTGAATCACGTTTCCAATTCATACAATGCATCATCTCAAGGCACTTTACAGGGTTAGCCCAAGATCTGATATTATTATAGAGAGAAACCCAACAATCATCGGCCTAATTTGAAAATGTAAACCTAAAAAAGACATTCTGCATGTCCATGATCATTTCTTGAGAAATGTGTTACTGTTGTTTTACAGCATCCAAGCTCTCAGCAAAGAACATGCTCAACAAGCCTTCATCAAGTACGCATCAGAGAAATGTTGTTACAGCAAGAGGCCAGCAGAGGAGGGAGTGATCACTAACATGGAGGACTTTAGTACATACAGGGTAAGAGGGAGGGTTTACATGTAAGGGATATAGTTCGGAGGTTGTTATGGAGAAATAAACCCCGACAGGTTGTATAGAACCCCGACGCTCTTCGGGGCTGTGTGACGTCATCTCCCGGAGCTCTTAGTAAATATGAGCGATCTTAGATGTGTCCTGAAGGTTTTTTGGTTCTTTGACACGTTTTACTAATGTTCAAGAAACCTAAGGTTGAAAATATGAGACATGTTGTTAAATGTTGTAAATTAACTTGAAATTACAATTTAAATTGATTAAATACACTGCCCAATTTTGCCTCTAACAGTATCGCCTGGAGACATTTACAGAGACACGAACTACAGAGTGGAGTACAAGGCCGTACTTTGGTAAAGCTCTTTTCTCAAACACACAGACAAGAGAAAAATGCTCACCATTATAGATTCTAGATTTTATTCTCAGTTGTACCAGTATTTGTCTTAAACAACAATGCATTTACTGTTTCTCCACATACTGTATGTTTCTGTCAGGTGAGGTAATAGAAATTGATGGACAACCTCCAAGGCCATGGGAAATTCCAATTGATGGCCCGCCCTTTTTCCAAGATGGAAGTAAAATCATTGAGGTGCCAAACACAGCGTCTGTGAAGGTACTGGACATGCTACATCCCTTCAGCCATGGGGAAACTGTAAATACAGCATCACCGAAAAAAAAATAAAGTTATAGATTAATTGAATTCATTAATGTATCCTGTTATCTTTCATGTTTGCTTTGTAGGGCGCCTACAGTAAGGGCTACATCCCCACATTTGTTGGTTTTACAGTTGTTTTTTAAATAAATTAAATATTAGTTAAATTGCTGGGGTCGAGTTGATCCCAAGGATAAAAGGTGTAAATTTGAAGGTAACAGGAGGGTTAAGCGGGATTGGTAGGTGAACTTCATCAACCTATACAGAACCATGCTACAACCAGCTGTGGCTCCTGAGGCTGGTGTCAATCTTCTCAACTCTAAATGTCAGCAAGTTCACTGTATGATCTAAACCTGATTTCCCTTCATATACATTTTGCTTCATTTTCACTGGTTTCAGTGACGACCTTTCAACTGCCTTTAACTACAACATGCTATTGACAGATTTGCAGTTACTGTTTTGGCTTGGGGGTAAAAACCTGCCTGAAGTGCTGTGGGAGGAGGAAAGTAAGTGACCATCACAGGTTTTGATGTGAGTTTATGCACAGGTTTGCTCATATGTAAGTTTATTACTGTATGTATTTTCAGGTAAGTTGCTCTTATTGCGGTGGGACAGGTCGATCGGTTTTTGACCAGTCAATATGCATGATGTGCATTGGATCTGGGAAGACTAGGTAAGTTTTGTTTTTCTTATTTAAATCACATTTTGAACAGACCACACAATTGGATGTATATTTTTTTCCTACCAGGTGCCGGTCGTGCAAAGGGGCGGGTACTATCACATGTTGTTACTGTGCAGGCAGAACAAAGATCATAGTCGCTATGAACCTCGTTGTGAAGTGGTCAGTGAAATTTTTTTGGCTATGTTTCCCTTTCTTTATCTTCTTTAGTCCGTTTCGGCTGCTAACATTCCATCATGAATGTAAGTAAGTGAAGAGCAAAGTTCAAAAGGTGCTGTGCATATAAACTCAACTTGTTTCATATGTTTGCACCTCTGCAGGGTGAACAACATAGAAACCCACACAGTTGAACAAGCCAGTGGTTTAAAGATGGCCAAACTGGACAAAGTGCCAGGGATGGCGGTGTTTAAAGAAACTAACAACATGGTAACGGTCACAACTCTGGACAAAGGACAAATAATTATCTGACAGTGGGAAAGAGTCATATCATAAGATGTTGTGTCATGCAGGTTTATCCAGCTACATCGTTCCGTGACCTTGCCATTGTCCTGGCTTCAAACAGGCTCCTCAGAAAGCACCGAGAGAAGTATTCGCAAGGTTCACGCATTTTACAGCAGGTATATTTTCTTTCAGTCTGATATTCTTATGTGGAATGACTTCGTCTCATTGATCAGCCTTCCTTTTTCTCCCCATTCAGCGTCAAACCATCGAGCTGCTTCCCATTAGCAAGGTGACCTACGAATGGAGGGAGGAGTCACATGTGTTTTTTGTGTATGGGGTAGAGCTGAAAGTCAGTGCTGAGGATTACCCTGCTGCCTGCTGCTGCTGCTGCTGCTGCTGCACAGTGATGTGACTCATCCTGACCACCATTTATGCATTTTGAAATATTTCATCAGAGAAAAAGGTTTCAACCTACAACCAGTGTCATACGCTTCATAATGTGCAAATGTGATATTTTTTCTATTCCTGTGTAAATGACCTATTATAATCTACATTTAATTGTTTATCTGTGGACAATATTGCATGAGATAGGTGACATCAGTCCTCTTAAATCAGTGTCTTATCCAAACCGTAGTTCATGTCAAATGTTATAAACGTGTTGGCTGATGAGTTCCCAATTATGATTTGAATTTTTAATCCATCCATCATTCTGTTTTTTTCAAAAACTGTAAAACTTGTTAAATCTATCTTTGCTCAATTGACACCAAACTTGCTACAGAGCATCTTCAGACTGTCCTACACAAAGGATCCACACAGATTTTTGATGTATTGGAAACTGAGCCTACAGTGCATCAAAATGTTTGACTGTTAACTGGTATTGTAAATTTATACTTGCAAATTCTTGCTAAAAACATTTTCAATTTTCATTTCTTTAAAAAATGACACAATTTTGAAGTCATGGTAGATTATGTCTATAATATGATATGTGAGGCCACACAACAGGTGCTATTTTGAGCCAATTAGCTCAGAGAGATATATGTTGCTTTGTGAGTTCAAGCCCCAGCTAGGGCAGTGAATGCATAAATGGCATCAGTTTTTCACTTATAGAGCCAATAAATCATTCTTAAAACCAAATTACCAACATCTCTATGCTGTCTTGATGCTACTTTAATTGTGTATTTTCAGATTTTTGTCTTAATAACTGATTTTTTGACAGCAATTTGAAATCTGCCTATACATGCTAACAGCTGCTGTCTTGCACATGGGTGACTGACTGGCTTAGTCAATTTGTGAAGCTATTTGTGACATTTCCACTTGCTAATTAGCTCAGTGAGATAGAGGATGGTTGTTGGTGTTGAAGATTGTGCGTTCAAGCCTCATCTTGTGCAACATTTCCATATAAGATATCTACCCATACTTTTCACAAAGGTCCAGTCCCATATGCCACATGTCCACAACAGGAAAACACAATACAATAGTCCTGATGGCGGCGCTACAGCAAGCCTCTAAATTTCAAAACTTTGAAAATTCATAACAAATCAAGGTGCTTCAGCTTTGGAATTTCACTTTTAAATTGTCTAATTTTGCCTAAAATTGCCTGGATGCGACCATTGCTGCAAAAGAAAGTAAGAGACAAACAGAAACAGACAGAAAGGAGAACACGGACATTTTTTTTCCCCTTAAGCGGCACTGTGGTTAACTGGCGGAAATGACTTTACTTAAATGCCACATATGTGCACACATACACACACACACACACACACACACACACAAACACACATACACACAGGATGTTCATTTGGTCAGGAAATAGTAAATTTCACAGAGCGTTGTTGTGTGTGTAGCACACAGTTTGGAAATCATAGGTGAAGTTGGTGAAAATGGATCCTCTGTTGCGAGAAAGGTGAGTGTGTTAGTACAGCATCTGTGCCTAAGTTGTTGGAAGTAGTTATTCGTACCATTCACAGCTTGATATTCTTTGATTTCAGACTTTGTGGGATGGAAGTGTTGTCCTTTTTAGATTATGTCATGTTTTTACAGAATGTTAATGTTTTTGGAGATTATAATGGTGATTCTTGAGTGGGTGTTGAGTAAGGCTGCTCGCAGTGACAGAGGCATCTGATTGGCGTGACAAATTCTAGGATCATGAAAAGTAAGAAAAGAGTCATTGAGAGAAAAAAAAGAGAATGCTAAGATATTTGGAATGAAAATTATTAACATGAAATAATATCATGAAACTTTAACTATGAGAATAAAATAGATATTTCAAAGCAATAACCTAGTTTAATATTAATTCATAACTTTACAGAATCCATCTTACTTATTTATACTTTGTGAGATGTCAAACCTACTAATATGATCATTCATGCCCAGCATGCGTCTAACCTCAATATAGGGCAGTAGCTACTGGCTATGAGGAAATCCCCAAGTGCAAGACTAATCGCCATAAAAACTCTTTTATCCCTGTGGCGATAGCCCTCATGAATTCCTCTTAACGCTCCCACTGTATGAGTATTTATTTATTTATTGCGCAACACGTATTATTTTGTAGTGTGTTGCTTATTTTTCTGTATGTGCACGTTGTGTAAGTGTAGACCACTGTTGCACAGACAATTGCCCCCTTGGGGATAATAAAGACTGATTGAATTGAATAACAGAGGGTGAAGGTACAGTGAACAGCTGCCAAGACTGACGTGTTTAATAGTTAATCATTATGACTCCACTGAACAGAAAAGAGTGATGTCACATGACGTTCATGTCTTCACCTGTTAAAGATGGGCTCTGTCACCCTCCTGCGTTGTCCAACCAATCGCATCCAGTCTAGAAGTAGGGCTCCTAATATATTTAAGTCAGTGCAAGTTGTGCATGTTCTTATCCCTTTCACTGAATCATGTTTATCAGAGGTCATTTTAAGGTAATTAAATGTAGGTTATTATGAAAAACCAACAAAAGAAATGGTCACATGGATTAAGAATAGTGAAGAAGCCGTTATGCATCATTAATTCTAAATGAGAAATAAAAAATAATAATTAATTAAAATTACTATAGGAAAGGGGGAAGAAGGGATAACTACAAAAACCAATGGGTAAAATTTGATGAAGGCAATCACAGTAAGATGTCACATATTGATCAGGACCCATTAAGTGTCTTAAACATGTTGACAGACTTCCAATGTTCTCTGCTGTGTCAAAAGTTGATACAAGTCAAGCAGACACAACATTATCTGCATACAGTGCATCCCTAAAAGGCAACAACAATTTTTATTTTTCTAATACCAATTCATACAATGCATCATCTCAAGGCACTTTACATGGTAAGGCCAAGATGTGATACTGTCAGAGAGAACCCCAACATTCATCACCCTAATTGGAAAATGTAAACCTAAAAAAGACATTCTGCATGTCATGTGCATGGTCATTTCTTAGGAAATGTGTTACTGTTGTTTTACAGCATCCAACCCCTCAGCAGAGAAAATGCTCAACAAGCCTTCATCAAGTACGCATCAGAGAAATGTTGCTACAGCAAGAGGCCAGCAGAGGAGGGAGTGATCACTAACATGGAGGACTTCAGTACATACAGGGTAAGAGGGAGGGTTTACATGAGTCTGTAACTGATCCGATCTCATTTTCCCATTTATAGTCAATCTAAGAAACATATGCTGTCCATTATGAAACTGGTGGCACTACAGTTATAGAGGATGTGGTCCTTAAATGCAGCTCACACCACCTCTCAATAGTAAATATGAGCGATCTTTAATGTGTCCTGAAGGGCTCTTTGGTTATTTGACACTTGTTGCTTGTGTTTTTCTAATGTTCAAGAAACTTAAGGTAGAAAATATGAGACATGTTGTTAAATTGGTAAATTAACTTGAAATGAGAATTTAAGTTAATTAAATGCACTGGCCCATCTTGCCTCTAACAGTATCACCTGGAGACCTTTACAGAGACACGAACTACACAGCGGAGTCAAAGGCCGTACTTTGGTAAAGCTCTTTTCTCAAACACACAGACGAGAAAAACACTCACTATTTCAGATTCTCAGATGTATTTGTCTTAAACAACAATGCATTTAATGTTTCTCCACGTACTGTATGTTTCTGTCAGGTGAGGTCATAGAAACTGGCAGACAACCTCCAAGGCCATGGGAGATTCCAATTGATGGCCCTCCCTTTTTCCACTATGGAAGTAAAATCATTGAGGTGCCAAACACAGCGACTGTGAAGGTACTGGACATGCTACATCCCTTCAGCCATGGGGAAACTGTTAATATCACAGCATCATCGGCAAACACTTAAACACAGAATATGCACCGGCTTAACCAGAGTATAGCATCAAGTTGTTTTGGTCTGGGAGGTCCAAGCTCACAGTGGCCAAATATATGGTAACGCAAACAAACATCCACAGACTGAAGCAAAAATAGTCTTTGAGGAGGCTACATATTGTTAATCAGGTTTGCCCTGATACACTGAGAACCGTTACCCAGTGAAAAAAATATAAAGACACTCACATTTAGTACCTCGTGTAACAAAGATGAATGTAGACCAGGTTGGAGTTGGCGAGGTTTCGACACACCTTCGGCGCAGCCTTTTGACACGAAAATGTCACTGTGCCAAGCTGAATCTGTCGACACCTCCCCCTGCTGTGCCACCACAGCCATTTTGCCACACTTCAGTCTACCAAGTTGCCAAATTGACTGTGCGCGGTGTTGCCCTGGACGAAATTAGCATGAATTAGCATTAGGGTTCACCACCCTGCGCCTAGCTTATTAGAGCCCTAAATGTCAGCGAGTTCACTGATCTAAACCACTAACAAACTGATTTCCCTTTACATACATTTTGCTTCATTTTCACTCTGTACATTTTGTGTTTCTGTTGTTTGAGTGACGACCTTTCAGCAGCCTTTAACTACAACATGTTATTGACAGGATTGCAGTAACTGTCGTGGCAGGGGGGTAAAAACATGCATGATGTGCGGTGGGGAGCGGACAGTAAGTAACCATCACATGTTTTGATGAAGTGAGTTTACACACAGGCTGCCATGCTCATCTTGTGTATCATGTATTTTCAGATAACGTGCCTTAGTTGCAATGGGGAGGGTCGAATTCCTTATAACGAGTCAATTTGCTACATGTGCAACGGATGTGGGAGGAGAATGCAAGTTTTGTTTTTCCTCTTTTTTAATCACATTTGGAACATATCACACAATGCTGACATTTTTTAATACAATGACATGGATGTATTTTTTTTCTGCCAGTTGCTCAATGTGCAGAGGCGTGGGTAAAACCATATGTTCTAACTGTGCGGGCAGAAGAAAGGTCGTAGTCGCTATCAACCTCGTTGTAAAGTGGTCAGTGAAACTTTTTTGGCTATGTGTCCCTTTCTTTACCTTCTTAAGTTAATTTCGGCTGCTAACATTCCATCATGAATGTAACGCATGTTTCAAACTCATCTTGTTCCATTATGTTTGCACCTCTGCAGGGTGAACAACATAGAAACCCACACAGTTGAACAAGCCAGTGGTTTAAATATGACCAAACTGGACAAAGTGCCAGGGATGGAGGTGTTTAAAGAAACTAACAACATGGTAAAGGTCAAAACTCTGGACAAAGGACAAATAATTATCTGACAGTGAGAAAGAGTCACATCATGAGATGTTGTGTGATGCAGGTTTATCCAGCGATATCGTTCCCTAACCTTGCCATTATCCAGGCTTCAAACAGGCTCCTCAGAAAGCACCGAGGGAAGTATTTGCAAGGTTCACGCATTTTACAGCAGGTATATTTTTCTTTCAGTCTGATATTCTTGTGTGGAATGACTTCATCTCATTGATCAGCCTTCCTTTTTCTCTCTGTTCAGCGTCAAACCATCGTGCTACTTCCCATTAGCAAGGTGACCTATGAATGGAGGGGGGAGTCACATGTGTTTTTTGTGTATGGGGTAGAGCTGAAAGTCAGTGCTGAGGATTACCCTGCTGCCTGCTGCTGCTGCTGCTGCCGCTGCTGCTGCACAGTGATGTGACTCATCCTGACCACCTTTTTCTGCAGAAAACTGCAGGAAAGGTTTCAACCTACAACCAGCGTCATACGCTTAATGATGTGCAAATGTGATAGGTTTTCTGTTCATGTATCTACATTAAATTACATATTATAATCTACATAAATTGTTTATCTGTGGATAATATTGCATGAGATAGGTGACATCAGTGCACTTAAATCAGTGTCTTATCCAAACCATAGTTCATGTCAAAGGTTATAAACGTGTTGGCTGATGAGTTCCCAATTATGATTAGAATAGAGAGTTAAGATAAGAGTCAGATTACCTGCAGTGATAAATATACTTGTTACTTAGGATGTTTGCATGAACATAAATATCTTAATAAACCTCTTTTATTTCTCCTTCTTTTGTTTTAATGTTCAAAGAAAAAGGACATCCGATGATATTGTATTTTAATTGGGCCTAATATCATTCACTGGCTTGTGCTAACATCGATTAAAAATAAAAATTAAAGAGAAAAAATATGATTTCCAATGTGTGTTTGTTTTTTTTTCGTTTTCAGAATTCAAATGCATATTTTTTAAAAATCCCCCCTCGTTTCCCTCCCAGCATAAAAGGCAGCATGATGGATTATTACGCAACATACCTAATTATTTTCTTATGTGAACTGACTGTATAAATAAAAATTTAAAAAAAAATGTCTGCAGGCGTCACTGAGTGCGAAGCTGTTTCACAACGCGCTCGGCCGTCAGAGGAAGAGGAGCCGCAGACAGACAGACTCCGTGGAGGATGTGGAAAACTTCAGGAAGGATTCATCAACGGAAGCGACGCGAGAGAGATTAAAAACTGCAGTATCGCTTTATTGTTTATTTATCAATGAACATTACAGATTATGTAATATGTGAAATCGAAAATAAGCCCCAGCAGCTTGAAACTTTGAACTTTCTCCATTCCTCCCTAAATAGCAACTCTTCAAAATTTCTATCATGATCTTTAAAATTTGAATGTGCATATGAAAAATCATCTTTAAAAAGGCTTTTCACATTAATCTAATATTTTCTTTAATCAGTCAGGACATATTTTATGTCACCGAGATATTATTTCCACACATGAGGAGTTGAATTCATTTTCAAAGCCTTTACTAAAAAATAATAAATCCTGTATTCATGTTCGTTTATTGGTTCAATTTGAAAATAAAAACTGCTACAACCTGCGAAATCATACGCATCATCTTAACGTTTTAATACAAGTCCGGATCAGCGCAAGATTATTGGACTGTTTGAAAAAAATAAATGAATAAATAAAATTCTATTAGCAATAACGACATTGTAAAATGATACGTTATACTGTTCCTGTTTTATTTTATTTTATTTTATTTCAGTGACCATCAATCTTTTATTCCTTCATAAAACGATTCCCTCGAGTTTCCCTGAGCTGTGATATGTGAGGTTATTGTTGTGTTGGTTCCTGCTCGTGTTTCTTATCGTACTGCAGCTTTTACAGAGAACTCATTCAGTTATCTCATCATAAAAAAGCCCACAGCAAACTTTCTCCCTCCACCACATTTTACTGCAGTGTTTGTTTTGATCTGTCACCTGCGATTCAATTAAACAGACGAGTTTAACACTTCAATTTACATAAACACAGTTTGGTTTTCCTATTAGATTTCCTTTACCGTGTTCAATAAGCCATCACCGAGCAGAGCAGGTCTGTAACATCTGTCCTATAAACATCTGTTGAATAAAGTGTTGTAAAAATTAAATCGTGGTTGAATAATCGTAATATGAATGCATAAATACATTTTCACATCAGTAAAATATCCATAACGCACACAACATTAATATCACACCCAACACACTCATCTACGGCCTACACGTATCATATGTTAAAAAATGTGTTGATCCTTTGCAATACAACACATTACATTTAAATTCGTCTTACGGCAGCATAAAGGTGAATACAGGTGCTTCTTGTGCAGCATTCGGACCATCTCCTCCCCTCTCGGACACCCAGAGGGGCCCTCCTTCCCTCCCTCCCTCCCTCCCAACACCGCCCTCCTTCCCTTTCTCCCCACCTAGGCCTACCTCGGAGCAGAGGACTGCGTCACGTGTTTTTCTCCCGTACAAATTTTCCAGTAGGGGAGCGAGTAGGAGCACACCCATATCAGCAATTATCAGCGACAGTAACTATCTCCACAGATATACGGACAGGAAGAGAGACGCTGCAGTCGTCCTGGAGCACGAAAAACTATCTTTGGTTTCCACTTGTTGCCGAACTTTGCGCGCAACTTTTTACGCACAAACGCAAAACAGGTAGTGTGTCTGCAGAAGCTTCGCGCGGTGCTCCCTGGTCCGTCTCTGTCTGCCGTGGAGTGCGCTCCTCCGCTGAGGCTTTGGACGGCTGAAGGACCGGACTGCTTTATCACCCGAGCGTCCTTATCTGGTGAGATAATAACACTGAGAGCCCTTGGAAAGAAACGCTGTCCCTCCTGCGCAGCGAGTGCTATTATCAAGCTTTTATGTGATTTGAGTTACTATTGATAGAAAATATGTGCGCGCGAGATGCGGGAGGGGAGCTCGCTATCTGTTGTGTTGTTTGATTTGGTTTCCGTTATGGTTATGATTTAATGAGGCGGCGCGCGGAGCGGCAGGATATCTGGGGTCGCTGATAGTCGCCTCTATCTGAGCGGACAGATATCAGAGATCGTTAATGTCATTTTAATCAATTCCATGTCAGTCACAATGATACAGGTGAAATATGACGGATGGTGATGCTCAACTTTTTTCCTCTGTCTTGACTCTTTCCACGTGCGTGAATGGACAGCATTGATTTAAAACACGGAGTTATGATTATTAGAATAAAAACCATGCCGCTTATGATGCACAGAATGGCTCTATTATTTCTTCTCATGTTCATTAAAATTATCTCCATGTATTTCTTACAGGACAGGAATCAGCAGAGATTTATTAAAGGCTCTGTTAAAAAAAAAAAAAAAAAAGCTCAGGAAAAATCCTCAGGAGAAGTTGGAAGAATCTTTACACGCGGACATCGTCAGATCCACAGGACCAACAACATCAGTCCCCAACATCATCCATATATATTTGTTTCCATATTCCTAACAGGACGTTAAAGCCGTGAAAATGTATCAAAGCCTGGCCTTGTCCTCCAACCAGTCCCCTTACGCGCATGACACCGGGAATTACATCCACCCCTCGGCCAGCTCTCCGGTCTACGTCCCCACCACCAGAGTCCCGGCCATGCTGCCCACCCTGTCCTACCTGCAGACCTGCGACTCGCCCCACCAGTCCCACGGCCTCGGTGGGCACCACGGCTGGCCGCAGACCGGCACGGACGGCTCCTCCTTCACCCCCAGCTCCCCTCACCCGCACCACGGGTTCTCCTACTCGCACAGCCCGCCGGTCAGCAGCAACACCGGCCGGGACGCGACCTATCAGAGCCCCCTGGTGCTCGGTAACGGGGCCCGGGCCGATCAGTACGGAGGCGCCTTGGTGCGCTCGGTAGGAGGCTCCTACTCCAGCCCTTACGCTTACGTGAGCCCGGACATGGCGACGTCCTCCTGGACCCCAGGACCCTTCGAAAGCGGAGTGATCAGCCTGCAGGGCCGGCAGGGCGGGCTGTCCGGGAGACGCTCCAGTCTGGGTGAGTACAGGCCTCATGATCAACTTCTATGAAGTACTAACTAGAACAAAAAAATAGTAAAAAAAAGTACTGAATCATCATTTATTTAAAAAAAAATGAAATGAAAAAACATATAATGTATTGTATTGTATCACAAACATAATCATCATTCTATTAAACATATCACCAAAAGAAAAACATTTAAAAATCAGTTTTAAAATCAGACTATGACTGTCATTATTATCTGTGTTTTCATATTAATTATATACAATTATTTCACTCAGTCATACTGATTTGTCTTAATCTATTACAATCATATGACAGTAATAAAAAAACTTCAAATATCAACAAATAGTCATAGCCTATAAATTAAATCAAACGTTAAGGTTATCGTGTGAGTTTGTTTTTGTTACTGCGGGAAACCACAAAAAAAAGAAAGAAAAAAAAAGAAAAAGGAAAATATCTGTTATAATGTCCTGATTGAGATTTCGTTCGTCAGGGCTAATGGCCAGGTTCTAGTACACTGCGGTTGTTTATCATACTAGAGTAGCCTATAGCTGATAGAGGCCTGTCACTGTGGAGGAAGAGAATCCTCCAGCAGCTCCGTATTAGAGTTTGACAATACACATCCAAAACAAAAACCAAAAGAAACAATCAATTACTAAATGTTAATTTAATCCCCCAGTAACAGTCCAGCTCTGTGATGACAGGCCTCAATCCACACATGAGCCATCGACGCGACCATCAGCGCAGTTATCACCTCGGTCCGGCGCTCGGGGCCTGTAACCTTTACACCGCGTCTGAAGTTGATGATGAGAAGTGAATGGAAAGAGAGAGACAGAGGAGGAGGTTTTTAAAAAGATTTTTTTTCCAGGAGCTTGTGTTTGATGACCTGCTCTTTAACACCTCAGTCGGGACACACCAGTTTAATTATTTTGACCCTCTTGACTTGGTTTGACACAGTTTTAATATAGACTGTATTATATCAATTTTAAATGGCTTAATGGTGTTTTAATGGATGCACCGTTTATGTTTAGATCCTATGTGATATTTATTCCCATACACACATGACATGTATGATAATTCATTGTAATTATTTAACATTTCTATAAATTGGAATATTCACTTCGACTTATTGTTTCAAGCTGCAGGTTTTCACCTCATGTGACCTGTTTCTTCCTCTTCTTCTGGAAAAATAAGAACAGTCACAAATTGAAAGAAAATAAAGTAGCTTCAGTTTTATCGTGACCTGGTCTCTCGCCCCCATACACCCCCTCCCTCAATCCCCCTGTCTCTCTAAACTGAAGGATTAGGAATTTGGGCAATTAATGGCAGGAGTCCGTCGTGTGTCAGAGCTGTGATGGATGTGGATGTGGTGGTGGTGGGTGGACGGGGTGGGGGACCCCAGGATCTTTCAGGCTGATAACAGCACCGTCCTCCCCCAGCATCCCGCCCCCCTCATCTCTCTAAACAGATCCCTCCATCTGTCTGTCTCCCTATTGATTCATTCGGCGGTTTGATCTCTCTTCATCACGCTGGACGGAGGAGGAGGTTTAAATTCCTCCGCTGGCGATTTATCAGGCATTGGCCCGTAACCAACGCATCCCCCCCACCCCTTCCTCCCCCCTCCTCCTCCTCCACTACGAGTTGTTAAAGTTCAGAAAAAAAGGACACAATCAGGACAGAAGAAAACTATTCAAATAATATTTACAGTATAGTATTAAGGCCATACGTGATTGTCTGAAAAACTGTAAAACTGCAGCTGAATGCCACGTCAACAGTAGGCTAAACAGACAAGAAATAAATAATACATTATAAGAGACATGAGATATTCTTTATAAAGCCTGAATTCATATCTATGCATGTTTCCTTTCTCTGCTGTCCAGACCTGATGGACGACATGCACCAGGAGGGCAGAGAGTGCGTCAACTGCGGCTCCGTGTCCACGCCGCTGTGGCGCAGGGACGGCACCGGACACTACCTGTGCAACGCCTGCGGCCTCTACCACAAGATGAACGGCATCAACAGGCCGCTCATCAAACCACAGAAACGACTGGTAAGACAGAGAGGCGACTGACTGTACATACCTGCTTGTACTATTTATATTTAGGCTACAAGTTAAAGTTTTATGTTCATTTTGCAGGTCATGCTTTTCACATGTGATTTCAACAATCCAAATGCTTTACAATGAATTAAAAGCACTCGAAATCTAAATGTTGCAATTTTTTTTAATTATTAATATCCTAATAATATAATAACAAGAAGTCCTTCTACAAAAGATGTACATTTATGTTTTCTAATATTTAACTAAAGTAACATTTTAAAGACAGAACATACTTGTTATATGATTTTTTTTCTTTTACACACAGTGGAGTTCTCTCTCACTTAAAGCATTCAAATAGTGAAGGCACTTATCAGAATCACCCCTAAAGATGTCATCAATCTTTAGTGGTGATATAAATATCAAAACACAGCAAAATAAGTTGTTTTAAAAAATACGTAAATCATATATAAAAAAAATATCTAAGAAATATCCACCTTTAACATCACTATATAGTTGGAAAATAACAAGGTAAAAGGATCTGATTAATTGCAAAGGTGAACTAAAATTAGTCAACATTGGTGGAATGTGATACCATTTACTCATGGGTTTACGTTAGATGTGTTTCAATTTTGTATTACTTTTTACTTTATTCAACTATATATCTCTTAAAAAAACTAGACTGTTTGAAATAGCAGTAATACTGCAGATTAAGATTTTGAACTTAAATGTAATATAATACACGGTACACCGAGCCCATGTACAACGGCTTTTCGAGTGTTTTCTGATTTATTAATCAATAGTAATGTAAGGTCAGTGAGATGGGAAAAAATGTGACTCATAGCAAAAGATATCTCCAAATATTTTTGGTATAAAATCCAAAGGTGATAGATTGCTGTGAATTCACAAATCCCGCCATCAGTTGGAAAGGTCTGTTTCACAGCCAACAGAAAAGCAAATATGTTATTATCAACATGAATAATGACTCTGTTCTATTCAAGTGTCCCAGTAACACAACAATGTGACAATAAACCAGTAGCAGCACCCTGAAACTGAATCAGATGAATGGAATCCAACCAACCTTTATTCTATTATTTACAACAGAGCTTTTTGTACTGCCACAGGTCAAATGTCTTTTGTGATAAAGGCCTTTTAGTTTTATATTAATCAACTGAATTATTAATGGGCCAAATGTCAGACATTTAATTACCCAATAAGCGCCACTTTGATTAGCTGGAGCTTTAAAATGCATGCATGAGAATTAATTAGCAAGGATAACCACTAATGTTCTTGAGTACATTTTAATGATTATAGCTACCTTTGATTTAAAAAGAAAAGAAATTAATTACAAAAGTAAAAAACTAGTTTTTTTCTATTTTTTCTATCTGCATTATTGGAAGTATCAAAGTTCTCAGTCCACAGACAAATGCGGTGTATTCAGAAACTGAACCTCAAAATGAGCCATCAGGACATATGCAACTTTGTGATGTCACAACTATAGAGTCACTGCTCTCAAGCATACCCACCTGGACACAACCAACCTTACAGGATTTAGTTGCTCTGAGTGTTTCACCTGAAATCTGCTATATTTTTCTTTGATCACACATAAAACAGTGAGCCAATCAGAAGAGAAGCTCAGAGCTTCTTCTGTTCTGATTGGCTCACTGACCTGTCCTTACCAGAGCTCCAGAGAGAAGTTTCTTGTTCTCCAAGAATAATCACTTATCACAAAATCACAAATATCATTTCACAACACATCAATTTAAAAAACTGAAAAGTGTAAAATATGGGACCTGTGATTAATAATGCAAACTCCTTGACAGATGGGAACGGCCTGTGGTCAGAGGGCACTTTAGTGAGTGGAAAACAGCTCTGCGGTGGTGTGGTGAGATGTGTGGGATGTCAAGGCTTCACAGCTGTAAATTTCTCAGGAACGTGCCTCACCAGAGCAGCTGTGGTTGAGAGTTGCCCCTCCGCTCTCCTTCCACCGCTGTGCTGTTTTCTCTGTTTTTATTTGTCCTGCAGTGACCTTGCCCTTGGATGAGCCGTTTTTAGACCAGGCTCGTCTCCAGAGCAACGTGACTCTCTGCTCCTGCTCGGTTCTTTCTCTCCACACTTGTTGTGTGAAAACCGACTGACAGTCTCACTATGGTGTCATACATTTTTTTATTAAGTCTCAAAAGCTGGTGCAGATTAAGAGTTATTAGAATTTTGTGCGTGGGTATTTTGAGGGATAATTCATCATTGTCGCAGTAAACCACAGACTTGACATCCTGTAATTCATGCTGAAACTAACGGGAACATTTCAACTCAAGTTTCTCAAACTATAGTTCAAGGATACGGATGATGTTCACTGCCGGCCTATTTTCAGATGTGAAGAAACTCAACAGTTTTTAATCAAAGTGTCTTTTCCCCTTCTACACCTGTAGCAGACCACGCCCCGCCGAGCCGGCCTGTGCTGCACTAACTGCCACACCAGCACCACCACACTGTGGAGGCGCAACGCAGAGGGAGAACCTGTCTGTAACGCCTGTGGCCTCTACATGAAGCTACACGGGGTAGGTCACACACACAGCAGGGTCTCGTACGGGGATTTTGAATCTTGTGGTGCTCTTTCTTCTCCTGTGCGTCAAACAGCTCCTCTGGAAAAACCTCCACCGCCAGTGGAGGGAACAGTTGGTTATTTGCGCAGCGTAAAGCCCCCTCCAAGGGCATTGTGGTCACTGTTATCAGAGCTGCAGGGTGGGAGGGGCGCTTGTGTGAGGGTCGTCATGACAATAGACCCATTTAAGGCGGGATTGTTTCACCTTTGCTGTTTTGTGTAAAAGCTACCAACATGATGAGGGGTATTGTTGTTGCAGCATTAAGCTGGAGGCCGAGAGCAGGTCAGTCACGTAAAAGAGAGAGTCTACATGTTGGGACAGGACGCAGATGCTGATGTGTTGGTTGCAGTAGCAATTCAATGCTGGGGCCTTATGCAAAAAAAAAAACTGGCAGGGCCCCTTACAATCAGCAGTCATTAAATGATTATGTAATAAGTAGGGCTGACAATCAAGGATGAATGTCCATAGCTAATCACAATTAATCACAAATTTATTACACATGTTGTTGTTTTTTGTTCATAATGGGGGAAAAATAGTGTCATTAAAAGGAATTTATATTATCCTGTTTTTGACTTATGAAGATTTTTACAAAATCCATACATTTAACTTATTTTAAATAGTATAATAATGTTATAAAAGGTGTAGTAGAATTTTCAAAATCTAGAAATACTATTATAGGATTTTCAATTGCCATGATTTATAATGTATGGCTAAATATGCATTATAATGAATAACAAAAAACAAATTCTACATTTTATCTTTTAATTTAATAGTGTTAGCATTAAACATAATAAAGAAAAATTGTCATTGTGTCAATGTCAATACATTTTCACTGCATATTGTCATTTGGTTGTTAAAGAGGGAGGGAGCTGCATTTTGATTCCCTGCCATGTGAGACTGTCAGGCCTCAGGGGTCCTGTAACAGCCCCAGTCCGTTGCCTGCCCTCCCTTTCACAAGCTGCGCCTCTGGTGACACATACACACCTCTGATGCCTGAATGTTGAAATCACATATGGCGATTTCAGTTCAGTGTAAACAAGAAGAGGCAGTGAAATGGTTGGGGGTCTTCTTATAGCAGGATTTCTGTATGAAAGGGGCCTGTGTTGTATCAGCGATTAGAGGTTCACTCAATTGATGTGTGTTGTTGTGTGCTGTCCTCCCCACAGGTGCCGCGACCTCTGGCCATGAAGAAAGAGAGCATTCAAACCAGGAAACGCAAACCCAAGATGCCAAAGAATAAAACCCCCACAGGTAGGCCCAACAGATGGAGAGCGATTATTTTAACAATCTAGTTATGTTCATGAATCTGAATCAGCACGGATGATATCAGTCTAATAAATCATTTGGCCGCTCTGTTGATTCTAGGAGGATCTGCCACCTCTGACACCAGCTCCCCGACCTCCCTCTCAGTCTCAGAACACGCCTCCACCATTAAGAGTGAACCCAACATGGCCCCCTCACCCTACGCCGGACAGACGGTCACATCGGCCACTCAGGTAACCCTCCTCTCCCACACACAGAAATCAGGCCAATTAGCCCAGTTGCTAATGGGACAGTAAGTTGGTAGCATCAGCTAGAAGCGGATGGTTGCTAAAGTCCATAAAAGCGGATGGTGCAACAGTTCACACTATTTTTGGCTGTCTATTCTCCCTCTGATGTCAGCGGCATCAATACAGCTTAGCTATTGGTGAACAACGCGAATCTACGTGTCAAAGTTCATAGAGTTAAACTCAGAACTTTGTATTGATTTATTTCACCCTGATCATTTTGACACCATTGGAATGAATTGATTTTTGGCCTAATAAATCTCTCTGTGACTAACAGCTTTGATGACATCATCTGAGCCACAGGAGACGTGATGTTTTTGTTTTCACTCACACCAATGAATCATTCGACTTTTATGTGCAGAACGGGGATTTTGCATGAACTGAAACATCTCTCTCTCTCTCTCTCCTCCCTGCAGACGGCCTCTCAGCTAGACAGCGCAGGATCGGGACATGTGGACATTAAATACGAGGATTATCCTTTTACCCCGACCTCCATGGCTCCACAGAACTCCTGGTGCGCTCTGTCTCAAGCCTGAGCCGCTTCAAAACCAGCAGGACTGCCGCACGGACAGCACGCAGCTCACTTTTGTCTTCAGCTCGGAGGTCGTCTCTTCTCTCGTCCTGTGAGAAACTCCGTCCTATCGGCGTTAAATCGGGGGGCTCATGCAGTTTATCTGACGGCTGCATGTGTTCACACTCAACCTAAATGAGGACTTCTAATCTGCTGGCTGTACCGGGCCCCCGCTGTGACAGACAGGCTCAAAGCAGCTCACCTGGACTATACTTTAACTTAACAAGGACACAGGGTACCTGAACAGTAGTTTTACAAAGGGATGGGTGTGTGTTATCCCCTGCACACCCACCCAGACCTGACCCCAGCTCCCCTGGACTTCCTCAACAAAAAACTACCTAAAAGACATCTCTATTTTTAGAGAAACACTACAAATATATCAATGCAAAGACAATCAAGTGGAATGTAAAAACACAGTAACTCCTTTATATAGCGGATAAGCAATTTTTCTTTGTGATGTTTTCTTTCTTTTATTTGTGGTTTTCAAGAACATGACAACAACACTTTCAACATTTTTAGCGTCATCGCAGAATGAAACCTGTAAAATGGGCATAAAATACCTTTTTTTATTGCTGTTGAACACGTCTCATTACCAACATGTAGATGATTAACTTTTATAGACACATTATTTATGTTGAGATAAGGACAGTTAAAAGTCATGGCGGACACTAAAACCAGCCGGTTATAACCCACTCGCTCGCTGTTGTGGATGGGCTGCCGGGCCGCGTGGCCCCTGAGCTACAACACTAAGATTATATGCGTGATTTGTTTGTACAAGATACGACGGATGTAAACTTACATCTCGTGAGACTTGTTTTTAAAAAAAAGAAAGAAAAGAAAATCAGGACCGGTTGTTTTGATTCTGACATCATGGTGACATATCAGAAAGTTTATCAATTTCAACATTTAACATTAATGAAAGTGCAATGACTCCATATTTTTGAAGGCAAAATACAGAAATTACTCTAAATATATTAATCTAATTTTATTGTCTGGATTTTGCCGATATGTAAGGGAATTTTATTGTTATACTGTTCTGAGGAACTCTGCTCTCTCTGTTCTTGATGCTCTTTGGAATCTGTTCAGGTTAATAAAGTGATTCACATTTCATGTAATTGATTAATGAAAATTTGTTTGATTTTGAGAAGACTCTCGCAAACAGCTCCAGTGTACATGATGATGACAAGATGCAGTTGCAATCATTTATGTTTTATAGCTGGTTCTGCCCATTTCAATCCATTTGAATTCTTCATTACATCTTTTAATCTATGAGGCAAGGCAAGGCAATTTTATTTGTATAGCCCGTTTTTACAAACAGTTTGTCTCAAAGGGCTTTACACAGCATCATAACAACATCCTCTGCCCTTAGACCCTAGAGTAGAGTAATAATTATCATACCACGATTTCCTACGATACCTGAACTGTCTATCGCCCACTATTGACCAGGTGTGAGTGGATTTAGAAAAGATCTTTAAATAGCTGTACTGTTGTTACAAACCTTTGTAGAACACAAACAAATACATTAATGCCAATGGATCTCTGTCAAACAAAATACATACAAAATATATGAGTGCATTTAAAATATATATGAATAACACTTTCTACACTGTCCTTATATCACTTGATATTAAATGTAACACAGATTGCTGACATTTTGGTAACAGCCAATTTTACACTAGTAAGAAACCATTTATTATTTGCTGCTTTACAACAGAAGTTGCCAGATGTTGCACAGTGTAACTTGCTGTACAGCCAAACTATTTTAGAGCAGTGAAAAATAATGAATTTCCAAGAAAACTGTCATAATTTATAAATTATCAGATTTGTGTATCTGCTGTCCTTTTGGAACAGCATGAGTATCAGCATCTCTACCAATAGCTGTAAACTAGTCTCTGCACCCAATAACTTTCACACACTCTGCACTCGCAATAACAACATGTGTTGACAAGTGACTCACATACATTTCAATTTACTGCTGGAAACAAGTCATAACTTGACTAATGGATTGAACAAAAAGGTTCTGCAATTTTACCTGATATGTGATTTATAAAATTCATAGCTCATCATTTAAGATTTACCAGAATATTTGTATTTTCTGATTCAGATCCCTGCACCTCTGTGTCCATGTGTGTGTGTGTGTGTGTTTGTGTGTACAAGAAGGGTGTGTGCCCCTGCCGGTTGCTCAAGCAGACAGCGTCGACCAAAGGTTGTGTTCCAACGCCGCTTTATGGCGGCCGTGTCGAGTTGGCCGCACCATGGAGGAAAATCCAGGCCTGTCAGCAACAGGGCTGCTGCTTTACTGCCGCCATGGCGACATCCAGGCACCGCTGCACCAACAGCACTGCCCAGCTTTATGACTGTTGGCCAAGATGTTGCCGTCTTATCTGTTGCTGGGAGAGGCCCGCTGCAGCGAGACGTCAAGATGCAGACACATGAGTTTTTAGTTGGGCAGGAGGGAAGCTCAGATGTGATCACAGCAGAGCACAACCACAATACAGTGTGATACAAACTCCCCATCTCCGCAAATGTGTCACATCTAAGCCCAAAGTGGTGACATCATTAAGGTAGGCTGTGATATTGGGTTTAACAAAGTCAATTAACCCTTTTTTTCCAAGCTACAGGTATGAAGATTCTCACCAGTTGTAACCTCAGAGAGTTAACACTGGCACCCCGGCCCATTCCCCCTAAACAAACAAACAAACAAACACACACAGACCTACCAGCCCCAGCTCTTTTCATTCAGCTCCTCCACTCACAAACAGTTCTCACAGCTACATTTACACTCAATTGTCTGTGAATTGAGTGGCTTCATTACAGTGGTGTTGCAGTAAAACCTCTGAGGTGTGAAGGGGTGGAGGTGCTGCTGTTATCTCAACATCAACCTGCCCCTGTCCTGGCTCTGTTTTAGAAAGA